>NC_140926.1:24771265-25091265 GCF_045865225.1 Trachurus japonicus
AGTGTTTCCATTCAACACTGGTTCCCAAACTGAAAGCTGAAGGGATTGCATGTCAGCTGACAAATCTGCAAAACAGTAGCCTACAGTAAAAGATGTAGAAATAAAAATAAATATGAATAATGTTTCTAAATGTTTTAAAATACAATGGAAATAATCCTTCCATTGTTTTTTCTTCTTGTATTACGTAAAGCCAGTCACTGTGGTTGAGCACGGTTGAGGGACTGAAGGGGCGTTTGTCCCTCATGTTGTTACTACTCGGACAGGCTGCCAACATTTTTGAGATTTTTAAACGGTGCACGAGTTGGAGAAGGTTGGTGACCTATAACACATTAACAGCCACACAACACACAGTGATCCTGCTCCTCTCAGGAGTTGGTCACTTTATTGGCATGCTGTCGAACTGACTGAGTTATGCTCCCACTAAGATTACAGCCCAGTGACATCACCCTAATCACCCAGTGACTGACACAAACAGTGATTAGAGGTTCTTCTCTGGTGGAAAGAACAGGTCTGCTGACGCACTCCGACACAGTCAAACTGCAGCGATAACAGGATTATTCTGGGGTTTTTTCTCTGTGTTCTCGCTCTCACTTTTCTGCACTGATTCTGTGCAACAGGTCGTGATGTGTGAAAAGGACTGAGGTGCATTCAGACCACAGAGCCACACTCAGATAAGATGGAGAGAGATATGAAGGAGGCTGTGGAGGTGTGGAAAGCTCCAGAAGGCTACTAAATGGAGCCTGGTGAGACAGTTTCACCAACTGCTGTTGTCAAGAATTTACCTGAGCTTTTCTCATGAATGAAAGGTGTGATGAAGATCATGTGACATGTTGAAAGCTCTACTACTGCCTGTAGATGAAGAGTTAGGACTTCTCTTTTTCTATTAGAGGGACATTCTTGCATGTTGCAAGAGGTATTAATGTGTGACATACAGGTGGTAGCTATGGCGATGTGGTTTGGATGCTGTGGTGTTTGTAGTAGTTTGGTGGTCTCTTCGAAGGTTGCTATGGAACAAGTGTGTACCTACTGTTGTTATGAAGTGGTTTCCAGGGTGTTGACAGAAGTCAGACATAGAGCTCTCCAGGAATGAGTGCCAACAGGAATAAATCAAACCACAAGGGGAAGTTTAGTGGTGGTGATAGGCCTACTGAGTCATGTGATAGGTGTAGTGGGTTTATAGGCTAACATTAGCTTCTTATCCCCGGTTATTATATTTAGTCTGATCATAAAGTGGTTCATTAGCTATTTTGGTTTATCAGAATGTGTGTCATTATATGCTGTGGTGTTGTTAGGTGGTTGCTACAGTAACATGATGTTATAGGTGGTTGTCAGAGTGTTTGAGGTTTTGGTGATGATGCTGGCCGGTCTGTGATTGTGATGTTTTTGTTGGTGATCCTGGATGGTTAGCCTACTAATGTGTTGATGTTAGCTGTTAATACTGACACATGTATTTTCTTGAGTTAAAGGGATAGTTAAACATTTTGGCAAATTTGCCCATTGCCATAATCCCTATAGTTTTAGGGGTAGGATCATTAACTTTAATTGGCGGTGCAAGCTGTTTTTAGATCAGCGGGGCAGAGATACAAGCCACGTTTCCCTCATCAAACTCATCAAATACACAATCCAACAAGTTGTGACCTGCACATTCACCACGCTATGAAATAATCATGGAACGTTACGATTTCAGACACGGCTGCTGGGCAGAGTGATTTCAAAAGCAAGTACTGTAGTTCTGAGTATTTGCTTTATGTGTCATAATGTTACATAATTATACGTTATTATCTCATAGCGTGGTGAATGTGCAGGTCACAACTTGTCCACCAGAGCGTTTGGAGTTGTTGGATTGTGTATTTAGTTTGATGAGGGAAACGAGGAAATACCGTGCAGCTCACGTCTCTGCCCCGCCGATCTAAAAACAGCTTGCACCGACAATTAACGGTAATGAACCTACTCCTATGACTATAGGGATTATGCATTGAGCTTGTACATTTAGGTGATCCAGGTGGTTGCTGTGGAAGTAGTCAGTGGTTTAAAAGATGTTTTGGATATAGCGACGTCACCATGGTAATGGTGGTGTTCCTAATTGAGTGCTAGGTGGTTTCTATGGTTGTTCTGCATGGTTGCTAAGGTATGATAGTGACTGCAGCGTGTGTCCCTGCAGAATGTGATCTTACTGTCCAGAGGGTTGGTGTGTTCTGATGTGTCCCCACTCATCTGTCCCTCCTCCACCATGCTGCAGGACATCTTGCGTCCAGCGCGTCTCTGCAGCAGCTCCTTCCTCTTCCTGTTGGACAGAGGCAGCAGTTGGACGTAGAGGACGCCGCAGGGCTCGGACCGCCGCCGCAGTGTCCGTCCATCTGTCTCCTTCGGCTTCTTGTCCGTCTGTCCTCCGACTCTGTCCTCCACCATCATCCACGATGCGGACTTCCTCCTTTCTTTCCCTCTGCCCATCTCCCATCTCTTCCTGTCTTTCTTGTCCTCCTCCTCCATGTTGGATTCAGACTTCCTGCGTTCTTTCCTCCAGTTGGCCTTTTTTTTCTTCTCCTTCATCTTGTGGTCTTCCAATGTCTGTCCACAGGGTTCAGACCTCCTCCTCTGCATCGGTCTGCCTCTCCTGTCTGTCTGCCTGTCCTCCTCCTCTTCCTCCTCTTGCTCCTCCACTATTCCAAAAGGTTCACTCCTCCTCCTCCCCGTCCATCTTTCCTTCTCCTTCCACTTCTTCAGCATCAGGCTGCTCAGACGCTTCATCGCCATCAAAACTTTGCCAAAAATTCAAAAGGACCCCAACAATAAAACAAAAATAAAAAATAAAAAAACACAGGAGATTTGGCCACTTAAGCAAATATGGAATCTTCTTTTTACAAAACAAAAAATTAATTTACTGGCAATAACGTAATGTAATGTGATGAGAATTTTCTCATTTCTACTTTTATCTGCTACTATAATCTGACTACAGCCATATTTAATGCTGCTCAGTGAAAACTTGAACTAAACTAAACCAATGTAGGAAAGAGTACTATTCATCTATTTTAAACTAAATCTAAAATGTTACTGGATCAAATATATGAAAATAAACGCAGATGAATTACATCATTACTTTATTTAACTGACCTTGTGACAAACAAAATAAAAATAGTTTTTAAATAAATCAAAATGACTTTAACTAAACTGCAGTTTGATAACTGACTGAGGTGTGTAACTAAGTTAAGTGATTTCACCAATTTTTATCTAAGTAAGTGAAACAAGAGTTAAATTATTATTATTATACTATTAGTAGTAGTAGTATCAAAATGTAATGAAAAATTAATATAATTTTTCCTGTTCCAGCTGTGAAGAATCCAGTGAATCTTCTCTTCATGCACCTGTAGCTGCAGTTTTCCCCTGTAAGAGTCCAATTAAACCAATTAAACAGGCTTCATCAGAAGTCGACCAATCCTATGGCGCCACTGTCAGAAAATCTCTTCTGATTGGCTGCTGCATAATCTTGACTGAGTGAGTTGTTCTGACATCTGTACGAAACATTTTGAATAAAGTCAGTCACAGTGAAGACCAATACAAAATCCTGAATTCTGGGGGGTTGATGGAGAGATGAGAGGACGGGCATCAGACCAGCAGAACGAGCCAAAGACACAGACTGTCCAACCTGGTCCAGACGGTGGTCCTACAGTCAGACATCTGGTCCTACAGACAGACTGGTGGTCCTACAGTCAGACTGGTGGTCCTACAGTCAGACTGGTGGTCCTACAGTCAGACTGGTGGTCCTACAGTCAGACATCTGGTCCTACAGACAGACTGGTGGTCCTACAGACAGACATCTGATCCTACAGTCAGACTGGTGGTCCTACAGTCAGACTGGTGGTCCTACAGACAGACTGGTGGTCCTACAGACAGACTGGTGGTCCTACAGTCAGACTGGTGGTCCTACAGACAGACTGGTGGTCCTACAGTCAGACTGGTGGTCCTACAGTCAGACTGGTGGTCCTACAGTCAGACTGGTGGTCCTACAGTCAGACTGGTGAATTGTTGGAGGTGGGACGCGTCTCTCCAGCAGCAGAGTCCTGCAGAGTATCACTGCTCACTGTGTTTATGGTCTGGACTCTGTGTGTGTGTGTGTGTGTGTGTGTGTGTGTATGTGTGTTTGGCCTGTTGCCTTTGTTAGCCACACCTCCCTCGCCTGTCTACACTGTAAAAAATGTGGATGGTCAGAGGAGGCTGCGTCTGCTGGTATAACTCCACACCACATCTCTACTGTTCACCTCATGATCCCCAGGACAGGAGATGAAATATCTGTTGTCATGGTAACACTCCACAGCTGTAGGATGCAGTGTTTGGGGTGTCACTCGTCACCACACCACAATCTCTACACCTGCTAAACTTGAATGGAGACTGAATGGAAGAAAAGAGGACACCATGGCTTTAACAAACTGTCCTTCATGTGACCACACTCTCTCTCTCTCACACACACATACACACACACACACACACACACACACACACACACACACACACACACACACACACACACACTGTTACATTGTTAATAGGTGCTGGTGTTGCTGGCTGTCAGCAGCTCTACAGGGAAAACATGAGAGAAGCTCAACACCATGTTATGCAACAAGAGCCAATCACAGAGAGAAAGAGAAAGGAGGGTGATGGTGGTGGTGGTGGTGGGGGGGGGGGGGGGGGGGGGTTGCTGCTCTGTGACAAAAACAAAACTTTCCTTTTAAAGGTACATTGTGTAGGAATTACTCCCATCTAGCGTTGCAGTTGTATATCGCAATCAACTCAGTCGTATTTTTCATGCTGCATTCACGTGAAATTGGGCAGACGGCAGACGGCAGACGGATGACAGCCGCTGCACGTAACAGCATAAACAAGCCTCTATGTAAACAAGTGGTCTGTCAGCACCAGGCAAAACAATACACGTGACAATATGTTGTCATGGCGATGTGGTATTGTTTACCTGACCCACGTTTTACCGGCTTTCTCTCCACTTCTGTGACTAAAATGACATCTGGTTTGTTAGCGACGGCCGTCTGCCCGACTGCAGGTGAATGCAGCATCAGTGTAACGCTCCATTCCTCCTCACTGCGTTACCACGGTGACTTTTCACAGACGCCACCTCGACCTGAGCCGACAGCTCCGGTGTCTCCACTGAGTTTCCGTGGTTTCCTACCGTCACGCTGCCACTGAACGTAAAAACATGGAGACACCACATGGCAGCAGCACCGAGCTTACCCGCTCCATGGAGATATGAATGATATGAACGGCTCATTCAGAGCTGAAAGGAACACTTCACTTTGTTGATGGGGGGATTACTGATTAATGAAAAACAGACTGAAGAACCAAATAATCGATTTTCGTAAATTGATAACAGGAGAACTTACACAATGTCCCTTTAACAAGCTGTTTACCTACAACAAGCTTCATCCAGCTGCTGCACATCTGTCCAGTCAGGTGTAGGATGAGTCCCTCAGATAAATAATATATAGAGTGTTCCTGTGGCCCATGTTACTACATTCATTTTTGCAGTGTTTGTTTCGAGATGAGGAGAACAAACACACTCTGGCTCCAGCTGTGCCAGATGTGCTTCACTTGGTTTATTAAAGGATCTCAGTTAGAAGGACTATGAGCAATGAAGCAACAGCTTTCTAATGTCAAGTTACAGCAGGAGGGTCTGATTGGCTGAGACTGAAGACGCCACTCAGCTACTCAGGTCTGGACCAGAACCCTGTGGGGCTTCAAATCCACCACACAAAGCTCAGGACCACCACAGAGACTCAAATCCACTACAGAGACACTGGAATCCACCATGGAGATTCAAATCCACCACAGAGAGATTCAAACACACACACACACACACACACACACTTGATACTGCAGGCCACTTAACTGTGTAACCTCAGATGTTTGCAGCTGCACAACGGAGCAGCAGAGTCACAACACACAGCAGCTCTGTTGTGTAGCAGGACTGAACCTGCAGCCTGTTTGTTCGTCTGCATCGTGTGTTGGGGTCTTTGTGTTGTCACGTTGAAGACGATATTTACTGAACCTGAGTGCATTTGTGTTGAGTTCTCAGGGTCACCGTAGCAACCAGGACAAAAGATAAGATACTGTTGAATTATATTCTTTTTAACTCATTTATTCAACTTCATTTTATTTGATTTCTTTATTAATCTTTATTATTACCATTACATTTTCCTTTTCTGTTCCTGGTTTACCTGCTTTTGCTTTTTTACTGCCATGTGTTGAATATCTCTTCCATAATATTTTTTTAATGTAATTTTGTTATGATATTAGATGCACACAATGCTTGTAATTATCATTTGATTTGTCATTGCTTTAAAAGGAAACGATAGAAAAAAAGTATGATCAAAAAAAAAAGATAAGGTTGAATCCACTGTGGAGTGTGTGGATCAGAGCAGCGTTTCTAATACTCACTGGTCCGTAACGTTGGTTATTAAATATAGAGATAAAAGGGTGAAAAGGTCAGTTTTACTTCATCACTGCAAACAGAGAATAAAGTGCAGCCATTAGACTGAATTACTCTCTCACACACTGTGTTGGATCGGAGCGTGTACAAGGACACACATTCACACACACACACACACCAAGGACATGTCCTTGTATTGTGTGTGTATCTGTGTAAGCCTTTTTTTTTGCCCTCAGCTGGGTCTGGCAGGCTGGGGAGTAGGTGGACCGTCACTCCACTTCATGTCTTGTTAGTAGAGTGGTGATGTAAGACAAAAGACTGAACAAAAACCTGTGGAATCAGTTGCCCATCCCTGATCTACACTGGTGGAAAAAAAGTACACAATCCCCTGCACATGTGGATCAGGATGTATCATTTCTTGCTGATGAAACCCTTGGACGCCCAGATCTCGGTTTGTCTTCCAAGCTGCTGGTTGGTCTGGATTTCTGCAGAGTGAAGGACTGCATCTGCTCTTCCTGGCTCTCTGGAGGCAGCTGGACCTTCCTGGCTGAGAATCTAGATCTTCACGTTGTTTCGTGTGTTAGGTTAGCCTAGAAATCTAGCTGCACCCTAGCAGCAGCAAATATATTTGCTCCGTAGGGGGGTCTAGAAACGAGCCATAGGAACAGTCTCGAACACCGTTTGTGTTCACCAATCACAGCACTCTATCTGTTTAGAGAGTCGTTGGGCGGGCTTAACGCCATGATGACGTACATTTTAATTGGCTTGTCAGGCTAACGTCATCCTGCTCTTTGCTCTGATTGGTCGTAGCGCTACCCTATTGGTGCAGAGGCAGTTTGAAAGACAGCCTTCATCCCGCCCCCTGGATTGAGCCGAGGTCTACCGGTCGTTGCCAGACTAGACATTTTAATGATATAGTCTGGCTTGTCAGGCTATAAGTTCCTTGTTTTAGCCATTTGTATTTCTTAAGAACTTTCAAATGTAGGCGGCCCTGGTTCAAATCCTGTGTTGGGCAGTCCTTTCCTGCATGTCATTCCCCATCTCTCTGCCTCCCCCTTTCCTGTCTCTCTCTACTGTGTGCTATCAAATAAAGGCAAAAAGCCCCCCCAAAAAATACTTTAAAAAAAAGGACTTTCAAATGTGCTGGCTTCATATAGACACCAAGCACGGCAACAAAAATTATGTCTTTTTTTAAAGTAGATTTTTCACCTTTAATGATAGGACAGTTGAGAGAGACAGGAAATGGGGAGCAGAAAGGGGGGGAATGACACACAGGATAGAGCCGCTCGGTGCAGGATTCGAACCGGGGTCGCCTGCAGTGAGAACTATAGCCTCAACACATGGGGCGGGTGCTCTACCAACTGAGCTTTATAAAACACTGCCCCAAAATGATGTCTTTTAATAAAAAGCACGACCTTCATTAGTGGATCACAGGTACCAAAATTACCCAATACTCAAGATTTCTTATGTATTTCTATGGAACCAATCAATTTAAGTTTTTAATGGCCTTTTTAGGATTTATTTAGTATTTTGGCTGTGACTGTACTAAAAGAAATGGACTGGACTGGATCCACACATCCAGATTCTCAGCCAGGAAGGTCCAGCTGCCTCCAGAGAGCCAGGAAGAGCAGATGCAGTCCTTCACTCTGCAGAAATCCAGACCAGCCAGCAGCTTGGAAGACAAACCAAGACCTGGGCGTCCAAGGGTTTCATCAGCAAGAAATGATACATCCTGATCCGCACGCGCAGGGAAAAAAGATTTAAGGGTCTGAAAGCTTTTTTCCACCACAGTACAGTATCAATACAGAAAACTGTCACTGAAAATGTAGGTTTGCTACTGCAACCAGAAGGTGGCAGCATTCTCTCTCTCTCTCTGTCTCTCTCTCTTTCACACACACACACACACACACACACACACACACACACACACACACACACAGTACCTCTGGCTTTGCTTCTCTTGTTGCGTGTGAACAGTTTGATGCTGACGGGGGACGAGGAGGAGGAGGAGAGTTGATGGTTTGAATCTTTGGAGGATGACCTGAAGATCCCACTGAAGCTCAGCCTGACACACACACACACACAGAGTCAGAATGTTTTCCTACTGACTCTCCCTCCAGCCTGTGATCCAGTGTGTGTACCTGCGTGAGGACTTGGGGGGCGAGTCCTGCTGGGGGGGTCCGGTCTGGGAGCTGAAGATGGAGCTGGGACTCATCTTGGAGCTGGAGGTCCTGGGTGGAGCGGAGTGGGGGCTGGAGGGCTGGCTGAACGGAGTCCGCTGGAAGAAGCTCCTGGTGGGGCTGGCAGAGTGGCACACAGGGTCCAGCTGCTGGGGGGGGGGGGCAGAGGACAGAGGACAGACATGACCCTCCACACATCAACACAGTCAACAAACAGGAACATCAGACCTCCATCATCTGTGCTTCGATCTGTCAATGAGCTCATCATCTTCTTCTGTGGTGGATCTTTTTCTGTTTCCATAGCAACATTTATCAGTGACTGACAGTTGGATGCTCAGGTTGTGTTCACACTTGACTTTTTGTGAAGCAGTTTTCACAGTCTGAACTACATGGTGTGTGTGCTGTTGAGTTATCCAGCAGAAAAACACTAACTCATTTCACTTTCATTTACCTATAAATGTCACTTATTGAAGACTCTTTAACATATATCTGGGTGTTTGTTTTGCCTTTCGGCCCCAAAATGTGAGAATTGACAAGAAAAATCTGCAATTTTCCGGCTCCCAAGGTTGAAATCAATGTGGTTTTACGAGCTGTTCCCTCAGTTGTTTTCCAATGATGTAACTAGTTTTTGTATTAGCATAACCCCACCCCTAACTGGGACCAGTAGAAGGGGCGGGGCAAGCAGTGGTTCATTTGCATTTAAAGGGACAGACACTGAAAGCAGCCGTTCTGAACAGGGCTGTTTAGAGAGGATGAAAAGAGCTGTGATGTTTGATCCTTGGGGGGTTTTGACCAAAGCATGTCACAGACATGTCTTTAAGACACCTGGGAACTATTTTAATTTGTGGAAAAGGGGCAGAATATGTCTCCTTTAACGTTTCTTGCCTTCCTGCTTTTCTCCTCTCATGTTTAGGAGATAGCTGGGATTTTCTAATGGTCAGTGGTCTGCAGGAGTCAGGCTTCAGATCAGCACGCTGCCACACTTTTAAGAGACGCCCACTGAAACCATCCAATATCAGTTTGTAATAAAATGTGCACTGCAATGTGAATATCTGCAGAGCTTTATCGAGTGTAGATCTGTCTGACTCACTCAGCCGAGCTGTTATTCAGTGCATGCTGTTGGTGCAAATATGTTTTTATATGGGAAGACGACACACTGATTATATTCTACATGCAGCATACATTTAAATGTATTAGATTGTATTGTATAAAAGTGTATAGATGATGTGTCGATGTTTTTCCTGCTGCCGCCCACAGCAGCTGATTCCCTCCTGCTTCTCTACACTGGCAGAAAATACACAGCCCCAAGTCCAGTGTTGGGCATGTTACTTTAATAAAGTATTTAGTCATACTAACTTGTTATTTTCCCCCAACTGAGTTAGTAACTGAGGTATTACATAATAAAATTAATAATTGCCAGGAAAAGTAACTATTGCATTACTTTTTTAAAAATAAAATGCTCAAATTTTTTGTTTTATTGGACTCACCCCCCTAACCCCCCTGTTTATCTGGAACTAACCAACTCACCAACCAGTTCATGGACTGAAAAAACTGTGTAGCCTATAAACGTCCTACACTTAAGGTGTTTTTGTTATTTTGTGATGGGACTTCTTCAGTCAAGTTACAGGGCATTTTATTGTCAGGAACGGTAACGGCGTTATAACGGGGGAAACAGTAATTTAACGCCGTTATTCCCATGACTGCCTAGGTCACATGAACCCAACTATCCCTTTAAATGACAAATTCATCAAACAACAGCCTCATGCTGACTACAGGTTGAACCTCTCAGCCTCTTTAAGGCCTGTTTTTTAATCTCCTCAGATAAGAGCAGCAACTTGGATCTTTATCTTTTCATTTCTTGGGGCGCTGTTGTTCACACACCCGATGGTTAACGAGATCATCGACTGTTGGCAAAGGTCAAACTCTGGACCGTCCTGTTTTCAGCCGCGGAGGTCAGTAGACTGAGCCCTGAACCACTGACTCACGCTGACTCAGCATCGCTGTGAGCCTCAGGTCACCTGGTGATGCTGCTGACGTCATCACAGTGGAAATGGTTTGAATGAGTTCTTTAACCTTCCTCTTCCTTTTCTGGTTTTTAATGCATTAAAGTACCACAGAAATTTGTTTACTGCATCAAGGCTTTTTGATGTTGTCAGGAACCTCTATTTAAATGAAATAAAATGAAAAACATTTTTTATACTAAATTCTAAAATGCTCTGGTTAAAATTATGACATTTGTGTTGTTAGGGGTGGCTACGATAACCATAAGAACAATAATGAGAGTTAAAACTGAAAAACCTTTTCATGGATAAGGAGCCTAACAATAGAACCAAGAGATGAGAAACAAATGGAATGATAAATAATTGTTTTAGTTTGTTTTACAGCTGATTTAAGACTCGGGTCAAAACCGACCCTAACACCAGAGATGGCAGCAGAAAGCTGTAAGAGGAAGGTTCAATTGAAGTCAAGGGTACACTGAAAAAAAGGCCCAGGGGCCCACACCAACAAATATTAAAATCAACATTTTCATGGATGAGGAAGCCTAACGATGTAACCAAGAGAAGAAAAACTAATTGGATGAAAAAAATTGTTTTGAGTGTGTTTTACAGCTGATTTAAGACACGGGTCAAAACTGACCGAAAGCAGAAAGCAAAGGTTAATGAGAGGTTGGTTTTACCTTCCTGCTGCCTCCTCCCACCGCTCCGCCTGCATCTCCCTCCAGGAAGGGCATCACAAACACACTCAGGTCCTGCAGACACAGACACACAGTTTAAAAGCCGTCAGTGACACAGCTGACATGCACGTGGAGGGAATCGAACCATGGCCTGATGTTGGCAGATGTTTTGACCACTTTAGTTTCATGTGTACAACAGTTTCACTTTGTTTCTAAGGCAGTTTCTGAGTCAGTCTGTTTCCAACCAGGACACCACCAGGCTCCATCAGGCCAAACTGCAGACTGCAGTGGAAACGTGCCGAGGTGGAGCCTCCTCTCCTGTTGCATCATGGGACGGTTTGTGGGGTAAACATAGAGGCAGTGACAGATTATCAGTCAAACATCTGCTGAGGCGACAGCGTGGCCGAAACCAAACCCTGTGAGAAGATCAGATGTCTCATCTGTCAGCTGAGTCTCATGTCCACATACAATGATCTCATCTCCTGTAGCAATCAGCTGATCACTGACCGATCAATCAACCTGCTGATTATCTATCAGAGGATATTTGGCCTAAGACAAAAGCTCTTTGTTTCCAGTCTTTATGCTAAGCTACTGTATGCTAACCAGGAAGTAGATGTTGAAGGTGAAGATGAGTTGAGGAAGTCCTCAGGGTTTAATTCGTCACCCACCACCATCACTCTGTGTCTCACAGGAGTCTGAACATCTCTGGTCGCTATGGGAACCTGGAGTCTGGAGCCAAGTGTGTCCACCCACCCACCCACACACACACACACTGACAGGCTGTAGTAAGATGAGTTGGTGGATTGTACTCTGTCTGCTGCAGATTGTGATGTTCTTCAGTTGTTCAGGACTTAATGGACTTTAAATCAGATCCATCCTGAGGCCGTGTCTCTCTGTCTCCTCTGTTTCACCTCACCTGTCTTCTCCTTTCTCCATGCTGCTTGGACATGGACGAGGTTGAGCTCTAACCTTCTGCCTCCTACCTAACACCTCATTTCCAGTCCTACATGATCTCAGACTTCATCAGTCCTGTGACATCATCCACACTCTGTCTCCATGTTGGACACTGTGGATGCTGTGTGATGAGCAGCTGAGAGTCCAACAGTCCACAGCTGGAGGTTAGGACCTCAGGACCAACCCAGGAGCCCCCGTCTTTACTGATGTGTGTGTGTGTGTGTGTGTGTGTGTGTGTGTGTGTGTGTGTGTGTTTTTCTGATGGTGAATAATATTTCCTGTTAGTTGGATCAACCATGGATAACTTCACAGTTGGAGACTGTCTGGACAGAGGAGGGTGAAGTGAGTCACATCAGGCACTATGATGTCTTGATGGTATTAGAGAAACTAACAGTACTACAATAGACTGCAGTATAATACAGAAGTGCCTTAACCTATCTAATGACCAGCAGGAGGAAACAGTGGTCAGATTGTACAGAACTTTACTTCTCCATTTATTACATCACAGTCACTAGTGTGACTACTACTTCAATACATCGTCATGTTCACTTTTCAAATGCTGAGCATTCGTTTATGGCCAATAAGTTGGTAAACAACAAATGCCCAAGAGTCGACTCACACCCTGCAGAACGATGTGTGTATTAAAGCTCAATTAACACTAACTAAAAACTTAACATAATGTAACTTCATATATTAATATGTTTTAAAGGGTAAACTGAGTTCAGATTATATAAACAGTCTATGGTCTGGATGCAGTGAGGACCCTTCCTTGGACTTTCAAAACAAAAGCTGGGTCATTGGAATGATTTAATGTTGAGATACAGAAGAAAGAAAGAAAGAAAGAAAGAAAGAAAGAAAGAAAGAAAGAAAGAAAGAAAGAAAGAAAGAAAGAAAGAAAGAAAGAAAGAAAGAAAGAAAGAAAGAAAGAAAGAAAGAAAGAAAGAAAGAAAGAAAGAAAGAAAAGGATAAAGACACTTCTCTCCTGAAATGACTGAAATCACATTTGTTCAGACTCTGTAGAAGAAGTCACCAGCCGAGCTCAGATCATTAACTAGTGATACCACATCTTTAAAGCCATAACCTTTATGAATACATAAAGCTGCATGAGTGTTTCATCACATTGATGTTGCAACTCATATTAAATGTCACACATGCTGTTGTGATCTATGACTGCATTCAATTTTACATGATGATCAAATGTTCTGTATCCAATAATTGTAATTGTTATGATTTCTATCAACAAGTATCTGACTATTTCTCACATCCACATCAATAAAGTAAAAGGTGATCAGACATGAAAGTGAAATGTTCAATATCTCTCTGTGAATGTGTGTAAGGAGAGTTAGTGTGTTAGTGTCAGAGAGCGGATCAGTGCTGAGTTTACTGCAGGATGACTGTACACAACACACAGTGTTTAGAAAAGTCTCTCTGATGTTTTTAATGTGTTGATGTGAAAATGAAGTTTCAGCTGCTGCTTGATCTGATAGATGGAGCAGCTCAGAGGATATTCATCTGATTCCACTCTGATCAGCAATCAGTAAAGGTCCCTCAGCCCAGAGCAGACACACAAAACACATGCAGGCACACAAGAGAAACATGGCAACAACCTGCTGTACACACACACACACACACACACACACACACACACACACACTGTACCTGTATGCCAGTCTCCAGAAATCAATAATCCATTTCTTCTGCTCTCACTCTGACTGTGTCTCTCTCTTTCTGACACACTCACACAATTTTCTCTCTTTTAACTTTCTGCCCCTCCCCTCTCTCTCTCTCTCTCTCCCTCCCTCTCCCATCCTTACCTCCTGTTGTTTACACTGTGTGTGTTGGAGGTTTGTTAACTCATTAAAGGTCCCATATTATACAGTTTTTCAACCATTTCACACAAGTGGTCCAACCACATTGTATTCAGAGTGTATTGCCCCCAAATCAATCTGCAGCTCTTAATCTCAGCAATCTAAAAGTAGTTCTCCAGAGTAGAGGTCTACACAGGTTTATGAGGACCCAAGAAAACCTGATCCAACCCGAGACCCATACCTGTCCGGGTCTTCGTTTTAATGACATCACTCGGGTCGGGGTTGGAACCTAATCAATTGCCTCTGCTATTGGCCGGTGTGCAATAGCTGGAGTGGAACTGAGATTAAAATTCCTCATAAAAATTGCACAATTATGTCAATATTTTGCCCCTGTTTCTACCGCGTGCTGCTGCCAGTCTAGCAGTATCTAGTCCGCTAACCCTAGACGTCAAAAGTCATGTGACCGTGTAGTAGTCCGTTAAAGCCTACTGCTAGCTTGGCTATTTTAGTTTTTTATTTCAGGTTTATCGGATCTGTGTGAATTAGCCGACCCGTATCGGTATCAGATCATTCTCATAGCTTTACTCTCCGGCACGCACGGACTCTGGATCTCTGGTTCTATCGGGTTCAGACACGTCAATTTCGACCCGAGACGACCTCTACTCCAGAGCTCTCCTGAGAACGAGCCGTTTCTGAAAACCACATCCACTCCACACTGGTCACGGGGAGAGGGTGTGGTTTTCGCTACCGGTACCATGTGATAATCAGGAATAAATGACTTGTAACTTGTGCTGCGTTCATAACAACTCAGAGGTCGGAATTCCCAACTCGGAAATTTCCGACTTCCGACATCATCAAAAAAAAAACATGGATACCTGAAGGAAGTACCATAGTACCATACAACAATCACAGCTTAATATAAACGTATTTCATATACTGCAATAATACACAAAAACATGCATTCAAACCTCAACAAATAACTTAAAATATCTAAATTCTAACTGTTTAAGACGAGGGCTGCCATGTTTTGATGTTGTTGTGACGTCAAATATGATACCTGAGTTTTCGACCTGTAATTTCCGAGTTTGACGCCGTTCAATTCATTTTTTACAACTCTGAGCTCGTTTTTTTCCGACTTCCGAGTTGTCTTGAACGCAGCATAATTCCAGGGAGAATGGAGGCTCTCTGCCTTCCACCTAGCGTCTCTTGCACCCCATAACCCATAATCTCTTGTTTATGACGGATAAGACTACACAAATATACACATGGTAACATGGTAGATGATAAATAACGTTATCCACCGCTCTATTGCGTTCTGGCTTTGTTAAAAACAAATGCACATGGAGGAGAGGAGAGGAGGGTTAGAGACACAGAGGAGAAGAGTTCCCCTTTAAAACTAAAAGTAGTATATTGATAAATTATTATTTTTGGTGGAATAAGCCTTTATGGCCATTTTTGAGATCTGGGATGATTGTGGTCTTGACATCAACTCCCTTTAACATGCGTTCCTCAAACGGCAGCCTCCAGGTCTGCAGGAACATTCTCATGTGTTCAAATCAGTTTTCAGGCCACAACACTTCATGGTGCAGCCTGTGGTTTAGGTGGTGACTCTGGTTCAAACACCAACTGGTTTCTACTGGTTCTCACCTGCAGCTGTAACAACTGAGAGGAGAAGTAACAGATGAGTGAGACACTGAGTTGGTGAAGGAGCTGATCTGAGAGCAGCTCTGAACGTGACCTCACGGTGATCTGTCATCACAAAAATGTTTCCTGACAGTTTCTGAGATCAGCTTTCAATGACCTAGTTACTGTACACACACACACACACACACACACACACACGCGCACGCGCACACACACACACACACACACACACACACACAGAAACCAGGGGTTGAGTGGTTTCTTGGTTCTGGTCTACAGTTGATGTTCTTCTAACCTGAAGCTCTGGTCCTGAACCTTCTGAATCAAACACACATAGTCCACCAGAGTCCACCTGGACTCAGCCTGTCCCTCAGGGATCAGCAGGTTTGTTGGACGACAGACAGATTAAAACAGATTACAGTAGAGTTTTAAGTAGAAACCCAAACACAACCGTCATCAGTTGGATCTAATCCTCTGACACGTGCTGCTGACCTGTGGTCAGGGTCAGGATTAGGAGGCTGGGAGCTGCTGGATGGTGGAGGAGACTGAAGACACTTCACGTCTCTCTGACAGACACTGAAACCGCCTGAGTCTTATAAACACCTGAGGTGAGGCGGTTAAACATGTGGAGCAGCTGGACGGAGAAACAGGAACACATCGTCATCCTCCCTCTGTCTCTCTCTACAAAACACAACCTGGTCTCAGTGACCTGATGAAACAAAGATCATTCATCCTCCTGCTCATCACACAACCTTCCTTTGATTGATGTTGCCAGGGTGACGTTCTGATTGACAGGTTTCACATGCTTCATGCAGCTCTGAGCTGCAACTTATCATTCTGTTCACTATTGATTCATCTGATCAATTATTAAAATAATGTCTGCGGTGCCGTCTTCAAATACCTCCATTGGTCCAACTATCAGTCCAGAGTGAAAACACAAACACAAACAACCTGGAGACAACACAGTTCGGCTTTAATTATTCAACACTTTGCCAGTTTGTCAATCAGCCTACACTAATCAACTGATTGATTTCAGCTCTATCAATTCCATCATTTATACCACTTATCTAGACATGGGGGGGTTGGAGCCAGTTCCAGCTAACTATAGGGTGAGGGCCAATCAGGAATCAAACCAAGAACCTTCCAGCCCAGAGGAGAGGGTGCTAACCACTGGACCACCAGACCCACCACCGGAGGTCAAAAGCTTTTCTGTTTGAAAAATGGTTTAAATGCAGCTGCACGTATTCTCACTGGTACCAAGAAATATCAACACATCACACCCGTTCTTAAATCTTTGCACTGGTTACCCGTTAGAACAAGAATGGATTTCAGAATACTACTCCTGGTTTATAAAGCACTACATGGCCCTGCACCTCAGTACATCACAGACATGCTCATCACTTACACCAACAGGCAGTGGCAACTTACACCCGATCCAAAGAAGGGGAGGCAGCTTTTAGTGTTTATGCCCAACGAAAATGGAACACCTTGTCAATTGATTTCTAATTGATTTTTATATAACTGTTCTTACTGTAACTATGTATACTTGTTGTGAAGCACATTGAGTCTGCCTTGTGCATGAAATGCGCTTTATAAATAAAGTTTAATTGAATTGAATTAAATAATTCATCAAGCTAATTTTGTCAGTATAAAAATCCATTAGGATCCTCAGCAGTGAACTGATGTGACCTGGACCAGGTCCTGACAGTAAGAGATGCTGTTCAGTTTTTATGATGTTTTTATTTTGTGTAGCTCCTCAGACAAACATTTATATAACGTTAATATAATAAATCCTGAGTGGATCATAAATAAAAGTTTAATGATTCATGAAAGACGAATCATAAAGTGGTTTATGGCTCTGACAGTTTACTGCTTCAGGATCAGCTGATAGCAGCTGGAGTGACTGTGAGAAAATCCTTCCTCTCTTTGTGCGACACTAACAACACAACACAACACAACACAACTGTCCCGTCAGTGTCTCCACCTCTGCTGCGCTGCAGCTTCATCCAGCCGACATCACAGTCCAGTCACAAGATCACACACTGACCCTCAGTCCACAAGGAACACACAGTACGGCCACTTCCCATGACTGAGTGTGTGTGTGTGTGTCCTCATGCTTCACTCTCGCCTTGTCATCACACTGGTGTGTGGGTGAGAGTCAGATGAATTGATGCTGACGACTGAACTACCTGAGTGCTGCTGTGTGATGGGGAAAGTTCTAATCTCAGTTCAAATCTCCTGTGTGTTTAATGTAACCAACACCACACACACACACACACACACACACACACACACACACACACACACACACACACACACACACACACACACACACACACACACACACACACACACACACACACACTCTGCTGTCTTAAAGATACAAGATAACTTTATTTGCCACATACAGGAGTCACAGAGTAACATGCAGTGAAATGTCTCCTGGTTGCTCCTACCTGGCCTTATGAATAGAATGAATCAGATAAAAATGAATAAAATAAAACTACCGTAATATGATGTAAATAGTAAATATAATCTAAACAATGCAATCAGAAATGAAAATATGTGCAAGAGTGTGTTTATGTGTGTGTCAGGCTGAGTCCTGGTGGTGTGATGAGTGGCCACGTTGAGTCCAGTCTAATCTGCCCTACAAAGGTAAAGTGCAGTATCTGCATTTTTTGTTGTTGTTGACCAATCAAAAGTGTGGCATATTCTCTTCAGTCTGGTAGAATTTGATATTGGTACTGCTGAAATTTCCAGAGTTATTGGGCTTTTTATTTTGCTGTCCATCCAAAAAAGCACTGTGAAACCAAGGCAAAGTGCAGTATCTGCAAAGAGTACTGTACTCCCTACATTCTAGAATTTACCCTATAATTCCATTGGAGTAAAACCAAGGCAAAGTGCCGTATCTGCAATAAAACGGTCAGAATTGGTCAGAAAGACAAACTACAAAATACATTTAATTCAGACCACCTTTATCTAATCAGTTATAGACTTGGTAGTTATTCATAATTTGATTTAAACCTGACAATGAAAAACACAAAAAGCTGTTTTTCTCAGTTCAGCATTTTTACAGATACTGCACTTTGCCGTTGTACTGTAGGGCAGACAGAGAGAAGCTACAAGGCAGCAGAGTGTGTGTGGTTATGATGAAGATGAAGATGAAGATGGCACTTGTGAGTAAAATGTGTGTGTCAGGTTGACAGCTCTGACAGTACTGAGTGGTGCTGGTGCCAGTCATGAGCCCACACACATTCACCTCCACCTGTTACCACGGCTACCACTTTGACACCATCAGTCCTGAGGCTCATGAAGCTTCCAGCAGATGCTGAAGGTGATTTTAAAGATGCCTCTAGATGTATATACAGGTATGTACATATATATATCTTTTTTTCCCCGCAGAACACATCAACAATGCATATCAGCATACATCATTAAGTAGGCTAGTGGTCTGAGCTATATGGGAAAAAATGAATAAGCAAAATTCAGGTCAAGTAGCCTAGAAAATTAAAAGAAAAGAATAAAACATGATAAAAAAAAAAAAAAACAAGAACAAAGAAGAACAAAAGGGGAGAACAACAACCTATCAATAAATCAAGAAATATCTGGATCATTTCACAGATCCTTAGGCAGCTAATCCATTAGAGGCTGCCATGTCCATCCTTTTAATCTGGCACTTACTCTCTAGAAATGTCTTTGTACCACTGAGTTACAATGTGATGTTTCTCATTGATCTAAATAACATTTTCTGTCCAAAAATAAGAGTTTATTCAAAGAAAGTTGGTCCAGATCTGAGCTCTGTTCTGTGAGGGGAAAAAAGCTTCATGGCAAGCTGCAGAGAAGTCAGTTACTCACCGGCATGTGGAGTCTGGGCGGCCTCCTCTTCTTCTTCCTGCTCTTCTCCTCCTCCTCCTCCTTCCTCTCTACGCTGCTTCTCATGTCCCGTCACAGATCAGGATCCAGATCCAGATCCAGATCCAGATCCCCTGGGCTCAACCAGTGGATCGTCTCCAACTGTCCACACTCAGGTCCACGCTGCCTCTGACACAGCACTGCTGCAGTACTGACACAGCACTACTGTAGTCCTGCTGCTCTGGTAGCCTACTGATCTGAGGTCTGGAAAACTCCCAACACCTCAGTATAGTGTGGCCTGGTTTTGTTGTAGTGTTGTATAATCTGGGCTTTACTTAACTCTCTTACAGGCATCACAGCACATCACTGATGAGTAAAGTTGCAGGGCATTTAAAAAGAGGCCGCTGCAGACACACACTAACACACACTGAGATCCTAGTCTACATACTGAAGAGGCTTTATTGTGAAAAGCCAGGCGGAGGTGAGCTGTCCGGAGCGGCAGCAGCTGTCCGTCAGGCTGGAGGCTGGAGCATCGATGTTCCTCTGTCCGGCCGGTCCTACCCGCTCCAACCCGCTCCAACCCGCTCCGTGGATCTGGATTTTCCGGTGGATGTTAGCGACCGAACCCGGAGGCTCCGGCCTGGTACCGGGACACCGAGGAGAAGAAGCTGAACAGAGAGCTGTGTGTGTGGAGGGGAGAGAGTTCTGAGAGGAGGAGGAGGAGGGAAGCGGCGCTGCCGAGAAGAGTCGGACACGAATTAGCGCTGTGGTGCTGAGGAGAGAGAATACTACTGTTACTATGACTACTGCTGCTATCTCTCTTTCTGCTGCCAAAGATTCACACACACTAGTAAAAAGTGTTGTGAGCGGGGATTTAAAGGAGCTGCTCTCAAGGTCAGTGAGGGACGGTGAGGCCTCATGTTTGTGGTGGAGGGGTCCAAAGGTCAGAGAGGTGGGCTGGGCTGGGCTGGGCTGGGGGGGTTGTATCCACTGAGTGCTTAGGAAAAAAAAAGCCTATATAGTGGAGAAAGGTTATGTTTTTCCACATTTACACAGAAACAAACACCCTCTCTCCCATTCCTTTCCAACAGTTTGCTTAAAGGGTTGGTTCACCCAAAATTCAAATTTCAAATTTCACTCATTATCTACTCACCCTCATGTCAACTAAGAGCTGTGAGAATTTTCAGAGTCCTCCGTTCCTTCTCTGAGTTACGGGGGGTCCGCGCAGCAGTATTTGTCAATGTATAATGGTTGTCAATGGATACCAACTTTCTTCGTCCAAAAAGACACACCAAAAAACATCCAAATACCTCCATAGTGCTCGTCTGTAATGTCCCTCTTGTATTGAAGCCCCGACATGAGAAATTGTTCCGAAAAAAATTACATAAGTCTATATTTTAAGCTTGTTTGTAGCAGAAGCTCCCAGTGTCTCGGTTTACTGCTCTTCCTGTGTCCGCCGGTCAGTGCAAATCACGCGAGATGACCGGCGGAACAAATTCAAAAAGAGAGACATTACAGACGAGCACTATGGAGGTATTTGGATGTTTTTTGGTGTGTCTTTTTGGACGAAGAAAGTTGGTATCCATTGACAACCAGTATATGGACAAATACTGCTGCGTGGACCCCCCTGTAACTCAGAGAAGGGATGGAGGACTCTGAAAATTCTCACAGCTCTTAGTCGACATGAGGGTGAGTAGATAATGAGTGAAATTTGAATTTTGGGTGAACTATCCCTTTAAAATGCTGAGGAAAAAAATGGAGGGGAATAACAGCCTTAAGTGCTGGGAAGCTGAATAGATAAGATAAAAATAAAGATATACAATAATAATCTCTCCTATAGCAGCTTGAAAGTCAGAGCAGGGGTGAAGATAGGAGCCAAAGTGACAACAACAGAACACCTTATGTCAAAGTGATAACTCATCTGTGTCCTTCACTTTTCATACAAACCTTTGCCCTGTAAAGACTTGGCATGAACCTCGGCATTCTTGTTCCTGAGACAGAGTTCATGTTCACAGCTGTGGTGTCAGGCAGAAAAAAGTAGACTATAAAATATTCAAAGATGAAAGTTCCCATGTCTCCCCCTCTCTGGTGTGTATGAAGCAGAGTTATAGGATCAGAGAATGAAATGACTAAAACGGGAATATTGTTCCTCTCTAACAACAAAGACATTGCTTTCAGTCCTTCTATCTTCCTTTCTAATTGAGACTCTCTTGATTTCAGCATTGTTTAGATGAAGGTTGGCAGTGCTGGACACTAAGTGTTATTAAACTGCATCCCTCTGTAGTTGTCAGTCACATTGGTTCAGAGATAATCCAGCTCCACCTGGTTTAGGTCTGAGGCTCCTGTGGCTCCCAGTCCTCTGTAACGTCTTCTACACCTCCAACAAACCGCTTCATGTCACTGGTAAAAGCTCATTTAGTCCTGAACACTCACCACAGGTCTGAGACCGACCAGAAGACTTGAGAACCCTTACCACCTGCAAATGATGCTTTCTCCATATCTTCCGACCAATCAGAAACCATTTCCTGTGGCTGCTTCACAATAAAAGCCTGTTGAGTGTTCTACTGTGAAGCAGTGAATGAGTCCAGCTGTGATACAGCTGCAGGAGAGTGAGCGGCAGATCACAGGCTACACACACACACACACTTCAACCTCATTGAGTCATTTAACAGAGACATTCTACAGACACACTATGAAGAGCTGCTTCATTGTTCAAGATGTAAAATATTTTATTTTCTGTAAATGATTCTAAATCAGATTCCACATTTATCCCAAAAACAAACATCATCATCACACTCTGTTTACGTCCGATAATAAAAAACAAAACAGCAAAAACAAGGCTTAATGTCGTGTATCTGTACACGTCCTGATAAAACCTCATATGTACATGGCAGCAGGACTCAACTCCACAACACAAAGTGACACGACGGAGCAAAACAAACAAAACAAAACAGAAAAAAAAAAAATTAAAAAAAATCGCACACAGATACCTGCAGCCGAAAAAACAAAACAAAAAACAAAAGAAACTGAAGTCAGATGAAGGCCGCAGTGAAACCTGCCCGACTGTTCACAGTCTTTATCCAATCAGAATGCACCGCCGGGACAGGAAACAGAAACAGTGAAACTTTATAATGCAAACAGAGAGCGCTCTGATTGGCAGGTGATGAAGGTGAGGATGAGGATTTTTATGGTAGCTCACGGTGGAGTGATTTCTAAACTCTGTTTGTTTTCTTAATTTATGGTACAGATATTTACACGCTGCAACTCCAGACCTTGAACTAACCGTGGACTTAGAAAATAGCTTCATTCAGTAATAAATACAAAAACATCTCTTATTTTACAGGAAATTAACAAAATGCAGGGAGGAGGAAGAGGAAGAAAGCGACTCATGGAATCAAGTATGTTTCTCTGGAAATTTTTTTAAATTAGTTTTCTGTTTTTTTAGTGCAAGTTAATTAATAAACCTCCCTTTGACAACACATCCAGTTATTTCAGTGGCGATTACACTCACATTTACATCTATGCTCATTTACACAAAATATACACACAGAGGACCAGCCTCTTCATTAGCCCCGCCCCCTCACCTGCCAATCGCTCACCTGACCATATTTGTCCTTCCCCACTCTGATATATAAGCTCCCTCACCTGTCATACCTCCATCATTATTATCTCTCTGACCAAACTAGCATTGATCAGTTTTATTTGAATTTCTTCTGATATGAAGTTGGGCCCCGCCCACAGAAGCGGGCGATCGACAGCCAGCTTCAGCACCGAGATATGAGAGAGAGCTGCCAGTGTGTGTGTGCACCAGTGCACGTTCAGTTCATCCATTTGCGGCAGTTGACGGCTCCACAGTGACACGGGATCTTGTGTTGGTCGTCCTCCAGGTCGAACTTGTAGTCGTAGGACAGCTGGTGGAGAGATGGAGAGATGGAGAGATGGAGAGGGATCAGTCAGATGGAGGAGAGACTTTGAGAACATGAGTGATCAGACAAAACAGATTTCTCTTATTTTTAATGGGATTCAAATTAAACTGTTGAGACATCCGGAAATAACACAATCATTAAAAAAAAAAAAAAGATCATCAGAGAGTCTGACCAACAAATGTTTGATGGTACCAGACTGTGGCTTCAATTTCCACTTTTAGCTCTGCTGATTGGCATTCTCAAGTCTTTGGAAATCTTTTTATCTCCTTTTTCTGTTTTATAAAGTTGAACAACCTCCTCCCTCAGGACTTTTGACAGTTCTTTGCTTTCCCCACGGCTCAGAATCCAGCAAAGTCAGTGCAGCAATGGATGGAATGTGCAGGTGTTTGTCAAGAGCCCAGAATCTCATTGACTTTTTATACACAGACACTAATTACAAGCATCAGGTTCCAGGCATGGACAGTTCCCCTGAGTAGACATTTAGACCAGTCTGTGTCAGTCTGTGTGTAGATTATCAAGGTAAAACTCTGAGGGTATGTAAACTTTTGATCAGGAGCCATTTTGGTGTTTGCACTTATCATTAGGATTCAAAGAGATCAAACAAAGTTGTGTGATGAAAAGTGGCTTCACCCAGCCACTAACTCTGAATAAAAAAAGTTTTGTTGCATTATCAATTACATTTTCTGAAATGTAGCCAGTATTTCACACATTCTGCCAGGGTATGTAAACATTTGAGCACAACTGTATCAGACCATGTTAAAGAGGCAACAGCTAAATGCAGCTGAACAGAGACCGTGCTCCATGTCAACCTGCTGCAGGACCTGAGACCTGCAGCAGGACCTGAGACCTGCTGCAGGACCTGAGACCTGCAGGACCTGAGACCTGCTGCAGGACCAGAGGCTGGAACACAACCAGGCTGAGTTCATTCCCTCACTCCCTCTCCCCTACATCATGTATATGATCTAGTGACTACATCATGTACACGATGTAGGGAACGACGGGAGGAGAATTCGGACACTACACGGTCATTTTCTGAACGTGGTTGCGTCAGCTGATGCGCCAGGTGTTGCTGTGACGGAAACAGACACGCTGAGAATCATGGAAACAAACCGGACACAAAAATAAAATAAGAAAAACCGGACACTTGGGGGAACATTTGAGGATGTGATTCTGTGTGGTTGTGTTTCTGGGACAATAAACTGTTGAAATATCGGAAGTTTGGTTTGGTCAACTACTGTTGTGTGTCCCGACCGTGAGCCGTAACGGCTCTGTGGCTATTAGCTTGGCTCGTAAGATCGTATTTACTACATATTCTACTACGGTTTCTTTATTAGATTGATTTAATGCTGCCTGTTAATGTTGGGATGCTGCTGCCCAACTCCTGCTGCTCAGGCAAACGGAGTGAAGGCAAATACGTCTGAGGAGTTTACTGGTAAATAACCTAAAGAAATCACAGCTAACATGCTAATTAGCTTCCTCTTCTTCTCTGGCAAAACACGACCGCATTGCATTGTGGGATCCGGGAGTAGAAAGTAGTGTACATCGCTTGTTCACTCAATTTTGCGGTGCATTGTGGGTATTGTGTCGTCTACTATATAGTGGATGAAATTAATCACGGAGAATTCGAACAACACTACAAACTGGTGAACACACTATATAGTTAGTGCACTACATCCGTGATGGGGGAGATTTACAACACAGCCTGTGAGTGAGTGAGCGGTTGTGAGCGGTTGTGAGCGGTACCTCTTCTCCTCTCTGGATGCGTCTGCAGGAGCTGATGATGATCTTGTTCTCCTTCTCCACAGTCACCACCTCTGTGATGCAGTTGGGAGCACACGAGTGGTTGATGTACCTGAGGATCACACACACAGTGTTCACCTACAGCTCAAACACTGCTCCATGAACAACAATGATACCCAGACCGGTCTGGACCGGTCTGAGCCAGCCTGCTGATGAAGACCAGTGAGTGAAGTGAATGTCAGAACCGGTCTGAGCTGGTCTCACCTGGCAGGTCCTCCAGTGATGGTGGCGTCGATCACGAAGTCGTTGTCGATCCGAAACATGTACACACCACGGTTCTACACACAAATACAGATAAATCAGTGTAATGTGTTGGAGGTTATGATCCTGTAGACTACATGATGTGTGTGTGTGTGTGTGTGTGTGTGCTACCTGTGACTCATACAGCCTCTCCTTGCGATTGGCCACTTCACTCCTGATGATGGTACCGATGTACTCGATGACCATGGTGCATTTCTCAATGTCTCTGGCAGCGTACAGACCCAGACCCTACACACACACACACACACACACACACACACAGTCAGTGAGCTGTCCGTCAGTGGGAGCCTGTGTTGAGCCGGTCCTGGTTCTGGTCCTGGTCCTCACCTGGATGCGGGAGCGGGCCAGGTAGACGTTGGTCTTCCACTCGGCCTTCATGCGTCTGTACTGCGCGGACTTGGAGTGGCGTCCCTGGTGAGCTCCGGCCACCGTCTCCCCTGGAGACAGGGAGATGACACCGGGGATCAAACCCACGATGGAGCCCACTGAGCCCTGACAGCGGGGGGCCACGCTGGTCAGCAGGTTGGGTCTGCAGGGAGAGAGAGAGTTAGTGAGGAGATGGAGAGCAGCAGGATGATCAGTGTGAAGGCCGTTAAACACAGAGTCTGGTTTTTCGTCCCAAATTGCTGCACCTTAAAAAAAAAAAAAAATGGACCTTGTGTTGTGTCGATCATGTTTATACATTGAGTCTGAAACGTTCGTCCATCATTAAAATTTTCAGAACAGGTTCAATTTTATACATTTTTCGCAGTGATCATGATCATCTCAGGAGTGGATGGACACAAGATTTTCTTTTTCCTTTTTTATTCTCGACAAGTGAGACGACCACAACGTCATCCTCACTGCATCAAGACTTCTGTCTCCCTTTCTGAAGTTTGGAACAGAAAATAAAAACGTATGCAAATAAAACGCATCGGACTCAGTGTGCAAGTTGTCTGTGTGTAATGATTTGTTGGATGATGGATTAAAAAAAAAACGGATACGAAAAAAACAGTAAGTGTGCAAGGACCTTAACTGTAACCTCCCTGAGCTGGTGTATGAGAACACATCCCTAAACATCCACTTCACTTCACTTCACAGGAGCAAGAGAAGCATCAACAAGCTGAACAGAGTGTTTCATATCTTCTATCCTGTCTTCATGGCTCAGACTCCACCTGCTGGTCTGAGGGAAGATTTCACTCCCTCCTCTGGTCCTGTCTGGTGATGCAGGCCAGTTCAGCCTGTCAGTAACAGACTGGTTCAGCTCCTGTCTCTTCAAGGCCACTAGTATACCCATGATGCCGTGCGCATGATTTTATTCTCTCTGCAAATCAGCCTGGAAATCATGGACCCAATTTTCCCCTCAACGAGGGAGCCAATCACAGAACAGGGGAGGGGGCAGCAAGACGATGACAACACACCGAAGCTACTTTGTTGATAGCTTATTGATCCAACATGGCAGCAGACGCTTTACCTACCTAGTGTTAGAAAGTGTCTTAAGTAGTTTAGACCACAAGTTTATTTTGAAAAAAGAGCAACGTTTAGCGAGCAGATTTCTGTCACTCTACATTTGTCATCAGGTATGATTGATATGATTGGCTATAAGCTACGTACGTACAGACGCATTTGATAGACTTTTGTAGCGCCCAATAAAAAAACAGCACTGGGCTTTTGTAAACCACGCCTCAAATACGAAGAAATGAACGGGTGGTTTTCAGACCCAATCTCAATCTACTGTTGTTGTGGCCTTGTAGCCTGGCTAACACCAGACCTCATCATCATTTTTTCCTGTTCTTAAATATGTCTGAACCAAACTGACTCAAAAAAAACTAACTGTTGTGATGTTCCATGGTTGTTTTCCCTGGTTAGACTCCTCCTCCTTCCAGGTAAGATTGCTGGCCAATGCCAGAACAGCTGGTGCCAACGTGTTTCTTCTTCTTACAACTTACCATGGGAACACAAACGACCCAAGAGCGTGTTGACTGACTTGAAGTATATATGATATATGAATATATACCGGTAGTAATAGTTTTATATATGAAGTATAAAACTAAGATGAGGATGAGAACACCTTAGGCAAGACCGAGGCTGCAGCTGGCTCCTGGACTCAGTCAACAGACAGATGACAGACTGTTAGGACTGATCTATGATCAGCTGAGACGGTGACGTTACCTCTTGGTCTGAACGGCTTTGGGCTCAGAGCGGGCCGAGCCTGTTGGGTTGAAGGCCAGAGGCCACTCCATCAGAGGGTTCCTGCCGTACCGAAAGGTGTACCGATCACAGGCCTCCACACCTGGCAACTACACACACACACACGGGTCAGTCTGAATTTGCATTTAGTACCTGAATGTGTGTGTGTGTGTGTGTGTGTGTGTTTTACGTACAGACTCTATGATCCTCATGACGGCAGATGAGGTCAGACCAAACAGATCTTCTCCTTTGAGGTAAACTGGGAAGAGCTTCAGAGTCCCGTTGGAGGATCTCATCTGTGATATTGGTTCTAGTACCTGGTCCCACACCGCTGCAACACACACACAAACACACTGATCAGCATTTACTCCAATACTGCATTTACATTTATATGTTATTTATATGTTTTATATGCTGCTTCATTCTTCAACTCATCATCAGGGCCTGAGCACTGAGGTGACATGGACCCAGAGGATCATCAGATTGTCTAAACTGACCCAAAACTTCTTCACAGAAGTCCTTGCTTTTAAAGTTGAGGAAAATTAATCAAATTTGGTAAACACACTGTTACTTATAATGATTACTGTGCACACTTCACAAACCTTTACAGGTTTCCTTTCAGAAATTGCCAACTCAACAAGACTGGAAAAAGGATGATTTACAAAGAGATGGTTTTACTGGTGATGGAAAATGTATGTAATGTATCAAATATAAGTGTTAAATTCTGTGATGAGTTATACAAGTCTGATGCAGATATAGATGAAAACACCCAACAGAATCTATAATTATGAGGATAATTCCACAACATAATACACACCAGTAATACTGAGTTCAATGACTAAAGTCCTCCCTGTTTTTACCTTTAGGTGATTGTCCGGTCAGTATGAGGTCATCGTATCCTTTCTCCACTACCTTCACTTTAAACAGCGGCTGACCCTCCTCATCCTCGATGTAGCACATGTACTTGCAGCGCCTGGAGTGAGACACCAAAATAATGTTTTTATTTATTATAAATGATGATTAGATGTGTGTGTAAGGTGTTAAACTGTCTAATAATAAATAAGGTAACCAAATTAATTTGATCTGTCAGAGAAAATGTTATTCATAGGTCTTGAGGGAACTACATAGGGTGTGTGGTCTGAGGCAGTGAGAGTTTACTTGTTGCTCTGGCGCATGCTCCAATAGATGCGGTTGGCGTGGTAACCGACAGGGAAGATGGCGGCCTTGTTGTGGAAGGCCTTCATCTGCTGAGGGAGGAGCCTGCCGATGGCGCGGAACAGCAGGCTGCCGATGCGGAAGGTGTGCTGGCGCTCGCTGCGCTGCACCACGGCGGCGATCTGTCGCGCCTCGTCCCGCTGCACGTACACGCGGCGGAACACGGCGAAGCAGCGCAGCTCCGAGTCGTACGGGTCACAGGCCACCATGGCCATGGGGTCAGGGGTCGGCCCCGGGGTGGAGGACGGGGAGCCGCTGGAAGACCTGTCCCCACTCAGAGACACCGTTCTGGGCTTATGGAGGTGACAGAGCATCGTCTTGTCCTGGAGGGACACAGATGGTGAGAGGGACGTTTTAACGTGTGTGTGAAGTCATTTAGAGTTAGTTACTTTTTTCCCCTTCTTTTTTATTGTGAAATACAAGGAACAACACAGTGGACATACATCGATGTATACACAAGATGAACAAGGTGTGTGTGTGTAATCCAGGTATAATATATAATGGTTTTAATAGTGATAGCAGTAATAAAGAAAGAAATTAATGAATAATAATAGTATAATAATAATATCGGTCATAATAATAATAACAGTATTAATGGTATTAAAAATAACAGTTGTGACAGCATTAGCTAGACAGCAATAATAACAGAAATAACAGTGGTGATAATAACAGTAATAATTCTAAAACTGAGAAAGAAAAATAAGAACGTGGTTGGAAATTTTGAATGGAAAGAAAGAAAGAAAGAAAGAAAGAAAGAAAGAAAGAAAGAAAGAAAGAAAGAAAGAAAGAAAGAAAGAAAGAAAGAAAGAAAGAAAGAAAATAAAATGGGGTCATTTTGTCACATTGACAGAATGCATCGAGTCCATCTGATCGGCAGGGCATTGGCCTGTGGTGGCCACACGTAGTTACCTTGAAGAAGGTGCAGTGAGCTTGCAGTGCGCAGGTGAAGTGGTAGGTGTTGGTGCAGCGGAGGCGGTTGCAGCCACACGTGGCTCCGGTGTGTTGACAGTGAGCGCAGCGCAGAGTCAGGCCTCGTCTCAGAGCCAGCTCCACGTTGATGAGGGCGCCGGCCTGAGTCTCGTACACCTCGCTGGACCACAGAGCACAGTTCAGGTGGACCTAAGACACAGAGACACAGACGGATGATTATCTCGGGCTCTGCTGGTCCTGACTAGCAGCAAAGAGACTCTGGACTCTGGTCCAGACCTGAGGTCGGCGTACTCACCCACAGATCCAGGTCCAGGTTCAGCAGTCTGGCTGGTCCGTCCGTCCGTCCGTCTCCCTGCTGGTGACAGAAGCAGCACTTCCTCTGGTCTTTGGGTAATGGCTCGGGACGAAGACACACCCCTAACTTCTTCAATAGTATGTCCACTTCCTCATCCGTTGGCATGGCAACAGCCTCGTTAGGGATGCAAGGACCCCTGGATAGAAAGAAAGAGTGATAATGCTAACTTGCTAAGCAGCTAAGTGTGATGTTTAACAACTAAAGACGTCATTGTGATGCTAACCGGCTAAAGGTGATGCTAATGCTCCAGCGTCTCCAGCGGCAGCTCTTCATCTTCTTCACAGGCCGAGACAGGTCGTCCCCACCTGGGACCGCACGGGGGCGGGGCTTCAGCTTCACCTTCACCTGTAAACCAGTCAACCAATCATCACCCAGCTGTTCAAATATCACTCTTTCATCATTCAGTCAGTAGCTGGGTTTCTGTTATCCAGTTATTACCAGACTTAGACCGGTCAAAATGTCGGTGAAAATATTCCCTATTATTATTCCACAATTTGAAATATACTAAAATAGGCTATTTCCACATGTCATTTTATTTTAAAAAGAAAAGAAAGAATCTTATTTTTATGAATGTGTAGGCCAGGCCTATGTGGAATGAAACTTTTTATTTTTTCATGCGGAACTAAACTTGTCGCATTATTTAATCTGACAAAGCTGCACGGTGCAGTACAACAACAATAGTGAGAGAGGTCGGACATATCGAAACAAAACAAATGTTAAAAACTATTTTATTCTGAGACTGAGCAATCTGAAATCACAGAGACTGAGTTAGTAAGTACACATGTTGGTAGAACAAACAATTTTGTTGTTGTTGTTGTGCGTGACGTACAGCTGCCGATATGAGAAGAGTTTTTTTAATTGCTGGTTTCTTTGGTGTGAAATGTTCTCACTACATACACAACTTTTTTCCCTGTTCATCAACTGATCTGTGGGGATCAGGCATCATCAACGATCCGTTGCACCACTAAAAAGATTATAAACTGACAAGCCTTGATATCATTCTTATATAGTCTGCAGATCAGTTTTCATTTTAGGCTCAATAAATTCAGATCATATTTGACCGGAACTGTAAATTGAAAACCTGGTGCGAAGCCACACCCACCTTCAGGCTGTCCATACGGGGCCGAGCCTCCATGGTGATGGCGGCGGCAGGGGGGAAGGAGAGCGCTGGTAGGGAGGAGGAGGAGGAGGAGGAGGTGGGGGGTGGTGAGGGGGGGATTTGGGGGAGGGAGTGTACGGCGATGGAGGACATGTTGTTGCTGTAGTGGTGCTGCACTACGGGGGGAGGAGGCAGGGCGGGGACCACTGCCTGAGGATGAACAAGAGGACAGACATTATGTCATCAACTGGTCAAGACAGACGGACGTCCTCTGTCTACAAGACATACATCTCCATCATGTGCTCTCACCTTGTTTCCATGGTTTCTGCTCTGGAGGTCAGATGTGTATAGAGAAGAGCAGTTTGGACTGCAGAACACCAGGCTGGATCCTGGTCTAGACTGTCCCTCCTGTAACACACACACACACACACACACACACACACACACACACACACACACACACACACACACACACACACACACACACACACACACACACACACACACACACACACACACACACACACACACACACACACACACACACACACACACACACACACACACACACACACACAGAGTGACTTCCTGTCCGAGCCTGTGGTATCATAGTTTCACCTTATCTTAAAGGACGATTCTGGGCAAATTCAACCTGGAGCTAATAGTTCCCTAATATTTTAGGTCTAAAAGAATGAAACTGAAGATTTTCTTTTGAATTGCTCCTGTGTCAGCTTTCTTGAAGTGAACAAACCCCTTGGTGTATGTTTGAAGCCATATGACACTGTCTGGGATGTAAACACAGACAGAACTACTGCAGAACAGGAGATTTTAAAAAGAAAATCTTCAGATTCATTCTTTGAGAACTAAAATATAAGGAAACTATAGCTCCAGGTCGCATTTGCCTGAAATCGTCCTTGAAGAGTGGGCTGTTGAGTCTCACCTGTTTCAGTTCTTTGATGATGCGGACTTCATTTCCCAGCAGCACCTTGCAGTGGCTGCAACACTGAGGCCTGGTGGTGGCAGCAGTGGGGCCACCATGTTGGCTGTAGTCCATCCTGACACCTGGCAGGAAAACACAAACACACAGGTTGGAGTGAGTTGTTGTATCTCCAACACACAGAGGAGGCAACAGAAGAACAGAGGAGTGTGTACAGACCGGTGTGTCCTGCAGCAGCTGCTGGTCTCTGCTGTCTGCTGCCTGCTGCACCCTGCACACACAATCATCATCATCAGCCACCAGTTTCTAACAGAGGTGTCAGCTCTTCTTTCTCTCTCTCTACAATGTCTTTGAATATGTCTGGAAGAACATGAGCTCAAACCTGTGGCAGTGGAACTCGTACTCCAGCCAGCAGGGCCAGAGAGCTGCGCTCGGGGCCGGCCAGCTGGCTCAGCTGGTAGTCCACAGGGACAGGGACACGCAGCAGCTCGGCCACCGCCGCCATCACGCCTGCAACGTTCTGGAAACACACAAGCATCGTCAGGAGGGAGGGGCCGCTTATGACTCAACATAGTAGGCTTTTAGCTGCAATACAGACCTATTGTACATATACGAGTCCTGTTTACATGTTTTAATCACATACATTTACTTTTCCTTTCACTTAAAATCAATATGACAATAATATATTTCCATCACTAATATGACTATAAATAAGCCTTCTACTTCGTGCTTACCTGAGCTGCCACGGGGTTCAGGGTTATTGCTATGGTAACCAGGTCAGTGTTAGAGCAGGAGGGAGGACCCTGATGGTTAGGCTCCACCTTCACTTCCTGTTTCACGGCAGTCCCTGGACACACACACAACCAAAAATATGTTTTTAATTCTTGCAGCACATCAACAGAAAAAGAAATTCTGCTGCATTCACACTGATCCCAGGTCAGTTTTCCACTGCTGGTCCCACAAAAAAACATCTCAACAACCGCATCTGGAGCCCTGTGATGCTCCCTCCCTATGACTGACCTTTTCCCCAGGCACAGGGTATGATGGGGATGGGGGGCGAGGGGCAGGGCGACGGCACCTCCACTTTGATGAAGGAGAGGTCGGGGTACCTGCTGACCTCCATGTCCGCCACGCTCTCCGGAGAGGACGATGGGACGAAGCCGTCTGGGCTCTCACACCCAGAAGACTCCTGGTCCCTAAGAGGAAAACACACGGGGAAGACCAGTCAGTGGAACCGAAAAAAACTGTTTATGTCTTCTGAATATTCTAATGATTTCCCCTTCAACAGTTGGATTTCAGATAATAATCCTGTAAAATTCAATATTCATGTGTCCAATTAAACTGTTCCTCATCATCCTCATGATGAAAAACTGAAAAATAAACCCTCACTGTGAAGCTCCACATGGATATTGTACCTGAGGCCATGGTTTTAGTTATCAGTTCAATGCTCTATATCTATGTATACATCTAATTTGTTTTGTGTATGTTATTTGGAACATTTCCAACACAATTTGACCTTTGAGTCCTCAGGGTGTTGTGGGCGGGGTTTACCTGAGTTCCTCCTGGTTGTTGTGGGGTGGTGTCGGTAGGGAGGCGGGGACGTCCACCGTCTTGGAGGCTTGGTTTAAAGCCAGAAGATCCTCTCCTTTCTGCTTTAGACCTGGTACAGTTTTCACAGACAAAATGACTCCTGTTGCATCCGGTCCCAGGAGGAGGGAGAGTCCAGGATGAGAAGATGAACAAAAAAAATGCTGTTAGCGGCTTTCAGACATATTTCTTTCCAACTAACTGTCCCAAAGTTCCATTTACTTGTAACCTCAATAGTAGCAGGATAAGTAGTGTTCGATCCTATACACAACACACAGTGCTGCAATGACTATCAGGTGATCAGAGTGTGTGTTTCTACTGCTTTTATTGATACTGCTTATCAGAGTGGTATTTTAAAGGTGCTCTTGACGATGCTTTTTAAGGAAGAAAAAAAAACTAAGAACATGAATTGCTTTATTATGGAACATTTAATTATATTTCTTTTTTCTTGCTTCAAATAAAAAAGATCAAGCATGATAGTAATAATGATGAATGAACATTAATGGGAAGTCAAAACTCGTCTGTGTGTCTCCACATGTGGACACAAGAAGAGCATCACAGCAGGAGCTCCAGAGGCTTTGTGTTGTCTTACCCTCATGCTCAGTGATCTCCTTCCTGGCCAGCTCCTCCGTCGTGGCAAAGCCGTTAACCAGCTTCTGCCTGGCGACAGGCGGGGGTGTGGGGGGCAGGGAGGCAGGAGGTGTGGGTGGGTTACTGAGGTTATTCTGCTGGAGGAGAGAAAGAGAGATTTTAAATGACAAAAAAAGGCATAGCAGACAGTTAAAATGCAGTTAACAGGATAAATACTGTATTGCACCAGTAATGCAGTTCTATGGTAGTACTGCAGAGGGAGTAGAAGTACGTGTATGTGGCAGTGAAGCAGTAGTACCTTGTATATGAGCTGGGAGTAGTAGTCAGTGACTCCGTCCAGGCAGCCGTTACCAAAGGAGCCGGTCAGTCTGGAGTCTCTGCCCAGCACCGAGCTGCCGTACGGGGGGAACAGACTCAGATCCACCCTCAGAACCGGCTCCATGAGGGGCAGCACCGACAGCTGGGTGGAGGGGGGGATCCATAATCAGTACAGATAACTACCCGTCAATAATGTTGATTTTAGACTGGATGGGGGCGGTTGGTGTACCTGTCTGAGGATGAGTGGGTCAGAGGAGGGGGAGGAGTGGAGTGTCTTCTCCTCCTCGTCCTTCTTCCTCCTCTTACACTTGGGAGGAGCTCGGTCCTTTTCAGGCCGGGCCGGTCTCTTACAGCGCTGAGTCTTCTTCTTGCCAGAGGGGTCCAGCTGGTCTGGACCCAGACTTTCCATCATGACCTAGAGGACCACACAGGGGACAATGTTAACCCTTTAACTATTGTGAACTGAGATGTTTTCAGTGGAATGCTGTTGTTGTTACAAGTTATAGAGCAGGGGTGTCAAACCCATTTTAGTTCAGGGGCCACATACAGCACAGCCTTTCTCACACAGACACACATACACACACAGCTCTGTTCGCAGACAGAGAGGGGGCTAATCATTCACACTCATTCACAAATCCAATGATAGTGTTCAGTCTTCAGTGTCTTGCCCAAGGACACTTGGGCTGCTTTTTTGCTACAAAATAAAGCTGTTAATGTCCTCAATTCATCATCCTGTTCACAGTAGTAACACTGGCTGTGTGCAGCGCCCCCTGCAGTGCCCCCTCCCCCTGCCTGTATTTTGTTGTGCACGTGGACGTTTATGGGAGAAGAGCGAGAGAGTCTTTGTTTTCTCTCCAGCCAATGACGAAGCTCAGGTGAAGCTACTGCAGCAGAGTAGGAGGCTCAGGGGTAGCTAGCTGCACTAGTTGTCTCTGATGCTAACGAGTGCTAGCACGTCTCTCTCTCAGCAGCAGCAGTCAGGACCGCAAAGAAAAATAGTCTGAGTGAAGCGCTGGAGCCGCGGCCCGACAACAACTAAAGCCTCGACTGGTAACAAGTATGAGGGCCGTTGTAGTGAGCTAGCTCAACGCTAACTTTGGCTAGCGGTGGTGGTTAGCATCCACCGCTAATACCGTCTTCCCAGCACACCACAACGGCCCTCCTGCTCGTTACAGCATAACACGGAGGCTCCCGTTGTTGGTGATGGTCGGCCCTGACAACGGCTGCTGTCAGGGGCAGGAGGCTACACAGGTTAGCCAGAGAGGAGGGGCCGAGCTTCAATGTTTTGTTTACAAACTGCAACAAACAAAACTCCAGACTCCACCTTTACTCTAATTTTGTTACTTCATTCTGATAAAGGAAAAGTTATTTATAAGCTAGGTGCCTTTCTGAAGAGCATCCTTCCTTTGTTTAAGTGATATTTTATTATATAGATTTATTTTTCCTCCAGTTGTCAGTTGGAAAGCATGTACAGCCTTGCTACTTGATTACTGACACTGTCTAATGTTTGTGCTCCGTACCAATGTACGGTACTTGGTTGTGCATTAAATAAAAAGTGAAAGTGAAGTATTCATTACATGTTGTTTAGTTGGTTAGATGTTATTGTAGTGGTTTTGTCATCTGACAGCTGGTCACAAAAACAAAAACCCCTTCTCACCATGTTGCTATGGGAACCAGGCCTATCCTCCTCCTCGGACCGGACGCTCTCATTGGACAGCTGGCGGCGGGCGGTGTGTGTGGCCTGGCCGGTGGGTGATGGCGTGGAGGTGGGGGAGGATTTGTCTTTCAGCAGGTGTCTGAGCAGCTCCTTCCCCCCGTCTCCGTCTTTACTCCCCCCCTGGAGGGGTGAGAATCTCTCGCCCCCGGTCTCCTCCATCTTCACTGAGTGACCTCCGCAGGCTCCTGCCTCCTCCCACTCCTCCTGCAGGGAAGATGGAGGCACAAAATCAAACCCTGCACCACCAAAACAGAAATCAGTCAAACTATTGATTATAGATCTACCGACCTTGACCTCCAGTCGAGCTGCAGACAGGTAGCCTCTCTGCTGGGCCGCACAGCTGACCGACAGCTGCCTCTCCAACTCCGATGATGGCGCCAGACTGGAAAAGACATCTGACTGATCCAGGCTGCCCCGGGTGGGTGTGGAGCAGGACGTGTCGGAGACCGCTGGGGTGGACGGGGCTGTGATGTCATCAGAGTGGGAGGACAAGGGCGTCCTGGCTCTGGCGTCGTCGCCGTCCTTCTTCCTGCTCCTCCTCTTCTTTGGTTTGTCGTCGGGGATGATGTCAGAGTAGAGCTGCATGAGGGAGGCCTGACCTCCGGAGGAGGAGCAGGGGAACGAGGGGGTGAGGGGCGTCGACGGTGAGGAAGAGGAGGAGTCATGTCCGAAACGGTGACCCTGACCCTCGGGATGGGAGGGGGCAAATCCTGCAGGGCCTAAAACAGCAGGGCGTATCTGGACTTGGGCTGAGGGCCCAGCAGGACCCGGGAGCCTCAGTCTGGTTTGGAGTTTGGAAGCATCCATTGGGGGTCCGTGTTCAGGCAGGACCCGGCCTCGCTCAGGCTGGGGGAGAGCTCCGGGGTGCAGCGGTCCTGAGAAGCCCTGATGGAGGCCCACCTGCTGAGGAAATGGCGCCCCCACCTGGCCCTGGTGCTGGAGGGGAGGTCTGGGGGCAGGGGGGGACTGAAGGAAGTCCTGGGGCAGCTCGGAGCTGAAGAAAGGCATCTGTGATAGACCGTCCCCCCCTGGGGCAGGTGCTGGCCCTGTGGGACCTCCAGGCGCAGAGGCCCGGACCGCAGCTGGAGGCATGGCTGGGACTCCGGCCCTGGGGCCCATGGGGCCCATGGGGCCCATGGGGGCTCCCAGCAGGCCTTGCTGCTCCAGCTCCAGCCTCTGCTTGAGGAGCCGCTGTCGCTCCACCTGAGGGCAGAGGAGGGACAGAGTAACAGCCGCGTCTGTGCCGGTGGTTGCCATGGTGAGGCCGGTGGGAAGCTTTACCTCCTGCATGAGCTGCACCCTCTGCCTCTCCTGCTGCTCCCTCAGCCTCTCCCTCCGCTCCCGCTCCTGGAAGCCTTCACTGAACGGGTTGTTGTCGTCAAACTTCACCTGCAGGGGAGGGAGACAGATTCTCTCCAGTTTCATTTGAAATTAACTGACATTGAAATTGATTGATTGATTGATTGATTGATTGATTGACAAACTATTCATTGTGAATCACTAGTACAGAATAGAAAACCATGATCAGGCTGATACTCATGCACTGTGCCTTGCTTTCCTGATGACGTTACTTGAAGCTGAGTTAAAGCTCAATAAGCTTTTGATAGTCATTAGCAGGGATGCTCCGATAAAATTTTATTTCATTTCATCTATTGAAATATTTTACATATGTTTTGATCCATCAAACGGAACTAACTTGTGCTGCCATATATTGGTTATATTGGTTTGTTCCTGATGGAGCATGTAATGTTTAATTAAGTTACGTGTTACTCAAATAAAAAGTTGTTTGTGGTACTTAGTATTTATTTATTTCAGTACAAATGGTTTTACTTCTTCAAGTGGTGCACAAGGCTAGATCCTAAATACAGGACATAGAGGATTATTATTCTCCCGATTTCTGTGATCATATATCAGTTCGGATAGGAGCATCCCTGGTCATTAGTGTGAAAATGAATTTTCTTTATGCGACAAGCTGACAGATCTACAACTATGTTGAGAGCTGTGAACATATGAATTTAAGAGTATATTGTTGTAACATCAATAACAATTTCTCTCCAGGTGAGTTACTGTACCTGAGGTAACTCTCCTGCTGCTCCGTTGGGCCCCCCAGCCCCAGCAGGGCCCCTGGGGCCCATGTTGAAGCCTGGTGTTGGAGGAGCGAGGTTAGGCACCATGACCTGGGGCGTCTGGTTGTGTGGGGAAGCCTGGGGGGCGGTGGGCAAGGTGGGGGCCATCTGACGTGGCATCCTCTGTCCCATTACCCCTGGAGCTCCCGGCCCCGCCGTCCAACCTGGAGGGACGTTGGGCACCAGGCCCGGGGTGGGGCCACCCGGGTGGGGATGCATGGGCGACATGGGCTGGGGCAGCGGGGGCTGGGGGATGGGGGGCGCCCCTGCCGGCAGCATGGGGGAAGCAGCTGGTGGTTGTTGCTGCTGCAGAGCTCTCTGCTGCTGCTGCTTGGACTGGTAGTCCTCAATCAGCTCCGCGTGGTCCTTCTGCTGCTTCCGGATCTGGACACAAACATCACACAGTCAGTCAGCTATAAAGCCTGAATTGATTGATTGATTGATTGATTGATTGATTGATTGATTGATTGATTGATTGATTGATTGATTGATTGATTGATTGATTGATTGATTGATTGATTGATTGATTGATTGATTGATTGATTGATTGATCGATCTATTCATCCGTTTCTTTTTTCCTCTCTGTCTAGCTCTAACTTCCTGTTCAGCTTCATCATTTTCATATAAGATCTTCATGAATACTAATTTTCTGTGTGAAGTTGTGTTCATGTTTCAGGCCCAGAGGTTCTAGTTGAGTCCCAGGTGTTAGTGTACCTGTTCTAGCTGTTTCTGGACCGTCCCCTGCTGCTCGGTGATGTAGCGGAGCTGGGCCACGTCCTCCTCTGCGAAGGCTCGGCCCGCCTTTTTGGCCGTCCTCTGCTTGGCTGACAGCGCTTTCTTAGACTTGCGATGGGCGGCGATCTGGTCCTCCAGGAGGCGCTGCTGCATCTGCAGGAGCTGCTGCGTCTCCCCCAACCACTCCTCATACTGACGCCGCTGAGACTCATCTGCGGAAAACATGAGGTTTCACTTCCTGTGGGTTATGAGGGGTTAGGGAGGAGCCAGGGTGGGCTCGAGCTCACTGAGTTATTCCATCACAATTAGTCTGGAGCCGAGCAAGGTCTGTATGAAATCAATACCTGAAGCTTTAAGTCTCAACCTGGAAGACTTTCATTTAAACGCTGAGTCACTGTTTATCAATAACTGAGTAACATGATTGGCGTATTCACACCTGGTTCGTTTGGAGCAGTTGCTTCCGAAACAGGGAGCGCTTCACCTCAAATATCAGTTTGTTTGGTCATATGTAAACACAGCAATTACGCCCGAATGTGGAACAAAACAAGTGGGCCGAGATCACTCGCTTCTATTTGAGCCCTGGAGCGGTTTGTTTGCAGTGACAACGTAATCGACAGAGCAACCGACACAGCACACAACATGCTGCTGGTCTTCAATGGTTCTCAACGACCAGACTTTTTTTGGAGGGCTGTATTCGGATCAGATTTCAGGCCCGTTGAGACCTTTCCCGGGTAACCTCCTCCTCCTCCTTCCAGGTAAAATTTCTGACCAATAAGAGAACAGTTGGTTCGCGCATGGCATTTGTTTACAACTTTGGACTGCTTGGAACTGTTACCCTGTGAACACAAACTACCCAAAAAAAGAATGCAACAGTTGTATCGGTTTAGTTGCTGAATTGGAACAAAGCAAACGAACCACAGGTGTAAACATGCTCTTAGATTCCATGTTGACGCCTCATACTGCTGCAGTCAAGCTATCCACTACAGGAAAAATAAGTTTGCTCAGTGATCAAGAACTTCTGAGTGAGATGTTTTAGTCTACAGGTGCAATGGATCAATAACCTCACGGATCGGATCGTTTCACGGTTTTGAGTCTTTTTAAATTCCCCGTTCATTGTTCCCACACTACACGCACAGCTTTTTTTCTTCCATCAACCAATCCGAATGGTTCATGGATCGTCAATGATCCCTTGCACCACTACTTTGGGTCTCTAGTCTTCTTTCTCCCAATTATTCTTTTACAAAGCTTTAACTTTGAATGGAGTTCTTGAAATGTATTTAGATAGCCCCTTGAAATTAACACCTATCGCATTTTCGAGAGGGTCCAACATAAAACACACAACAAATACAGACAAAACACAGAGGCTCTCATAGTATATCCATCCGCCCAAAACCCCTAAACCCCCTCCATCCACCACACCCACCCAACATCACACACAGCATAGACACAGTACACACTATAAAACAATACAGAGCCATACTGTACTACACAATACACAGAGCTACACATTTCCATCATCTGTTGTCAGTTCTGATATCTGATCATTTCCGAGTTGTTTTTCAGTACTCACTGACAAAGCCCGGGCCAAAGCTGGGGGGGTTGGGCCGCACCAACTGAGTGTTCACTTTGGTTTCCTGACAGAGGAAGAGGACAGTGAGACCGCAGCAGACACAGGACAGAGGAGACAATGAGGACCATACGTACCTGTCCAACCAGCTGTGGAGGCTGAGGGGCCACCTCTGGGGTCGGGGGCCCTGGTGCTGGAGGCTGTGGAAACCTGACAGTGACACACAGGGACACGTTTCTGTTACACTGAAGCAAACAGGAGTTTAAAACATCCATGATCACACAGTAGAGAAACTCTTACATAAACAATACACTAAATTAGGGATGAAGCCATCTGAACCATTGATATTAAAGGTCCAGTGTGTAATATTTGTCAAGGTTTACTGACTAAATCTGAATATAATACCCATGAATATAATTGTATAAGTGTATAATCACTATAAAATAAAACGTTTGGTTTTCATAGCCTTATAATTCTCAGGAGGGGTGAGTGCAAGCGAGCGAATGAGTGAGTTATCAATCTTAGAATCTGAACGCTAGATATCACGCTTTTCCCCCCATTTTACGCACTGGACCTTTAAAATGCATAATTTATCTGCTGAATGAACAATGAAAAAAGTTATTAAAATTATGTGAATTCAATATTGAACTTGTGTGTAAATTTTCTTGTTCTTGTTTTGACAGTAAAAGATTTTTGTTCACACACTCCACCTTCACAGGGCAGAGGCGGGGGGGGGGCCGTACCTGTTGATGACCATGGGGTTGAGCGCCAGGTTGCCCTGGGTCATCACCTTGTTGATGCCCTTCAGAGCCACCATCTTAGCCTTCATGATGGGGTCAGAGATGGAGTCAAAGTCTGCTGCACGCGCACACATACAGAAAGGACAAAAAGATGAAACCAGAAACAGCATCAACAGGAGTGAGGGTTCAGGTCTGTCAGAGCTCACGTCTTACCCATATTGGGGAACAGAGTGTCTGAGGTGGACCTCTGTCTGATCAGGGCCTGCATCTGTTTCTGCTGCTGCTGCTCCTGACGCTCCTGGTCCAGGAGGTCCTGCAGGAGGAGAGGCTGTTCCTCAAGAAGCAGTGGCCTACCTTTGTTCTGGGATTGATTCTGGGGGAAGCCGGTCTGGTTCTGGGTGGATGGTCCTGGGTGAAGAGGCTGGGTCTGGGGGTTTAGGACCAAGTGAAGCTGAGGGGGTTGAAGGGGTAGAGGGTGAGGTGGAGCAGGGACACCCTGAGGAGTGAGACTGGGGTGAGGAGACACCGGGAGAGCCTGAGGGTGGGGGGTGAGTAGAGCTGAGGGGGAGGGTCCAAAGGGTCTCTGCTGCTGCTGCTGCTGGAAGACAGACTGTTGCCCTGGAGACAGCATAAAAAAAGAGGAGGCAAGGAGATAAGAGGATGAGACAGGAAGACAGGAGGAACATTTCTGGTTAAACTTCAGCTCCTCAGACCACTAATCAAACAACAAAACGTACCTGCAGTGGGGGGGTGAACCCTGGAGACCACACCTGATGATGAAACCTGGACCTGGAGAGCTGACAAAGCCCCTGAACCAGAACCAGAGTCCTCCAACTTCTCCTTGAGGGAGGTATGAACAAGTTATTCAACAAGATCATCTGAAAACTGCACAATTCATTGGATAAATGTTTTTTCTTTATTCTCTTTTCGTAAGAATATTGGTCATATATTATTTTGTATCCTACTTGTTTATAGCATCGAAAACCAGAGGATGACACATGGTGGATATTGTTAAGGTGTCTTGTAATCCCACGTGGGATTGGCCAGACACAGAAATATAATTAACTAATAAATAACTGATAAACTAACTAATAAATAAATAACTATAATCTTGTTGTCTTTAATAACTGAATGAACAGATCACCAATAATCTAAATGATCAGTAGGGCTGGGACGATATGCTTTTCTCCCGATTCGATTCTTCTACAATTTTTTGGATGGCGATTCAATTTAAATTGCGATTCTACGATATTGCCGATTCTCTCGATTTTTAGTCTGCATTTCTAACATTTATCTGCACACAAATACTGTAGGAGCCTATAAATTAACATACTCCATTATAAAGTGAACCTAAACCCTTTTCAAAACCTGTACTCTCTGTATGTAAAAAAGGCGAACAAATGCACATTGCACAATATTTTTAAAAATTCCAACAAAAAAAAATTCCAAAAAAAAAATTCCAAAAAAAAGAAATTTTCAAAAGAAAAATTGATTTTTGAAAAAGAAATCGATTAAAAAATCGTCAAAAAAGATATCGCGATATTTACAGTACAGGCCAAAAGTTTGGACACACCTTCTCATTCAATGTGTTTCCTTTATTCTCACTGAAGGCACCAAAACTATGAATGAACACATGTGGAATTAACAAAAAAGTGTGAAATAACTGAAAACACGTCTTTTCTTCTTTGTCTTCTCTTTCTTCTTTTCTTCTTCCTCTCCTTCTTCCTCCTCCTCCTCTATCTCTGCCCCCACCAATTCTAGTTTCTTCAAAGTAGCCACCCTTTGCTCTGATTACTGCTTTGCACACTCTTGGCATTCTCTTGATGAGCTTCAAGGGTTAGGGTTAAAATGGTTTTCACGTCACAGGTGTGCCTTGTCAGGGTTCATTAGTGGAATTTCAGTGAGAATCTACAATGTAAATAGTCATGAAAATAAAGGAAATGCATTGAGTGTGTCCAAACTTTTGGCCTGTACTGTATGTGAATCGATTTTTTCTCCCACCCCTAATGATCAGTACTAATAACTAACAAAAGAGATGGTCCTACCTTGGTGAGAAGGGTAGAGGAGCTGAGTGCCTCAGTGCCTGAAGCTCCAGGATCTCCTGGGTGTCCAGAAACTCTAGTGATGGTTTGTGTCGTGGGTTCTTCTGTCTTGACGATGTCCTTCACTTCCTGTTTCACCTGCTCCACAGAGGACGTGTGGATATCTGTCTTTCTGGACCCAGCGGCTCCGTCCTTCTCCTCCACGGGCTCCAGGTCAAGCTCCTCGTTGAACATGTCCTTCTTGTCTTCGAGGTTGAGCTCGGGGTCAGCGTAGGCAATCAAGTCAAACTTCCCCGACAGCAGGAAGTCATCCAGGTGGAGGTCGTTAGGACCCAGATCAAGGTCCTCTTTGCCTGGAAAAGAAGTCCACATGAGTCAGACATTTTCTTCCGACTCATTTATTAGATCTGTATTTTCTCATATCAATGAGTTCCTGTACCCACTTTATTTTCTTCATACTGTAAAAAGTTCATTTACCTTTGTCTGAGCTTCATGTTTCACTCACTCTGTAACTAATGCTTAATAGTACCGTATTTCCTCTAATAGAGGCCGAGGCCTTTATTTACTTTAGCTGCCCAGGGGAACCGGCCTGTATTGGAGACCGGCTTATATTTGAGAGAGGCTATTATTTCTTCCTCTGTTTCATGCTGGTGCTCAAATTTGACAGTTACCGTGCTCAGTTTTCATTCTGCCTACAATTAATTATATTTTTTTACACATTACTGTAGCAGGTACCGCAACAGCAGCGATCAGCTGGACAGGATTAGGCTAATAAACGCTGGAGCACAAGTGACCAGTTTTGTCACAGATCGGGTAGCGTCGCAAATCGGGTAGTGACACGCCATGCTGCTAAAGCTCTCTTCGGTCGAGTTGTCAGTGACTGTTTCCTTGAAGCGTGGGTTCATGTGGCACTTCAGATCTAGCTACTGCCATCTGCTGGCACTTGTGGGTTACTGCATCCGTGTTTGGCCGCCTGAGACCAGTGCATCCACAGTGACTGAAATTCAGGTTTTTTCTGTTTGTTTGTTTTTTTCCCATTGACCCGGCCTGTATTTGGGGCCGGCCTTTATTTGTTCGTGTAAACCACGCCCCCGGCCATTATAACAGACCCGGCTATTAAATAGATACCGGCTACTATTAGAGGAAATACGGTATGTACTTATTATGAAGTGTTACCCAAACACGCAAATATCACATAAACTGCTGAAATGTGACAAAACTGCAGTTGACTGTGATTACATGAAAAATCTTAGGGTAATAATCAAATGATAATGCTTCTCAATAACATGAGAAAGAAATGCATCTTTGCATGACTGATCTTATATCATCTTTTAAGAGAGGATCCGTGCTGATCATAGATGCATATTGTCCCCCAACCCTGCACATAGTCTGTAGAAGATTTTATTTATATGTTCCAATGTTTAAAGCTAATAAATGGCTCTTCTTCTTCATAAGGTGTATGTGTATTATCAGGGCTCCTTACTGCCCCTAAATGGAGGCATTTTGCCCCTAAAATTTGAGACAGTGAAAGTAAATGTTTCATCTACTTGTGCATGTGCAACCAGTGTTTTACCAGTGTTTTTTAACACTGGTAAAACATTAAGGGGCAACTCAAAGAATCTATAATCTGTCATTACAGGTGGCAGGCCAATGATTGAGGATCATGTCATGTCAAATTGTTAAATTGTTAAATTTTGAAAATACTGGAAGAATGTTATGTCAAAAATGTAACATGCAGAAAAACTGAATATGTGAGTATTGGGGGCGGGACTAGATAAGCTTTTGCTTCTCCCGCTTTCCCTTTCGGTCATGTGTATTGTATTAATTGGATTGAGATGATGTGTGATGATGATGACTAATTGACATGCCCGAAATGAACCGAATAAATAAATAAATAAAATCATAAATGAAAAGGAAATGTGAATATTTGCCTTGCAAATCAATTTACAGTTTGTGTGCCCCTAAATTCTCAGCTTGAGCTCCTAAAATCTTAAATTAGGGGCCACTGTGCTCCCTGTAAAAAATGTTAGTCGGGAACCATGGTATTATTACACTATGTTTAGGTTAATACTATAAAAGTGGCATAAAATGATCAGAAAGACACAATTAAATCATTTATTGCAATTATTTGTATGGCAATTAATTGTCAACTAAAATGTCACTATCGTGAAAACCCTATCTAAGTTTCAGGTGTTCATACCTTCATCAGGGTCAAGGTTGAGGTTCAGGTCCACCAGATCTTTCACCTCCACGTCCTCCAGATCCTTGACAGCTGAGTCCTCTCCCTCCAGGTGCTCCTCCATCCCATCAGCCCCTGGCAGTGTGGAGTCGCTGCCGAGGTGCTGGTGTTGGTCCTGCTGGTTCAGCTGCTCCACACTGGCCGCCAGCACCATCTGCTGGCCCAGCACCGTCTCACCCATCCTGGTCCCCTGACCGGGCCGGACCAGAGACTGCTGGGGGTCTCTGGGGTGCATTAGAGGGGCCTCGGGGAAAGGCATCCTCAGCCGGTTCTCTGGGGCCCGGTGACGAAGCTCGATGTAGGGCTGTCCCATGATGCTGTGCTGCTGGATGGAGATGGAGCGTGGGAGGAACGGCTGGGGGACACCTGGACAGAAGGGGAAGAACTCTGTGTTCATACAATATAAACTAAGACATTCATAACAACTACTTCTGATAGGGATGGAAGAATTCAGCTCTTTTTTAATATCAACAGCACAATGTAATAGTTCAGAAGTTGTATCATATTAGAGAGATTAAGATTAGTGATAATATGTTAGAATAAATCCATATATGTATATGCTTATATATTAGAGAGATAAAGATTAGTGATAATATGTTAGAATAAATCCATATATGTATATGCTTATATATTAGAGAGATTAAGATTAGTGATAATATGTTAGAATAAATCCATATATGTATATGCTTATATATTAGAGAGATAAAGATTAGTGATAATATATTAGAATAAATCCAGCTAGATAAATTCATAAATTAACTTACTGTATAGATTATAATAACAAGGAAGCTTGATAGCAAATTTATGAATAAGGGGTGGAAGTAAATAAGTTTTACTTCTTCCTACTCCTTTTCGGATATGGAAAAAAAAAAAAAAAAGATCTTTATCTTTATTTTAATTTTTTTCATGTGTTGTCTTTGCAAAGTATTCATTTGTTATGTCTGTCCATTACTGTATTTTTATTTTTTTTATTTTTAACATGTCTGAAATAAACTTAAACTAACTAACTAAATTGCATAAGTTTGGAGTTGGGAGTTTTGAAGTAAAGAAAACAGAATGTAGAGATTCTAGCTTTGACTTGACACATTTCACACTGATGACTGATGAATATTCTGTTGGATCTTTGCAGACATCAGTAAAGTCGATCAACTCATCAGAGGTGCTCTTCCTACCTGTCATTATGTGTGAGTGATCGGTGAGGGGTCGGATGCCGGTGAACTCCCCAGGAATGGGCCTCCTTATCTGGACAGGGACTCCCTCCACCACAGCCAGAGCAGATCCAGGCAGCGGACCCAGGGGCGAGGCCAGGGGCCCACTGATCCTGGAGGAGAACAGACATGAGCTCAACAGACCACACCATCACATCAGGACAGAACCAGAGTTTATGAGTCCTCATACCTCAGGGCCGGTCCTCTGACTCCCATGTCTCTGGGGAGACTGTGCCTGGGGATAGGACCCTCGCTGGGGGGGAAGCCCCTCTGCTGCTCCCCTGGGAAACCTGTAGGGAACCTGGACCCCGAAGACACCAGCGGCCCGCTCACGCCTGTGCCGGGGTACGGTGGCGGGGGCCGTCCAAAAAGGTCTGCTGGAGGGGCAGCGGAGGGGTCCTCCTGGGACCAGAGACGGGGTGTCCCTGGACCGGGCGCAGGGCCGGGAGGAGCAGCAGGGGCCACAGCTGGTCCTGAACATGGCTCCTGGAGACCTTTCTCCTGTCGTAACGCACTCTTCTGCTGCTGCTGCCTCAGGAGGAGCTGCCGCAGCCGCTGGCGCTGAGAACATACAACACAGAGAGGATTCAGTAGAGTTCATACAACACAGAGAGGATTCAGTAGAGTTCATACAACACATAGAGCAGGGGTCTTCAACGTTTTCCAGGCCAAGGACCCCCAAACTGATGGAGAGATGGAGCGGGGACCCCCTACTTATATTGTATAAAATTGTGTTTTATATTTAACGAGTCCTGTATTGCCAGGAAATGATAATACATACGTAGTCTATGAAAAAAAGTGGAAAAGTCAGGGGGCAGGGGCCCACTTTAGTATTCTTTCAGGGGGCCCAGAATTCCTAGCAACGGCCCTGGTGCCATATGCCAAAAGTGCCATATTCTCGACTATAAATCACGCTTTTTTTTTAGGAGTTTAGTCAAAGGGACTTATATAAAAAATATATGCCATGCCATGATCACAACAGGTCACAACTATGCTTGTGGTAACTGAATGCTGCTACTGCACCAATGAAAGAATTACTAAACCATAAAAAGACAGAGAAAACAAAGCAGTGTTTCCCCTACTGTTTTTTTCTCTGGCTTTTTATGCATTTATTTTGAAAGGGCAGCTGGAGAGAGACGGGGGCACGGAGAGAAAGTGAGAGGGGGGATTGACACGCAGCAATGGGACAGTCGGAGGGTCGCTGCAGCGGCCGTGCTCTACCAAGACTCGTGACTCACCTCCAACCGTCAGCGCCGCGGTCATCGGAGCTGATTCTGGGAACATTTACACCGGTCCCGCCGTGTCATGTCTCGGTTCCACGGAGCGTTTCAGTGACAGCCTGACGCTGCTTCATTGTCGCTGCGCTATGAGCAGACGTGGCGGCGCGCGTTAATGTCACCGTCATATGAGTGTGTGCTGTGAATTAACGAGTGTGTATGGAGAATGAAAACTAAAGTCCCATCGTTGTGTAGCTGACGGTTTAGGGGCCAAGTGTCACACAACACCACTGACAGCGGTGTGTGTGTGTGTGTGCGCGCGCCCGCCATCGGGCTGATTTTAGAGGGGGGTGGGGGGGAGTGAGCGAGAGAGAGTGAGAGAGAGACGGTGCACCGTGTTTGTATCAGATACAATACAAAGTCTCGCCTGACACCTATATTATAGGAAAACAAAGGACTTGTATGTAAAAATCCGATGTTCAGCAGCAGGGAACGCCCCTATGGATCTTTTTTTCATAACTTCCATATCTTTTGTCATATTTCTTTTCCCTCAACCAAAACTTTCGCGACCCCCCTGCAGTACCTCCGCGGACCCCCTAGGGGTCGCGGACCCCCTGTTGAAGACATCTGACAGAGGGTTCAGTAGAGTTCATACAACACATAGAGGGTTCAGTAGAGTTCATACAACACACAGAGAGGATTCAGTAGAGTTCATACAACACACAGAGAGGATTCAGTAGAGTTCATACAACACACAGAGGATTCAGTAGAGTTCATAGAACAAATCTCCTTGTTGTTTACAACTACTTCCGGGTAGAAAACCAGCATGAGAACAATAGTGACGGACGAGAGTTTCGCTATATCTCATTTTTCATGTTACTAATCTGATGTTTGTAAAGTCTATAAAACCAATGATTGGACAAACTTTACTATTTATGTGTGCACGTTTTTGTAATTAGTCATGCTTATCATAGATTAGCCGGGCTAACGGTTAGCTACCTGTTTAACTTCAATAACTCAGTGACTCAATAAATAATCCATGAAAAAATATTTTCTCCAGCGGATATCTGAGTTCCAACATGACTGAGCTAACTGGAGTAGTTTCATGTTGTATCCGACAACGGGAGGGTTTTAACAGCTGACGTCCTGCTGTTAGCTTAGCTGCTACCATTAGCTGTCCCTGTCAGCTGCAGCCACTGATGCTTTCTAGACACTGTTTCCCCAGAACTGAATAAATACAACACATAGCAACACAAAACACACACATATAATATAAAACCTATTGTAGATGGTCACATGGTTTTCTGTTACATTTTTAATCCAATTAATACGTTCTTTGTTACTAATCACCATAATATAATAAATATAGATATAATCAGTCATCTGGGGTGATGATGGCTGCTTCACAATGACATTATGTTTGTAATGGAAGCAGATTTTCAGTGCTTTTGTGGCCACCTCAGGATATTCTGCTTTAATCAACAACGCAGCGAAACTTTACGTTTTCTGCTAAGTGATGAAGAGTTGGAGAGCATTCACACAGTGCAATAAAGCATTTGCATCACCTGCTGCAATGAACCCGTCATTTAAATGGGTTAAATACTGCAACTGTAAGCAGGGCTCGACAGTGCGAGCCCCTCGTTGCAAATGCGAGTAAAAAACAGATCAACGCGAATTGTGAAATGCAATTAGTAGCACGTGTGCGACTACCGAATTTTAGCGTTCAATAAATGTTTTATGATGTGTTGCGAACGTTTGGAGGTTGTGGCCGGTTGTGTACTTGAATGCTGCCTCAGCAGAAAAAAAGAGACTGCACGCGGAACCAAACCGAAGCGCAGCGCCCTGAGCGGAGGCAGTTTCAGATCGGCGCACATGTTAACCGGTCTGCCCGGTCGCACATCTGGCGCTGTCCGCTCCCTGTGTGACCAGCCAAGGCCCCGCGAAGGCCCCGCTCCGCCTCCGCGGGCAGTGCGTCCGTACACGTAATGTAAAGCGAACTCATTCATATGCTCACAACCCAAAGCAGCGCCGTAGCCGCGAGCACTCGGTGTGACGGCGATGTTGTTGTTTTTTTATTCCGTGCATGTCCGTGGAGCTGTGCGCCGCGGTTCTCTACGTTGCTGTGCCAGGCAGGTGTTTCCCACGGAGCTCGGCCCCGTTTGAAAAGAAGCCCGTACTGTATGTGAAAAGACGTTGCATCCGCAATGTAGAATGCGTAGAAGAGAAACACACATTTTAGGACCACTGACTTGAATAATCGGGTCAGACAAATGTAAACACACAAGGCTGAACATCACTGGACATGTCTGTTGGGATTATACAAAAAAGTAAAGTAAGGTAGAGCTGTCAAGATGTAGGCTATGCAGTATATACTGTAGGCTATCACTCATTTCCAATGTACAGGTGCATTAGAATATCATGGACGAGTTTATTAAGGCCTATGTCACTAATTCAATTCAAAAAGTGAAACTAACTAACACATTATATACTGTAGCCTATATGAAGACCTGAAATTCAGTATTCCCAAAAATGTAAATACTACAAAGGACCTTTTTTTTCTCTTTTCTTTAAAGCATTTTTAATATACAAATGTTGTCCATCTATATGCACTCAATACTTGGTTGGGGCTGTTTGATTTGAACTACTGGAAATGGACTTTTCCATGATATTATAATGTATTTAAATGCACATGTATTATGTTAATGGTGAGTGTCACCGCTCTAAGATCTTTTTTTGGTCCTCACCAGTTGGCATCCCTGTTAAAAAGCTATGAATTGAACTGTTTTGCTTATAAATGCCTCCTCATTGACCTCATATCACGTTATTATTTAAAATTATTTGTGTGCTACTAAAATTATTTGTGTGCTACTAGATTTTTCAACTTAGTAGCACACGTGCTACCAGGGAAAATGCTAAGCGTCGAGCTCTGACTGTAAGTGTATATTAGACAAAACAAACTATTATATATTTTTTCATTCTCTTTCTGTGGCCCAGTACCAAATGATCCACAGCCTGGTGGTTGGGAACCCCTGCATTAAAACACACAGAACACAGTAGAGTAGAACTGAGACCCAAGAGAGGTGAGAGCAGCGGACCAACCTGTCTTAGCTTCTCCTCTGAGTCACCAGGCTGAGGTAGCATGCTCATTGGTCCGTCTGAAGAGGCCACGCCCAGCGCTGCTATTTCATTGACTGAAGTCTTGTCCATCTGTGAGGGGCCCGCTGTCAGGTGGCCCTGCTCAAAGGGGTCATGACCCGGGGTCTGACTGGGTAAACCAGAGAAGCTGCCGTCCTCTGACATGCCAGGGTGCTTTGGGGTCTGGCTGCTGGGGGTTCTGGAAAATGAGTCCTGTTGTTGTCTCCCTGGAGACTGCTGCAACTGAAGAGAGAAAAACTCAAATAAAACAGAGGTACATAGGACATTTTATAATAATGTACCGTAAAATTCAGAATATAAGTCGCACTGGTATATAAGTCGCAGTCTATCTTTGAGGGCCTCAAACTGGGAAAACAAGGTTTTCTATTGCTATTTGGTAATAAAAAACATTATACAGGTTCCACATGTTTCTTTGCTGCGGTGTAGCTCTTTCTTGTTATTTTATATTTAAAAAGAAAATAAATCGCGGGGTAATTCTGACCGAGTCCAGCAGGAGGAGGGGCTGACTGACAGAGATGAGAGACGGTGGTTTTAAAAAAAAAAACCCATAACAATAATATTATTTTATGTCGGAGACTATGGCGGGCCCAAATGAGTCTCGTTAATTACCGTCATCGGAAACGCCGTTCTGCCCACGTGCTCGTATGCGGATACAGGACGCATTACCGCTTACACCTGTGTTCACACACATGTGGTCACAATGCGACCCCGACCCCGACCACCTCTGGGAGGTGGTTTGGCCCATCGGATCACAATCCGTCCTCAATGCACCCTGGTTGCCTTACTTTCAAGTGGTCCAGCTCTATCTGACTGCAGTCTGATCACTGAGAACGCTGTTAATACCAGTTTTAAACGGGGTTGACATTTACCTTGGTCTATAGGTCGCACCGGTGTATAAGCCGCACCCAACTTTTTAGAAGGAAAAAAAAGGAAGTAAAGTGGGACTTATACACCGAATTTTACGTAGGTCTGACAAAAAACTGGACCCAGGTCTACAAAGTGAGCCCAACATGTACTGTTGACAGACAGCAGGAGTCCTGTGTTGTCTGTTACCTGGTGGTGTGTGGGGGTGAAGGTGGCTGTCTCTCCACTAAGTCCTGCAGCCAGTGGCGAGGACCCTGGTCCTGCCTGCTGAGGGATGAAGTTCTCTCCGGGGGCCAGAGGTCGTGGTGTGGACGGCTGCTGGGCGTAGGGGTCCGGGGAGGGCCGCGTGTAGGAGTCGCCGCTCCGCTGGTTGCCCGGCGACCGTGGGAAGCGCTCTGAGACGGACGGGCGGGGCGTCCCGGGGTTGGAGCCGTAGGGGTCGTGGGTGGGGTGGGAGGGGGACTGCCGGCGGTTGGCAGACTGCTGGTTGAACTGGTCCAGTCGCAGTGCAGGGGGGGTGGGGAGGTAGGAGGGGTCAGAGTGGGGGCGCGGCGTACCGGGGGTCTGAGGATTGGTGTAATCAGGAGAGGGACGTGATGTCATAGGCGACTGCTGGCTGAGGGGGTCGCTCATCTGCTGGCTGTAGTCGGGTCTGGGGGTGCCGGGGGCCTGGCCATAGGGGCTTCTGTGGGGGGACCCCAGCCCTGAGAGGGGGCTGGAGGGGAAAGAAGGGTCCTGTGACTGGGGGAGGGCGAAGCCCAGGTCTGTGGGTCTTGGGGGGTCTCGCCTTCCTACTACTAAGTTTCCAAACACCTCCTGGGGCAGGTGCTGGGGGGGCATGGGGGCTTTAAACACCCCACCCTGGAGCATTTCACCAGGCCGGTTTGAGAGGAGGTTGCTGTTGAGAAGAGGCCTCTGGTAGGTCTCCGCTGCTCGGATACCAAGGAGTCTGCCTGTGTGGTCGGGGGCCGAGCTCATCACTGCTCTGTTCTGCTGCAGCCCTGGGGGGGGGAGGAGGAGGACAAGTCAGGAGGGGGAGGACCTCTGTGTCTACTGTAACTCACAATTGTATTATGTTGTATTATGATTGTGTGACTTTCTTTGTTTTGTTTTTTGCTTTTTTTTTTTCCTTTTTATTCATGGTTTTAAATATTGTACTTAATGTTATATTGTGTCTCCTTTAATCTGTTGCTTTTATTTCAGTATAGGGGGACTATCAGTGGAAATTAGCCATGTGGCTAGAGTTGAGTACAATTCACACTTGGAGTGTTGTTGATGTGTATTGTCCCTCTTGATCAAATAAAGGAAATTGAAATTGGAAACACGGGGGGGGGGGGCATCGTTACAGGGAGGAAGCAAGGAGAGGAGCACACCACCAGGAGGAAACAAGGACATGGTGGAAACATGGATAAAATATCGCTATGGGGAGAAAACATGGAGACCTTAATATGAGGAAGAATAAAGGAGGAGAGGTCACTACGAGAAGGAAACAAGGAGGAGAGGTCACAAGGAGGAGGAAACAAGGAGGAGAGGTCACTACGAGGAGGAAACAAGGAGGAGAGGTCACTACGAGGAGGAAACGAGGAGGAGAGGTCACTACGAGGAGGAAACAAGGAGGAGAGGTCACTACGAGGAGGAAACGAGGAGGAGAGGTCACTACGAGGAGGAAACAAGGAGGAGAGGTCACTACGAGGAGGAAACGAGGAGGAGAGGTCACTACGAGGAGGAAACAAGGACATGGTGGAAACATGGATAAGATATCGCTATGGGGAGAAAACATGGAGACCTTAATATGAGGAAGAATAAAGGAGGAGAGGTCACTACGAGGAGGAAACAAGGAGGAGAGGTCACTACGAGGAGGAAACGAGGAGGAAACAAGGAGGAGAGGTCACTACGAGGAGGAAACGAGGAGGAGAGGTCACTACGAGGAGGAAACGAGGAGGAAACAAGGAGGAGAGGTCACTACGAGGAGGAAACGAGGAGGAAACAAGGAGGAGAGGTCACTACGAGGAGGAAACGAGGAGGAGAGGTCACTACGAGGAGGAAACAAGGAGGAGAGGTCACTACGAGGAGGAAACAAGGAGGAGAGGTCACTACGAGGAGGAAACGAGGAGGAAACAAGGAGGAGAGGTCACTACGAGGAGGAAACGAGGAGGAAACAAGGAGGAGAGGTCACTACGAGGAGGAAACGAGGAGGAAACAAGGAGGAGAGGTCACTACGAGGAGGAAACGAGGAGGAAACAAAGAGGAGAGGTCACTAGAGGAGGAAACGAGGAGGAGAGGTCACTAGAGGAGGAAACGAGGAGGAGAGGTCACTAGAGGAGGAAACGAGGAGGAGAGGTCACTAGAGGAGGAAACGAGGAGGAAACAAGGAGGAGAGGTCACTAGAGGAGGAAACGAGGAGGAGAGGTCACTAGAGGAGGAAACGAGGAGGAGAGGTCACTAGAGGAGGAAACGAGGAGGAAACAAGGAGGAGAGGTCACTAGAGGAGGAAACACTGAGGAGACAGCAGTAATCACCTGGTTGGGGTCCGAGGGCCCTGGAGACGTCGGAGACTTTGGGGTCGGGGGACGGTGCGGGGGAACCGAAGGCATCGTGGGCTGGAGAGGCACTGAGGGAGTTGCGACGCTGCTGCTGCTGCTGCTGGGGGGCCGTGGGTCCGGCCGACTGGGCGGGGGACGGCCGAGGAGTCCCCACCACCTTGGCGTAGGGGTCCCATGGTGAGGAGGGGCGGGAGGAGGGAGGGGAGAACATCTGCGGGGAGGACGGGGGCTGGTGGAGAGGGGAGGAGGCGTGGGGGGAGTGGGGGAGCGAGGAGAAGCCGGAGGGGGGAGGGACTTGTGGTCTGAGGAAGACGTCGTCGGCCTGCCCGGGACCCTGCCCCCCCTGCAGGAGGTGGTGCTGCCTGAACTGAGCGTCCCTGGAGGCGGACGAGTGGAGGGGGGACGTGTTGTCCCCGCCGGCGGAGCGCTGGGTGGGGGTCATGGGGCTGCGGCTGCCCGTCTCGGGGGACAGGTGTCCGGGCAGGCGCTGGGTGGCGAGCAGCTGCTGCTGGCGCTGCTGCTGCAGCTGCAACAGCTGCTCGCTCTTCACCTGCTCCAGCTTCTGCGTGGCCTCCATCTTGGCCTGCTGTTTACTCTTCTGACGCATTTGCTAAAGAAATGAACGTACAGCAGGAGAGGCAGTAGGAGGAGGAGGAGGAGGAGGAGGGGGACACAGGACAGTGATGAATGTCAGTGTGTTGATCGGCCTCCACAGGTGGAGTTAAAACACGATGACATGGCAGCTAGTAATGCTCTCTTTCCCTCTCTCTCTCTGTCTCTCTCTCTCTCAGTCAGTAGATGTGGAGGGTCAGTGATGATGGTGGAGACTAAAACACTTCCATCATTAATGACAGAGTCAGACAGAACTGCTTTAGTCCTCCTGTGATTCTAGTTCTGGGTGTGTTGCTCTTTCCTGTCTGTCTCTCACCTGGTTCTTCACACCTGCTCACAGTGAAGCTGAAGCTGCTGCGGCCCTGCCAGAGTCACACCTCACACTGTGTTCCTTCTCCTGGACGTATGTAGCTGCTAAGTGCTTGTTGCATTTGTCATTATTACTTCAGTTGTTTTGTGCAGTGTTGTCCTGACTGTTGTGTGTTTGTTGAATCGTAAGCTGATGTTCTGTTTTCACAGTTGTTTGTGACACGATGAGTCAAATCAAGGGGCCAGGACTAGGGATGTCACGATTATAGATTTTCTTAATACGATTATTGTCAGAGAAATAATCAAGATTATTACGATTAGTATATTAATAATTTTAACAATACTATGAATGTGTAAAATCAAATATAGTCCAAATATAATTGTGTTACTAATTATATAATCAAAATACAGTATGTAAAGTATCTATTAATATAGAACGTTTGAAGTATTCAAATGTTTGACATGGTTCCAACATAATCATTTTTGGAAAGTGAGGAACCTTTACGATTAAATAATTGAATTAATTGTGAAAACAAGTAATCGTGACATCCCTAGCCAGGACCATGTTTACTCCGCTGGTCTCAGATCAGTGTGAGGTGGACGATGAAAGGACAGCAGCAGACCAACATTCAGAGCGAGGCCTTTTCCCTCTTTAGAATAAAAGCAGTCAGTTCTAAGACAGACTGAGGCCACTGACACCGACTCTGGGTCACCTCCACTTGTATTCTCTCAGAGTGACTGGCCTGGTTACGTTTACTTTCATCTGTGACATATTCATCTCATGCAGTCAGATCAAACCCTTTTCTGATAATAACTTGTACTTTAGCCCAGAGATGATGACTGTGGCTGATCCTGGTCCATGTGTCTGGAATCCTCTTCAGTTTGGAGTGTGTGCTTCAGCTTTGTGCTTTGATTTTCTGAGATCAGTGAAGTTTAGACAACGAGCTCACATCACAACACTTATCTCGTAATTCCTAGAAGACTTGGATTAATTAACTTTAACCTGATTTTAAGATTGATCAGTAATGGATCAGTGAGATGTTCTGATCAGCAGATCAGAACTCTGTTCAGTTTACTGGGAGAGAAAACCAGGAACCTGAAACCAGACAACAGATGAGGCTTCTGCTTGATACGTGATTAATGATCAATGTATGAATGATCAGTTATAAACAGATCAATGATAAAAGTTAATGTCACAGCATTCGCACAAGTGTAAACAGAGCTGTAAACAGTGTCTGTAGCTGCAGGCCTACAGGTGAGTGAGGGCCAGATCAGCACTGATCCAGGACAGGAAGAGGATTTCAGAGGGTCATGGATCCAGGAAGTCTGCCTTGAACAGGTTCGCCTTGAGATCTTACCAGAGCCTCTTTTCCACCTCCTGCTACAGATGCCTGGTAGGGACAATCTTTATCTGTTGGTGATTTTAGGGCTTTGCTTTGGGGGAGATTTTCCTGCCTCTTCTTACCGGCTCCCCATCTGTCATTTACCTCTCCCTTTTCAATGACAATTACATCAGAGACATTAGTTGGAGCGAGTGAGGCTCAGCAAACATAACACATCATCTTCATCAGTGACACAATGACAACAGTTCTGCATACTCTTTTTTCATCTGTCTGCAGCCCCCTGACATGCAGCCTAATGGTTACTATGGTTACTACTCAGAGCAGGAAACCAACACCATCCTGCCACAGTGACAGACCTGCTGGTGAAGAAAGTAAGGTGGTCCAGATCCCTACTCTCATTTAACGATCAGAACTGCATTTGATTTTAATTGTGTCTGGAAACAGTTTAGTTGTTTGAGTAAGAACAAAAGCTAATCTTCTGAGAGTGAAGGGGCTCATTTAAAGGGATAGTTCAACATTTTGGGAAATTTGCCTATTACCATAATATACAGTATCAGGGATGCAAACGGGTCAGGACCAAAAAAGAGAGGAATTGTCTGGCGGGGGGGGTGCTCACCATTAACAAATGATTACATTACAATATCATGGAAAAGTCGATTTCCAGTAGTTCAACCCCAACCAAGTATTGAGTGCATATAGATGGACATAGTTTTCAGATATTAAAAATGCTTAAAAAAAAAAAAAAAAAATCCTTTGCAATATTTCAATTTAGGAGATACTGAATTTTAGGTCTTCACTGAATGTTAGTCATAATTATTACTATTAAAATAAACTGAATAAATAAAGACATGGGATGTTTCATTCAGTGTGTAATAATAATGTGTTAGTTTCACTTTAATTGAACACATTCTACATCGCGGAGGCGACGTCTCTCCTTCACCTCTGAAACGGGGCAGAGCTCCGTGGGAGACACCTGCCTGACACATGCACGGGGGGAAAAACGGCGTCGCCGTCGCACCGACTGCACGCGGTTACGCGGCGCTTTGGGTAACGAGCGCGCACGTCGCGCGTCAACATTGGAGGTAGGCTGTTATCAGTGTAATCAGAGGCGACCATGAATGAGTTCGCATTAGATTGTCACTGTCAGCCTGTTGGAAAAACATTTTACTGACCCCAGCTGAGACGCTGAGACCCCCCCCCCCCCCTCAAAACAAAAACTCTTCGGATCTGAACGATTCACACAAGTCACCTAATTGGTCATGAAAAAAGCGAGTTTCGCTTTTCGGCGCGCTGTTTGCATCCCTGAGTATATACTGTAAAGTGATAGCAGTAGGTTCATTACCATAAAGTGATGGTGCAAGCTGTTTTTAGATCAGTGGGGCAGAGATGTGAGCTGCTCAGCTAACACAATGGAGGTGAATGGTATTTTCACCTTTCCCTCATCAAACTAAATATACAACCCAACAACTCCAAAACACTTTCATTGACAAGTTGTAACCTGCACATTCACCATGCTATGAGATATAATGTAACATTACGAGACAGAGTTGTTGTCGATGTCAAATGCAGCCGGAACTACATTCCAGACATGGCTGCTGGGCGGAGTGATTTCAAGAAAGGCAAGTAATTCCGAGTATTTGCTTCATGTGTCGTAATATTACATAATTATACATTAATTATCTCATAGCCTGGTGAATGTGCAGGTCACAACTTGTCAATGAAAGTGTTTTGGAGTTGTTGGATTGTGTATTTGATGAGTTTGGAGGGAAAGGCGAAAGTACAATACACCCAATAATACACCTCCGTAGCATTAGCTGTGCAGCTCATGAATCTGCAAATTAGCCAAAATGTTGAACCATCCCTTTAAGTATTTTTCTTCACCTGACCCTTAATTTGTGATGCCCTCCGGTTCTTTGTTTCCAAACGGTTTTTCATGCAGCATCTACAGGTTTTATGTATGGTTTGAGTTAAACATGACAAATAGAATATAAAAGAGAACTTTTCTTTGCAGCTGTGGAGAAGCTGGAGAAGCTAAACCTGTTTAAAAGCTGAGGTCTGTGACTGGAGTCTGGTGTTGGTTTCTCTCTCCGTTTCTATTCAATGGGGGATGATGTGTTAAAGACAAACACGCTGAAACTCGGCTCACCTGTCGGAACTTCCACTCCTGCTCCTGCTCTGTCTCTTTGGGCCTCTGCGGGTCCTTGAATGCCATGTCTGTCTCCATGGTAACAGGGTCGTACGGTCCCGGTGGCAGCAAGGGTTGCTGCGAAGGCGGTTGGCGTTTGAGTGGATCGTTGGACAGCTGCACCTTGTTGATGCGCTGAGCTGCCCGGTTATCCCGGGCTTTTTGCTGTGGAGGAAGAGAAGGTCTCATTGACACAGACTGACTGTGGAAGTGCTCCCTCTATAAAAACATCTTATTTCAGTGTCTGTGCAGGGTCCAGTATTGATTAACCATTCTGCAGCTTGACATCATTTAAGATTGCACTCAGCAAAGATCTAAAACTGTTCCGACATGGTCTACTCTAACTTATGGGGTTCCTCTGGGGCCACAACTTTTCTATCCTCCATAAATTCTCAAATAAAACCCTGGGCCTTTTTGTTTCAAGTGCCAAACTGAACCGGCTCATATTTGAGAAAGGCATCGATATGGGACAGGCTTTAATTCATTTCACACGAGTCTTTAGCCCAGCTAAGATGGAAAAATACAATCAAATCAGTTGTTTGAAAGAGCAAGAATATGACTTCTGCGCTCTAGCCTTTGGTGCCACTTCAACCGAGTGACCCAAGGAGCTGATAAACTTCACTTGGTGGCATCATCAGAGGGACAGTGCCTGTTTCCAGTGGGTAATTATAGGTTTTTGTCATATATATTTGACAATGTCACATCATTTATATTCAATCATATCATTAGTAGTGTGTTTAGAGTGACTGGATTCTCCTGGACTGAAGAAGACACCTGTGTATGAACATCAAACCTCGTTATCAGCATCATTATCTGTTTTTCCAATTTATATCTGTTATCATTCAACCTAAAACCACCAAAAATGACATGTTTCTAATTAGGTCCTGAACTAGTAAACCCTTGAACCCTTCCATCTCTGTCTCCATTCATGACACTGAAGATAATACATGGTGAGACACATAGATGATTCTGTTTCTCTTTAGGGTTTTTCAGTTTCATTAGATAAACATTAACCATAGATGAAAGAAAAAATATGCAGATGGATTCAGCGAGTGACGTGATACAAGACATTTACAATCATGAAAAAAAAATTAGAAAATAAAAAGTATTAATGATGTGTTGTTAATAATTTAGTGTCGTAGCCAGGCATCAATCCAAAAACATCATCGTCGCACTCACCACAAAGGGAGCTCTGTCCTGAGAGCTGGCTTTCCTCCACAGCTTGGCAATCTGCTTCACTCTGGTGGACCAGTCTGACACACACACACAAACACACCAGTGATCACAGGTTAATCTAATCACTCAATCTGTCAGTGAGGTTGGTTTTTGTTGGTTTAATCTTGTATTAGTTGTTTATTGAAGTATTATTTCAGTGTTCCAGCTGTGACTGTACCCAGTCTAATGCATTACATCCTGTGAGCCCACTAGGTGGTCATCTCCAGCTGCAGACATGTAAGTGTGTGTGTGTGTGTGTGTGTGTGTGTGTGTGTGTGTGTGTGTGTGTGTGTGTGAGTACCAGGATACTGCTCCTTCAGCTGGGGGAAGTTGGTGTTGCAGTAGAGGACCGGAGCCACGGTGGCCAGCTCTCCTAGCGTTTCTTCTTTCTCCCACTTCAACATGCCCCTCTGAGCCGTGGACAACACGTCCTGCTCGCCCTCTCCTGCTGGTGCCTGATTGGCTGGGGCCAGCCCGGGGCCCGCGCTGGGGCCAGGGCCGGGGCCGGGGCCGGGGCCAGGCAGCGGGGTGGAGCCAGGTCCCTCAGGAGGGGGCATCCTAAAGCCTGCTGGGGCCTGGACACCGCTGGGCATCACAGGAGCGTTGGAGAAGTGAGGAGCAGCTCCCATCAGGCCGTTCATCACCGGCAGGCGTGGATACACGGTGGCTGCTCAGAGACAGAATTTTTTTTTTTTTAATAATCAACGGAAGCAATTAGTTCAGAAAACTATCCAATCTTTGTGTTTCCTGTCACAGTAGGCAACACTGAAGATGCCACCTTGGACTGTGACAGTGTTTATTCACTGTCCTCTCACATTTTATTGTCTTGATGGATTCATGTAAAACAAACTTAAAGGGGACATATTATGGAAATATCACAGGCTCTTTAACATATATTTGGGAGTTTGTCTTACCTTCCTGCCCCCAAAATGTGAGAATTGACATAAAAAATCTGAAATTTCTAGGCTCCCTAGATTGAAATACATGTGGTAATACCACCCCAGTGGTACCAGTAGAAGGGGCGGAGCAAGCAGTGGTTCATTTGTATTTAAAGGGACAGACACTGAAACCAGCCGTTCTGAACAGGGCTGTTTAGAGAGGATGGAAAGAGCTGTGATGTTTGATCCTTGGGAGATTTTGACCAAAGCATGTCACAGACATGTCTTTAAGACACCTGGGAACTATTTTAATTTGTGGAAAAGGGGCATGATATGGGACCTTTAAAGGATGAACTAAACATGAACGACACAGGATCATTTCACTGTGAAGTCTGACTTGAGATGTCAGATGGATTAAATAAGGACAATAAAAACATTATGATCAGTTTCTATGTTTTAAAAGATGTTTCTGTCTCGACTCAGACGCCATGAAGCCAAGCTCCTGTACTTCAGCTCTGCATGTCTGTCACAGGCTGAACAGAGTGTGTGATGAATGTGTACCTGTTTGTGAGTGGGTCTTGCCCCCTGCAGCGGCGGTGTGTGTGTGATGGCTCTGCTCTTGTTGGTTGTTGCTGCTGTTTGGACTGAGAACAGCGGTGAACACCTCCTCCACATCCTTCCCCTCCAGCTCTGCAGGACAGACAACAACCAGAGCAACGTCACCCCCAGTCTTCAAACTGTTGTTTAGCTCTCTGAACTAGTGGACCAGTGTTTTGTTTTCATCCATGTGACACTACTAGTGACATTTATAGGTGACATTCAGTGTGTTCAGTCTTACCTGGGATCTTGTAGAGTTTGCTGAGGATCGCACCTGAAACAATTATGTTACAGATTACTAAGCTGCATATGTATATATACACACACAAACACACACGTTTGCAATGTTTGGCATATGAGTCATAGATAAAAGCTTAAGTATTTAGATATTTATTTTCTGTTTTTAATTTCTTTCTCTGTTATGATTAGTTTTCATCAAATGGTTAAGGTCTGAGGAGTGGGTAGGGCGGGATATGTGTATAATGTCTGTTCAACATATTTGTTGATGACACTGCTACAAATAAAAATAAAAACATTTGATCACAAAAAAACATATATTTAATTTCAAAAACTCAGGACCCTGTCAGCTGTTGGGAACTAGCAGCTAGCCTGCTACTGTAACTGCTGCTAACAGTCTGGCCTCCTCCTGCTCTGCAGCCTCTTGGGCTTTGCATAATGGAACATGTGCATGTTCTCAACTGAAGCAGACCAACAACAGCGTGACACCGGCTACAATTCACAGTGGTGGAGTTAGAGTAAATCCTCAGGACTAGAAACCTGCTTTCAAGTTAACTAAGGCTGGCTTGTTAACTGCAAATAACCTCCATACTGTATAGTAGTATCTCAAAAATAAATGACAGCGCTGTACAGTATGAAGCAGTGCTCCATATGAACAAAAAACCACAATATTTCTCAGATCAGATAGTGTTCACCAGAAATGTCAATAAATATCCAACCAGACAATCATGTTATGATAACTTACTGGCACCTAAACCAAGAAAAAACTTCTTAAAACATACTGTAATATACAGAGCCATTATAGGATGGAACACATTACCTAATAACATCAAAAATATCAAATTAAAACACATTTTTTAAAAGGTAGCAAAAGACTATTTACATAATTGAAAATTTCAATGAGTAAGAAATATGTCTCGTATTATAATTTATTATAGGAATTTATTTGTTTAACTGTTGTGGTACTGTAATGTTATGTATGATGTATTCTCTGTACCTAATAATATATTTTAGACTGTTTGCTGTTTGTGTAGGCCTATAAGATGACGAGGTGTTACAGTGATCTGTAACAGCGATGAATGTGTGTATGTACTATGTTCTTTTAAAATTGTATTGGGGACCCCAGGAAGAATAGCTGATGTCATGACATCAGCTAATGGGGATCCTATAAATAAACAAATAAACAAAATATGAATAATAAGTGAGGTTCGTTTGTTAATAGCAAACAGCACTGTGAGTGAAGAACAACTGTGACAAAAAACATTTAAGGTGCAGAAGCATACAAAGCACACTTTCTAAAATCAGAATGCAGCTCATGATTAAGACAGAAGATGGCCCTCCAGCCAAAAAGATTCTGATATTATATTTTTCCAATTTGCCTGGAACATCATTCACAGAAATCCCTCACCGTCAGTGACCATCTTGTCCAGCTCAGGACTCAAGATGGCATCTAGAGGTTCCTCCTGCACCAACCTCTGGCCACGCCCACCACTTCCTGTCACCACAGAGGCCAGAGACGAGTCGTTGGCCATGGAGCCGATGTCAAGCCCGGCTGAAAGAGACAAGACAGACAGATAGGTTAAATAATGTCCCGAGTGAAAGGATGGACAGAGAGGAGGTGAGCAGGACACTGCAGGAGGTGAGCAGGTTTAAGCTGCATGAGAAAAAGAAGAACAGAAAGTGCGTTTTATTTTGAGAAGCTGAAGATTTGATCTGGAGAAGAAGAAGCAGCAGGTTCTATCTACAGAAGAAGGAGAAGAAGCAGTTGATCTATCTACAGGAGAAGAAGATAACAGCAGGTTTTATCTGGAGGAAAGGAAGCAGTAGATTTAATCTGCAGGAGACAAAGAAGCTGTAGGATTCGTCTGGAGAAGAAAAAGCTGTAGACTTTATCTGCAAGAGAAGACGGAGGAGGTTTTATCTACAGGAGCTGAAGGAGGAAGGAGAAGGTCGTCCTGTGTCTTACCAAAGGGAGAGGGGGAGCGCTCCACCTGGAACTGACCTGAAAACAAACATTCACAAGTATTATCAGACCTCCCACGTGTTAAACTCCATTAGCCCTGCAGCCTGGGAAACAACACTCTTCTTTCTTTGTGTCACTTTTTCATTCTCTGTCTGTACAGCAGACAAACTAACAGCTGCTAAAACCACCTGCATTCTTCTCTGTTCTAATGAAACATGCAGCAATCACATATAGATGAGCTCAGTCCAACTGACCTGAGGACGTCTCACTGTCAGTTGTATCTGACATCACTGTGTGACAGTGCAAATCAGGACTGTTCTGTCACTTTCTTGAGCTTTCATTTAATTTTCAGGTGAGACTGTAATAAATAAATGTATATGAATGAACAGAGGCCAAGAGTTTCCAGGTGGAGATGATGTACCTGTGTGTCCTGTGGCCAGTATGTGAGGGTCAGTGTTGAGAACATCAGACAGATCCATTAGAGCTTCTTCTGACATGGCTGGATGGTAACACACACACACACACACACACACACACACAATGACGATTCACAATGTAAATCAAACACAATGAACGATGAAGATCTAATGATAAGACGAAACAATTAAAAAAAGAAAACCACATGATCTCCAATGAGCAAAAGTATAACTCACGCAGTGTCCCCTGCTTCTTGCTGGTTGCCATGGCACCAACTAGCTGTGCCTGGGGGGCGTGGCCATAGAAACCAGGGGTGGGGCTTTTGATGTCACTTGCTGCGGCTCCTGATTGGTTGCTGCCCGGTGTCTCTGGGACAGCTCTCCTGTCCGCCTGCCGGCTCCGGTCCAGTAGGTCCCGACCAAAGAAAGCCTCCTGCATCAGGGACAGTCAGCATGAATGCTGGCATCCACTGCGTCGCTGTGAGTGTGTGTGTGCGTGCATGTGTAAGTAAGTAAGTAGTAAGTGAATGAATGAGTGTATGAATCACCTGGAGGTACGATGGGAACGCCTCTTCCAACTTCGTCTTCTTCTTCCTGTACCTCTTCTTCACCTTCTCCATTGTCTGGTCTGCAAGAGGCGCCGTTTCCATGGCAATATCAGCATCCAGCAGGCCTGATAAAAGCCACAAACAAGTTGAAACCATTATTACCCACGGTTACAGATGAGAGACACTCATACAGATAGAGGCGTGACAACAGGTACATGTCTCCTTTTTCCACATGATTTGGGAATGCCCAGGGGTTACACATTTTTGGAAAATGGTGCAGAGTGAACTGTTGTTGGTATTGTCCATTCCCATCCCCCTGTCTCCATCTGTTTTTATTTTAAATGATCTCTCTCAACTGATACTTATGAAATCCTCAAAGCGCGTGTTTCTGGCTGGCCTAACTGCAGCTAAAAAGATGATCGCAACAAGGTGGAAACCGCCCCATATACTAACTCTGCGACAGTGGCTGCTCAACTTCATAGATGTTGCGCTTCTGGAATTGTCCACAGCACGCATCCATGGTGCTAAAGAGGAAGTGACATTGTACTGGGCTCGAACAGTGGAGGCTCTCAAAGGCATTTTGGTGTGAGCTGAGACTCCCCTTCCCCCCTCTGGTCTTGTTTTCTTTGGTTTATGTTCCCTGTTTGGGTTTTTACTATGTACTGCAAACTGTGGATGGCATATAACCATTTGATAGATCTAACTAAGTTATGCTTCAATGGCACTTTTTTCCTTTTGCATTTGTGACATTTTATGTATTTTACTTACTTGCTTTTTGTATTTCTATTATTTATTTTCAGTTTATTTTTATGTTTTCATTTTATTATCATTTTTACTCGGCATATATGTGTGTATCTGTGTGTGTGTGTGTGTGTGTGTGTGTGTGTGTGTGTGTTTATATACGGTAATTACTTTATTTATGTGCTGTTGAATGATGATTGTTGTCCTCCAAATCTCAATAAAAATTTGATCACAAAAAACAGGTACATGTCTCACCTTCGTCCCGGCCCGGCAGCGTCTCTGCTGAATCTTTTCTGCACAGTTTTATTCTGCTTGGACCGGCCTTCCCTCCACGCTGACGCACCATGAACCCCCCGATGCCTGAGACACAGAGACAGCAGAGAGATGAAAACAGCACGTTTAATCAGAGGCTCCATTGAGTGTTTCAGTGGCGGCTGCTTCATTATCACCGCTGCAGACACACAGTAACAGTCACCTGTTACCGTTACCATACCAACGAGCTAAGGGCTCCTTTTTTGTTCATAATCCTGTTGTCAATAAACACAGCTGGTGATGGCGCTGCAACCCAACTACACAGCTGATAGATGATTGGCTGTTGGCCTGTCACTCATAGCGTCCCGGGATGTTTCAATGTCCCACATCCTTGAGTTTTACAGGTGCATCTCAATAAACTAGAATAACATGGAAAAGTCTATTTCCAGAAGTTCAAGTCAATCAACCCCAACCAAGTATTGAGAGCATATAGATGCACATACTTTTCAGAAGGCCAACATTTCCATATTTAAAATACTTTTTAAATTGGACTTTTTTGTAATATTCAAATTTTTTGAGAGATTGTAAATGAGGTCTTCTTCAATGGAAGCCATAATCATTAGAAATAAAGAAAATTAAATAAATACAGACATGACAAGTTTCATTCTGTGTGTAATGAATCTATATAATGTATTAATTTCACTTTTTGAATTACTGATAATCTTTTCCATGATATTCTAATTTATTGAGATGCACTTGTACACTCTGTCTAAACTGTCCTCACCAGGCCTGTAGGGTTTCCTCTTCCTCTTCTTGTTGCCATCGGTGATCTCAGGCTCCTTGGAACCATCGTCATCGTGGGCATGGTCTCTCTCTGGGCTGGAGTCTGATTTCATCTCACACTCCAAGTCTCCTGGGGAAAATCGGATATGGTAATGATGATGGTGAGTATAACAATAATTACTGTTGTTGTTATTATTATTAGAGTTCATTGATGACTGACACTAAACTGAATGGGCTTTATGCACAGCTCCCACTACTTCCTGAAATAAGCCAGCTCCTTTATTACCTGTGTTACATTATTGGACAAACTGATTAATCCAGGTGTGTCTGACCTCACAGCAATGGTCAAGCACACCTGGATTAATTAGTTGGTCCAATACTGTAACACAGGTAATAAAGGAGCTGGCTTATTTCAGGAAGTAGTGGAGCTGTGCATAAAGCCCATTCTATTGTGGTCTCATTGTTGGTTTGTACCAAAATCTGCAGTGAGGTTCAAAGGTACCAATGACTTCATTACATGGTCCCTACAAGCATAGAAAGTCTGGAGTGTGTGTTGGTGTGTGTCTGTGTGAGGTCTGACCTCGGCTGTGGTCCTGCTCAGTAGGAGTGTCCAGGTCCGGTGGGGTCTGGAGCACAGACACACTGTTCTGGTTGATGATCCTCAGTTTCAGTTTGGGTTTACACCTGCAGGTGGGATGTAGACAGGAAACAGCTGATCAGTCTAATGACTCATCACCTCCTTGTGTTTGTGTTGATGTCAGAGGACAAAGTCCTGAATCAAACCTTTTCCTGCTCAGAGGTTTTACTCATTAACACATTCTCTCATATTCCTCTGACCCCATTTTTCTACCACATGTTGCATTCAGTGTCTACTAGCAGAAGAAGAGAGCAGAGCATTTACCTGCGGTACTTGCGTGGTGATGTCAGAGGTTCAACCAGAGACTGAAGGTGAGACAGACCTGACTCTGTGAGACACACTCCATCTTGAGTGTAGGTCTTTATTTCTGCACAAACACATACACACACACATTACCACCTCTATCATTAATAATGTATTTCAAAAAAATGTATATGCAACTAATTCACTGCAATGTAACGATACAACCTCTACAAGCTGATAAAAATATCAGTCTGTATTTATACAAGTCAAAACTAGATCAGAGAGACAAAGAGACTGAGCATTAATATTGATGGTGATGTTCTTCTTATTATTATTATGGTATGAAATATTAACAGTGATCATTGGCTGCAGTGGAACAGATTTAATTTAATCTCGCTAGATATCGTGCCACGAGATCTCGTCACAGCCCGACTAACAACTATTTTCTTTTTCTCTGTATTAACTAAAATAGTACCCACTGTGTGATTACACAATATAAAATGGTGATGGGTTAAGTGTACAAATACAGAGAGACAGGATAGAACCATGTTATCCATCAATATTAGATATCCTTCAGTGTGAGAAATAACACTTTTCAGGAAAATGTAAAAGAAGCATTTCCAGCAGGAAATGCCTGTGAATGCTGAAAGCAGCTGAACGCCATTGCTGAAGAAATGCTGAATGAGCTGAAGAAATTGTTAAAAAGGTAGAAGAAACTGTTGAAAGGGTGTGTGGATAGATAGAAAGAGATAGATAAAGATAGAGAGAGGGGTAGAAAGAAAGAAAGAAAGAAAGAAAGAAAGAAAGAAAGAAAGAAAGAAAGAAAGAAAGAAAGAAAGAAAGAAAGAAAGAAGGAAAAAACACAGAGAAAGGGGGTAGATAGAAAAAAGAAAGACAGAGAGAGGGGGATTTATAGATACATACTGTAGATAGCGATTGAGAGGGGTAGAAAGCAAGAAGCAAAAAGATGCAGAGAGGGTATACAGGAAGAAATAAAGAGAGAGAGAGAGAAAGAAGTAATAACGTCAAATGTTGTTGTTGTTGTGATGAGATCATGATGAGTGGGGGTCTACCATCATCACCTGCAGTAGATCTCTATGAAACAGAAAGCAGTCAGACTGACCTGGTTCTCTGACCCTGGAGATGATCTGAGCCATGTAGGGGGAATCGAACCTTTCTGACCTCACTGAAATAAACACACACACACACACACACACACACACACACACTGCAGTGAGACAGGTGAAGCTCTGTGGTGACTGTGTGTAATTACATTCTCACTGAATGGGGACACAGCTGCTGAGTGTGTGGGTGCTGGTTTACCGAAGGAGCCACGGCCGTGTGTCCTGCACAGCGAGCAGTCGAAGCCTTCATCAGCAGCAACCTCCACCTCGTCCTCGGTGGTCAGACCCTGACACAACGCATGGACCCACCTACACACGGACAAACAACCACGGTCAGGTCAATGTGCAGAGATGGCAAATAAATGACGGGGAATGAATAAACCAGCTTCTTTAATCTACCATCAGCATGTTTGTGTGTGTGTGTGTTACCTGTCGCACTGCTGACACTGCAGTATGAGGTCGTCCTGTGTGTACTGTCTCTGACACAGAGGACAGCGGCTCAGACTAGCGCATGGTCCACAACGGCTGTAATTACTCTGCCAGTCACAGTGCAGCCCGGGGGAGGCGGAGCCACATTGTACGCACCACACACACCTGAGGACAACACACACACACAGTTAGAGAGGTGGAGAGAGGCAGGAAGTGCGGCGGTGGACGGGCGACAGACGGGTGGACCCACCACTTGCACTTCCAGGCTCCTTTAGGTACTGTATGAAGGGGCGGGTCCAGGCAGTAGGTGTGGTAGCTGATGTCACAGTCGTCACATAGCAACAGGCGGCCGGGGTCGCTGGCCTCGCCACACGCCTCGCACACGGTACACTCCAGACAGCGCCAACCTTTGGTGAGAACCACCCGTGTAATCTGAACACAGCCACAGAGAGTAAACAGATTAAAGCAGGGTAGTCTGATTACAGGACAATTAACCAGATTAGTTATTAGAAAAGGATTCAATTATCAGCACCGAGGCCCAGAGAGCTCAACGTTGCACATAGTGAACAGGTAATATTAGTAATGATTACACATACCATAAAATTCAGAGTATAAGTCAGACTTTTTTCCCCCTTTATTTTCATCTAAGAAGTTGGGTGTGGGTTACAGACCGGTGTTTCCCATTAATTGACGAGACTCGTTTGGCTCCGCTATAGTCTCTCAGTTGTACAAAAAAATTATATTATTGTTATGTTTTTTTAAACAGCGTTTCTCAGACTCAGTCTGTCTCTCACTCACGTGCGCATGGACAGGTTGCGCTGTAACACTAACAGTGTTCAAATTACCCCGCAATCTCTTTTTTCTTTTTTAATTTAAAATAACAAGAAAGAGCTACACTGCAGCACAGAAACTTCCCTTTGTGGACTTGTGGAATAACTTGTATTATGTTTTTATTAACATGGATTAAAGCAAAAAAAATCTTTTGACTGAAATTTTTCTTCAGGCTAAATCATATCCCCCGTTCATCTATACGCTATGCCACCCTTTGAGAGCGGTTCCTTTTTTTTTTGCCACACAGTTTCTTCCCAAATATTTTCATATAAAAAGGAGTAGCCTATAGTGTGTATGCCTTAGCCCAGGAGTTCTCAACCTTTTGCAAGCTAATACAACGGTACTGGCTAATTTTATTGGTTGAGAGCAGCTTTAGTAAACCACAACAAAAACACATGTAGCCTTTTTTTTTTTCCCCCTCATTTTTCCCATTGACGGAAATCCGTCGTGGCGACGGAGAACTTTAATCCATGTTATTAATAAATAGCAGTGGAAAACTGGTTTTCCCAGTTTGAGACCCTCAAACATAGAGTGCGACTTATATTCAGAATTTTACGGTAATCATTGAGTGTGAAAATACTGACCTTGACATTGACGCAGTAAGGATGGTAACACTGTCCACACTGAGAACAGGCCAGCAGTCTGCCTTCAGCACCCTGACCAAAACTACCACACACCACACACATGTCCTGGACACACACACACACACACAGAAGATTTTTACAACACAATTCACTTTCCCGCTGTTGAACAAAACTCATATTTCTCAGCTGTTTTGCTGTTGGCAGCGACACAGGATCAAACAGTCAAAGTGTAGGTGAGCGTGTACCTGTCGGAGGGTGTAGTGGTCTGATGTGGAGAACATCACCACTGTGTTGTGCATGGAGTTCTCCTCCTCTTCCTTTGGCTGGTACGGCTCCACGTATCCACACTGACACAGAGAGAGAGAGGGCCCATCAATATCCTTCTATCAACTATTAATCAAGAATGTAATGCTGGACTTACAGTACTATCACACTGAGGTTACATATACAGCACTATCTTTCATCATTAAACATAGAGATGTCAAAACAGAACTAAATGCTGTTCCATATTTCCATTCATGGATCTGTTCCGAGCACTTGTGTCATATATGCACGTGGTTCTAAGGTGTACGACTTTTGAGACTAATGGCCCTTTTCCATTACTTGGCTCGACTCTACTCTATGTTTTGATTTTCGACTAGGGATGATACCTGGTACTTTTTTTACTATCGACTCTAGCGACGAGTGTGTTTTGTGGCTGAAGAGAGGATCCAGAAACGAGAGCTAGACTGAGCGACTGTAGCCGCCGTGCTATGACGACCACGTCCATGTTGAGGAGGTACGATGTACTCGGCTGTAATGGAAAATGACTAACTAACTAACTAACTACCCACCATGCACTAGGACCATGCAGAAACATCTCCCTGTCAAGCTGAAGGACCCCGTCCACTCCTCTCTCCTCTAATGCTCATTCAGACCAATTCAAACAGCAAAGTGAAGTCTTCAGATTCTAATTTAGCTATTGTTGCTATATAAATATTCATAGTGTCATTTTTGTTTTGGAAAATGACAGGAGTTAGTTATGAATGAGCACATTCAGTCTACTACTGTACTTCTTCAATAAAACAATCCATTGAAAAACTGTTTGTATTACTGTCCTACAATAGAATATATGGAGGTAAATATAGAAATAAGCCTAATAAACCCAGTTAGGCTACAACCAGGAGCTTCTATGTCATTGTTTCCAAAGCTCTCAGTTTTCACTCGTCTGAACTACAATGCAGCTTTAGAGTGTTCAAACAGGAACCATGAAGCTACATCTTGGAGTTGTACAACTCTGGGTTAGTGTGAGAGCAAATGAGGCAAAAAAAGATGAGCTTTAAAACCAAAACATAGTTGTGTGTATGACACAATGATTAATAACGTGAAGTGAAGTGAAAGTGTGTGCGTGTGTGTGCTCTTACTCCAGGTGACACAGTGTGACTCTCCTGAGCCTTCATCCTGCTCCTGCCTCTGCCTCCTCTACCTCCTCCGATGCCGCCTCCTCTGGCTCTCCTCCTGCCTGGAAACCCTGAGCCACGGCCCTGAGATGGATGGAGGGATGGAGGGGGAGAAAATAAAGAAGGAAAAGAAGGTATGGGGAGGGACGTTGAGGGAGAGAAAAAGGGGAAGTAGCATCAAACTGTGAGATTTTGCTTGAATGGCACACATCTGCACAGATTCTGCAATGACAGCGACAGGGACGGGGACCAGGACCCCTCACTGACCTGGACTCAGAATGCAGGTACAGACAGGGACACAACTGTAACACACAACACAAGGGTGCAACACGGAGGCAAACCTACGTTGTGTGTCTGTAATGAGGCCTGATCGTTGCAGACACTACACTTCCTGTACCCACCACACTTCCACGTCACCGACTGAAATACAGCCGTCTGTCATTTCAAAATAAAAGCACGCACACTGTCATGAGAATCGGTACCAGAGAATATTGTAACGGTACCGCTTCAGTTAAGTCCTCATCACGGAATGAGAGCACATCTGAATGAGGACAAAGTCTCATCGTGTCAATAGTGAATATTCTCCGGTACCGCTTCTCATCAGTCCACATCTTGCACAATTTGCGCTGCAGCTCAGTTTCACTTGTTTCTTATTTGACAGAGTTTCACACGGAACTTTCTGTAGGACTGGCTGTAGGAGTCTATCCATGTCTCTCCTTCTCCAACAGTAAAAAGGGAACGTTTACATGTTTTCAGACAAGACGATAATGTCATAAACTAGCCTATACAATTTTTTTTTTTTTTTTCATTGAATGACTATTCTATTATTTGAAAATAATTTCCCTTAAACATAAAATACTCTTAAAGGCTGATGTTGTTGAGAAATAAATATTCAAAATTCTGAATTTTGACTATTTTTTCATAGACAACATAACTTTAATTACCACACACACAAAAAATACCAAAAACAGGTACCAAGTATCGGTACTGTATCGATTCAAATGAAAGGTGAAAGGTGCCCATCCCTACACCACGCTCACATGATTTCCTGACTGGAAAAGCCCATTGCCTTTCCTCCAGAGATGCACCCAACACACTTGTTGCTGTGCATCTACAACCTGGTGCGTGGTGTTCAGCTGCTGACGATGAACTGTTGTCTCCTGTTTGTTTCAGGAGAAAACCAAAGTGATGCCTGAAGCTTTTCAAACCTCAGGGGGGTTTCATTGCCCGTTGACTAACTATCTAACTGAGAAACAGTTAGTAAGATGTTGTTAGCTCCAGACTGACAGAAATAGAGCACCTGTTTGTTTACACTGCTACACTGAGGGGCGGGTGTGAGAAAACAAAGTTAGTAAGCTAGAGGTTAGTTACAGACACCTATCAGAGTTAGAGTGTGCTTCTTTACCACTCTCATGCTCCAGAGGGGGGAGTCCGGTGGACGGGACTTAGGGCTGTCCCACCCTCCCTCCCCCGTGGAATCTTGGGAGGACGAGGGGGGGCTCACTGCCCTGCGATTACTCCACCACGAACCCTGAGTTAGGAAGGAAGAGCAGGGGGAAGATGGATGAAGTGAAAGAGGAGGAGGCCAAAGAAAAAGGAGGAAAATGGGCAGGAAGAGAGAGATCAGGGGTCAAGAAAGGGGAGGAAAAGAAGAGAGGGAGGAAGTGTAGAAAAAGAGAGGAGGAGGGGGAGGTGGGACAAAATGCAGTAACATAAATGCAACAGCTACAAAACAAAAAAAAAGTCAAACTGAAACAGAAAAAAATTTAAATCAGGCAAAACCAACAGAAAGTCATGAGACGATGTAACCATGACAACGACATGCAACCCCGTCTGTCGTACTGGGACACGCCGACGGTCGTAACGGGGGACACAGATATTCAAACGTAGAAAAACAAACAGCTCGTGCAGTGACCTCCATGTTCTCCACAAGACGTCATGCTATGGGTGTGTGTGCGTGTGTGTGTGTGTCTGTGTGCGCCAAACATGCTGACAGACCAGAAGAGATGATGCAGCATTAGTGAACGACAGGTGAGGATGAGGAGGAACATGTTGCCTCCCTGAGCAGAGTGAAGGGGAGCATCACTCTGGAGAGAGGACTGATGTCAGATCTACGTCTGATCACTGAGAAGGGCAGAAGAACCCAGCACCAACAACATAACAGCTCTTTATCTCCAACAAGAATCTGAGTTTTAAAAATTGATTGATTATCGGACTGAAGGCATTCTTGAAAGTCAACAGGGTTGTTTTCATAAATAATATGTATAGAATGTAGGCTTGTCACGATACCAGAATTTCAGTAGTCGATACCAATACCCGTAAATTTCCACGATACTCTATACTTATTCGAGACAACGATTAAAAAAAAAAAAACAGAATCCATGCGCTTCTAAATTCACATACTTTATTAAAAGGTATAATGTGTAGGAATTCCCCACATCTAGCGGTGCGGTTGCATATCGGAACGTATTCTTCATGTTGCATTCACATGAAATCGGGCAGACGTCAGACAGACAACAGACGCTGCATGTAACAGGATAAACAAGCGTCTATGTAAACAAGTGGTCCGCCAGCACGAGGCAAAACAATACAGGCGTAGATGTCATATTGTTTACCTGACCCACGTTTCACCGTCTTTCTCTCGTCGAGTAAAATGACATCCGGTTGGTTTGCCGACGGCCGTCTGCCTGACTGCACCTGAATGCAACACCAGTGCCTCCGTCCTTCCTCACACTACACAGTGGTGACAGTTTTAACAGGCCGAGCCCACAGCTCCGCTGAGTTTCTATGGTTACCTACAGTCACGCTGCCACTCAACGTAAAAAATGGCGATGCAACATGGCCGCCTCGGTTCGGTGCATCGCCCACCTATGTATTTGTAACAACTTGTAACAACTCATTCTAAAGTACGAGAAAGCTTTCATTTGTATGTGAGTGTGATTCGACTTCAGTGAAATACATATTTGTATTTGATTTTAGCTAATAAAACGCCAAATAAGTTACACACTGGGGCTTTAAACAGAATAATGGTTTCACATCAAAGTTTCTTGTATTTAAGCTCCACTGTGCCTCAACAGCTTCTCAGGCAGAAACATAAAGTAACAGAGTTAAAATGGTAAATCTGGCTCAACACAAACACAAAGTCATGGAGTCATTACTTTTATCATTCAAGTAGTTCAACAAGAGAACTGTTCTCATTCATTCACTTTGAGGCTGTTTCCACACAGACTGCTGCAAAAAATGTTCAGCTTGTACATTTCACACATGTTTGTTTTTTCTCTGGTCCAAACCATCATGGATGTATTATGGTCCAAACACCGCACCACTGTCAGAGCGTCATGTTTCCAAGACAACTGACCGGAGAAAAACGCGTGGTACGTCATGTTTATATGTATTCAAACTTGTGGTGCACATCAAGCAGTTGGAGGCTGGAGGTCCGGACGTGATCCAACTGAGACCAGGTAAAAAAAAGCGGGTACCTATGTATTTTTTGCGTGTCGCCATCGACTTGGTACCAAAGTATCGGTTCTCGTGACAACCCTAATAAAATGACTGGCTGCAGGTCAGAATGACGTCATACTGTTCCACACACCAGTTCTGCCAGTTGACTGTAAATGCACCTGCAGAGGACAGAGGTTCACATACCTGTTTGACTCTGGCTCTGCCAGGGGAGAACTTCCTCTTGGAGATGGCTGGTTTCCCCATGCCGATTTTGGGAGTGAGGGGGAGCATGGTGGTGGGAGGGGCCTGGGAGGAACAATGACATAAAGAAAGGTCAGTCAATGGGGGGGGGGGACAAGAGGGAGATAGTCTGTTGTCTTTTTTTTTTTTTAAACTTACCTTGGCGAGTGGCACAGTCTCTCTGGCAGAGGGGGAGGACCTGAAATGAGGTGAGGGTGGAGAGAGCGGGGGTGGGGTGACGGGGGTTCTGACGGGGGAGGTCTCTGGGGAGGCCTCGGTGGAGAAGGGAGACTGCCTCAGACGGATGGAGAGGTCATCTGAAGGCCTGGAGGAGAAGGGAGGGGGCCTGAGAGTCCGACCTTTCCCCCGGGAGGAGAGAGGAGGCGGACTGGGGGAGGAGAGGTGGAGGAAGGAGGGAGGTGGAGACGAGGAGCTCATCAGCTCCATCACTTCCTTGTCAAAAGAGGCGTCCAGGTCCAGCACCGGGCTCACCGGCTCCTCCTCCTCCACATCCGACTGCTCCTCCTGTTGGGCCACCTCCCCCACTGCCTCCTCCTCCTCCTCCTCCTCCTCCTCCTCCTCCTCCTCTTCCTCCTCCACTTCCTCATCAGATATCCTCCCTGTTACTCTGCTCTCCTCCGTCTCCTCCTCCTCTACATCCTGACTCTCCTTCACCGGCTGTTGGCCGTCAGCAACAGGAGTAGGTTCAACCTGGCTCTGTGATTGGCTGGAGAGGGTTTTATCCTCCAGCTCCACTTGAACTCCTGTCACAGTCTCAACTCCGCTTTGGTCGGTAGGCGCCTCTTCCTGGGTGTGATCCTCCAGAGGAGGGGAGGGGGGAGGCGGGGTGTGGGGGGAGCAGGAGCGAGAGATCTCCAGAGTGAGAGTTCTAGGCGGAGACTGCAATGGAGGGAGGGGTACGGCAGAAGGTAAAGGTGAGGAAGGGCAGGAGGGCTGTTGGAGGGGCAAGGGAGGTTGAGGCGTTGGAGGTTTTGGGGAGGGAGGTTCTGGCCGTGGGAGGACGGGGGAGGCAGCAGCAGTGGGATAATCTTCAGTCACCAGCACTGCAGGGTGGACTCCTACAGGCAAGAGACACAATCAAACACTGACAGTGAGTTCTCTGAAACTGATCAATGTATATATCTATGGATGTAAACTCTGTGACCCTTTCAGCCTCATGCTCATCAGATCTTCTTCATCCTTTGTCTCCAAGATCTTTATTGTGAGGCCTGGTTCTTATCAGATGAGTGTTATTTAGAAATCGGCCTCTCATCCAAACCTCTGATACGGTTTCACTGACTGACTCTGAAGGAATATCTTCCAATTCAGCACAAACACTCCAGTGTTTCCCCCAGAGAATTTGTTAGTTAAGGTGGTGTCTGACCTGTCGACGGGGGGGGGGTGGCGCGGATCTGTTGACGGGGGGGCGCGGATCGATCGTCGGGGGGGGGGGGGGCGGACGCACCGCGCCGTGCCGTATTAAGTTTCACTTTCAACACGCGCTGCTGTAATGCATGCGCGCTTCTCTGTGGTGTGTATGTGTGTGAGGGGATGCGGCCATCGTCCGACGGGGGGGTGAATATCGCTACATTATTTTTTTTTTATGACGTTAGTTTAGGCGGCAGCTCTTTGTTGTTAAGGCGGCCGCCTTAACAGGAAAGCGCTGCGGGAAACCCTGCACTCACCGGGACTGACAGGTAATCAAAGAGAGAATAACGCAGCCGAATCACCGTTTATGGTCGGAACTACGACGGTATCCAGGGTTCCCCGCAGCGCTTTCCTGTTAAGGTGGCCGCCTTAACAGCATAGGACCGCCGCCTAAACTAACGCCCCCCCCCCAAAAAATGCAGCGATAACACAGAATATACCAACATGGGCAAAATGACGTCGGTTATCGTCATAAATTTGGTATCGGTTTATCGCCCAGGCCTATGGCGTACTACAGTGATTATCATCGCTTTTCCCTCACTGTCTGTTACTTCAGCAGGTGAGTGTGGCTACTTACCTGAAGCAGTATCCTCTTCCTGGTCTGGTTCTCTTTCTTCTTCATGCTCCTCCTCCTCCAGTTTCTCCACCGTCATCTGATGAGGCTCCGCCACCTCCTCCTGCTGTGGCGCTTCTGTGTCCATCTCCTCCTCTTCAGTCTTCTGTTCCACCACTTCTTCCTCCTTCTCAGCCACGTAGACTTCTACAGGGACAAAAAAGATGTTATGATCTTAGCAAACTGAAATTTGTTTGAATAATTTCACAATTGTTTTAAATAATTTCTGGGATATCATCATCTATGCCCCATATAACACACACACACACACACAATTTTTGTTGTAAATATTAGACAGGCCCGTTACTCACCCACATTAGCTGCAGACTCCCTTTCTGTTTCTGTCTCTTGTTGGGGGCTGGAAACAATGGGGCTTCCAGGGCCAGCATTAGGTGACACAGGGCCAGCAGGATCAGGACTAGGGCTGTTTTCAGACTGCACAGGGTTGACAAGAGCAGGGCAAACCGGACTTGGAGCAGGGCTAGTCTCACACCGCAAAGCGCTATCAGGAACAGGACTGAGATTGACTTCTGGCAGCACAGGACTGAGAGGAGCAGGACTTGGGGTAGTCTGTGTATAACCTGAATCTGTAGGGCCACAAACAGGACTTACAGCTGGGCTGTCGTTCACAGAACTAGCTTGAGCTTGTGGAGCTTGAGAGGAGAATGTCTGGGCAGGACTAAGCAGTGAAGGGGCAGGGGGTGGTGTACTAGGCTTGGCAGTGCTGTCCTGGATGGGACTCGGATGGACAGAGGTGGCATGGCTCAGGCTAGCCTCAGTGGAAGTAGCATCAGGGGAAGGTGGTCTCTGGTACGAGGGGCTTACCATTGCAGTGCATGGTTGGATTTCAACAGCAGGCCTGTCAGAGGCAGCCTGAGGACTACCTGGGGACTGGCTAACCTGGCTCACACTATCCTGTCTGGGGCTCGCTACGGGTGAATCGTGACGCGGGGGACTGGCAGGTTCTGGGCTCGTCTGCTCCATACTGTCTGTTGTTGTAGCTAGACAAGGATGCTGCTGGTCTGCACTGGGAAGAACAGAGCTCTCAATTATGGAACTGGTCACAGTGTCCACATCAAGACTTGAACCCACCAAAGAAGGGCTCAGCTGCGCCACACTAAGGCCAGCATTGGGTCCAGTGTCTGGAGCTGGGCTATCATGTGGGCTACTTGCGGAGCGACAATCGGTTTCACTGGCCTGAGCTGAACCATGAGATGAACTAACACAAACGACAGAAGCATGTGCAGGGCTGCTGTGTGTTGAGTTAGACGATGGGGGACTCTGTCTTTGGACAGGACCTGAGTGGGCACTACTAGAGGTACTCTGTATGTGTATAGGACTAGCTTGACCAGCAGGACTAGACCTAGATGGACTGGTGATGATGGAAACATCGGTTACGGTAGCAGAGTGTGAATCTATCTGGCCACTCACGTCTGAGGTAAGGTTGCTCAGACTGTGGCTAACAGAACTACTAGCTGGGTTAGTACCAGTCTGCCTACAGTGTGGAGGACTAAGGGAAGCTGCAGCAGCCTGTGAAGGACTGCAGGTAGTTTGGACATGTGAGGGGCTTGAGTTACCAGAATGTGTGGGACTTTGGCTTGTCTGAGTTTGTGGGACTTCCGCAAAACTACTCAGGGGTGGGCTCGTTCTCTCTTCTCGTGCATCTACAGTGTTCATCGGACTGCAGCCACTGTCTGTTTCTGTGTGGACTGGACCAGCGTGAGTAACAATGGTATGACTGTCAGGAATGGGGTCAGAATGACTAGGACCAACTTCAGACTGATTGAAAGGAGTTGGGGGGTCGACAGTTACCTCCATTTCCTCATCCTGACACAAGACAGGGTGGACAGATCTAGCCTGCTCTGCTAAGGAGCTAGTCTCAGCAGCTACAGGCTTGCCGTTTACAGGGCTACTCTCTGATGGAATGGGGCTAGCGCAGGCCTGAGGGGAGCTGTTGGCGCTAGTAGGCATTTCACTGGCATGTGTGGGGCTAGCGCTGGCTGAGCTAGCCTGGATATGTATGGGGCTAGCTTTACCTTCCATGCAGAATGATGGTGTGTCATGACTCTGAGGAACTTGGCTAGCTGCGAGAGGACTTTCCTCTGTTTGATCAGCACGAGGTGAAGAAATTAGGCTACTGTGTTCTGCTGAAGTGCTAGTGTGAACAAGGCTTTCTGGTGCAGTGATAGCTGGGGCGTGGTGGGGGCTAGAATGGCTGGGGCTGGGCATGCTACCCTGAACAGGACCATGCTGGCTTGGTAGTTGGCCTTCTGTGCCGTGGCAATCAGGGGGCACTATGGACAGTTCAGATGGGGGGCTGAGAGGGGCGGGGCTACTTTCCAGTGTTAGGCCATCAGAGTTTGAATCCAGCTGTACAGGGACATGTTCCATGAAATTCAGCTGCTTGGTACCGGTTTGAGTGGACTCCTCAGTGACTCCTGACGGTGCAGTGAGGCAAGAGGGAAGCAGGCTATGCTGCAAAGGCCTTTCAGGCTGTATAGAGAGAAGCTGTGCTGGGCTAGCAGGCTGTGACAGACTAGACTGTGTGGGTCCGACTTGGGATGGTGATGGGCTACATGGAGCTGAAATGGGCCTCAGTAAGGTTTGACTTCTTGCTGTCTGGGCAGCCCTACAGTAGATTGAGGAAGGGTCCTGGTCCAGTGTAGAAATGTCCTGAACAGTCCTGCACTGCAGGTGAGCAGGGCTGCTTGATCCAGGTCGCTCCTGGTCCAGTGTAGATTCAGCTTCCTGTGTGGGACTCTGTGAGGGGGGTGTGCAGGCTTGTGCAGGACTATGGGGCATTTGTGTGGGACTGTGGTGAGACTGCGTAATGATGTTGGTGGGGGAATATGGTCTGTCATTGTCTCCCTGCACAGGACTATGAGGTGGAGAGCTTTGTTGATGCTCTGCAAGCTCTGGCTTAACCAGGGTTGGGCTGTTTGGTGGAGGGCTGTGCATAGAATGTGCAAGGCCACAAGACAGAGGACTACCCTGTGTTGGACTGTGTTGAGACTCTGTGGACATAAGCTGCTCCTCTGTGGGAATCTGCGTAGGGCTAGAAGAGGTATAAGATTGCTGAGGAGGACTATGCTGGACCTGCATGGAAATCACATGGGTAGGGCTTTGTTGAAGCTCAGCAGGACCAGATGGCATAGTTCCTTTTTGGAGTTGTGTTGAACCAAGATGAGACTCTGTCGGGCTTTGCTGATGCTCTGGACTAAGGGGAGGAGGGGTATGGCTCTCCTGGGGTTCCGTAGGATCAGGGTTTAATGACACAGGACTTTTGTGGAGTTCAGTTGGACCACTGTGGAATGATGATGGACTTTGATGTGACTCTATGGGACTGGGATGAGATGATGCAGAACTTTGGAGTTCTGCAATATCAAGGCAAGATAGCGAAGGTCTTGTTTCAAGGTCTGTTGCAGAAGGGTGAGGCGGTGGTATTTGGTGCTCTGCTCGATTAGGAGATGATTTGCAATTTGTTTGGCAGTCTGATGGATCAGGGTGTGGTGAAGAAGGACTCTGTTGAAGCTCTGATGGATCAGGATGAGTAGGTAGCAGACTCTGTTGAAGCTCTGATGGATCAGGGTTTGTAGATGTCAGACTCTGTTGGAGCTCTGATGAGTCAGGGCTAGTGGGTGCCAGATTATGTTGAACCTCTGATGGGTCAGGGTGAGCAGGTACCAAACTTTGTTGGAGCTCTGATGGGTCTGGGGGAGTAGATGAAGAGCTTTGTTGAACCTCTGATTCCTCAGAATGAGTAGGTGCCAAACTTTGTGGGAGCTCTGATGAGTCAGGGTGGGTAGATTCCAGACTTTGTTGAAGATCTGATGGTTCATGGTGAGCAGGTGCCGGACTATGTTGGAGCTCTGACTGGTCAGGGTGAGTAGATGAAGAGCTTTGTTGAACCTCTGATTCCTCAGAATGAGTAGGTGCCAAACTTTGTTGAACCTCTGATTCATCAGATTGAGTAGGTGCCAAACTTTGTTGAACCTCTGATTCCTCAGAATGAGTAGGTGCCAAACTTTGTTGAACCTCTGATTCCTCAGAATGAGTAGGTGCCAAACTTTGTTGAACCTCTGATTCCTCAGAATGAGTAGGTGCCAAACTCTGTTGAACCTCTGATTCCTCAGAATGAGTAGGTGCCAAACTTTGTTGAACCTCTGATTCCTCAGAATGAGTAGGTGCCAAACTTTGTTGAACCTCTGATTCCTCAGAATTAGTAGGTGCCAAACTTTGTTGAACCTCTGATTCCTCAGAATGAGTAGGTGCCAAACTTTGTTGAACCTCTAGTTCCTCAGAATGAGTAGGTGCCAAACTTTGCTGAACCTCTGATTCCTCAGAATGAGTAGGTGCCAAACTTTGCTGAACCTCTGATTCCTCAGAATGAGTAGGTGCCAAACTTTGTTGAACCTCTGATTCCTCAGAATGAGTAGGTCCCAAACTTTGTTGAATCTCTAGTTCCTCAGAATGAGTAGGTGCCAAACTTTGTTGAACCTCTAGTTCCTCAGAATGAGTAGGTGCCAAACTTTGTTGAACTTCTAATTGCTCAGAATGAGTAGGTGCTGGACTTTGTTGAACCTCTGATTCCTCAGAATGAGTAGGTGCTGGACTTTGTGGGAGCTCTGATGAGCCAGGGAGAGTAGATTCAAGACTTTGTTGAAGATCTGATGTTTCATGGCGAGCAGGTGCCAGACTATGTTGGAGCTCCAATTGGTCAGGGTGAGTAGGTGCTAAACTTATTTGAACCTCGAATGCCTCAGATTGGACTGGTTCCGTATTTTGTTGAGATTCTGATAGATCATGGTGAGAAGGAGCTGGGCTTTTTTGGAGCTCTGATGGATCAGCATGAGTAGGTGCTGGACTTTGCTGGAGCTCTAATGGATCAAGGTGAGTGGGTACTGAATTAATTTGTTGAATGTCTGATGGTTCCAGGTGAATGGGTACCTGACTTTGTTGGAGCTCTGGTGGATCAAGGTTAGAAGGTGCTGGACTGCGTTGATCCTCTAATGGGTCTGAGTTAGATGGTGTAAGACTCTGTTTTGATGGTGTCTCCATTGGACTCTGTGGGGGCTCTGACCAGATGAGCTGGACTTGGCTATGAGCGATAGGACTTGTGGATGAATCCTCAGTGTGACTGTGAATTTGTGGCTGTGAACTGGGGCTGACAGGCAGGGCTGGGGTAGGACTGTGAGGGATTGGAGTGTTCACAATTAGATCCTCCTCCTGAGGCCTACAGGTGGAGCAGATGTAAGTTTCAGATCCCGCCCTGCCCTCCCCAGCCTGGACAATGCACTCTGTATGGACACACCTGTAAAATAACACAAACAGTTAATAGGATTTTTTGTCACATCAGTGATTCTACTAAATGAAGGAAGTGAGCACAGTCCTAGGATGTGGTGGCCCACTAAGAAACCAAGAGTTTTGTTGTATTTGGGTGCCAGAGTCACTTATCTCATTACACCAATCCTGCTTGGTTGATGAATGTATCGGTCCCCACCCAGTAGTGTCACCTATCACCAGTCATGGAACACCTCCATTCTTGGTTCATAGTGTTATACTGAAGTTCTACACTGCCCTGATGGCCAGTTTCACGCAGCCCTGACCAATAAGACATAAAACAACACCACTGGAGGAAACACTGGTGAACTCGGACTCATGCCTCCATGTTCAACAGTGGGTTACCGGGAAAGTACCGGTAGTCTCACTCACCAGACCTTTCTCCAGAGAAGAAAGATCTGGCTGGTCCAACTCCGATTCTGAGATCGGATGGAAAAAATGACCTGGCTGTTTGGATTTCTTTCAACCAATCACAATTGTTGTGGGCGGTGCCACAGCAATGGTGCGCTTGCAAAATATTGCCAAGGGGTCACCAGCTCAATAAAGACAATGGGCCAAGCTTGATAAATAAAAACGTTTGCCATAGCCGATTAGCAAACAAGCCAGGACTTCCTTCTTGGATAGCAAATAGCATAAACATACTCTCTGAATATCTTAACAGTCATATCGAAATACTCGTGGTTCCTGTTGATTTTTCCTTTCTCCGAGGTGAAAACTGCAACAGGAAGGCGGGACTTCTGCCGGGTGGCTCGTTCCGGCCACTGAGAGGCTAAGTGCAGCAGCAAACTTCCTTCAGCTCAGACTACCAGGCACGGCTTAACCGCGATACAACATCCTCATCACACCGATCCCAGAGGGTATCTTCAGCTCTGCGGTGACCTCCATGCAGGGATGATGTCAGGCCAAACAGAATGATGTTAAAGCATTCTTGTTTAGGCTGAGTAAGAAAAGGTTGCTTATCTGAATCTGATTTGTCGCCTGCAAGCAATATTTATGGTAGGTGACAAGACTGGGTGCGGATGGAAACGTTCACCAGCCATTCAGAATTGGCTTAGTAAGGGGTTACGAGGGTCACTGTGAGACTTGCTCCCATAGAGAGACATTCACATTACTAAAGAATGGCATTATGTAGATAACATTAAGGTCCCTAAAAGATGGACCAGGGACCCAATCCAGACAAAGATGCACCTTTATCCAGATGTGCACCTATGTAGATTTATTTCAAAACAGTACAGCTTTTCTAGCCTTTACAACACTGATCTTGTGATACTCCTCAGCTAATTCTTGTGGCTTGAGTCAGTGAGTGGGATAACAAACAGGGGAGAGACAATTGTATGAGAAATAAGTGGGGAAAGTGGGATACCAGGGGAAAGAAAGAAAGGAGGTATTTGGTTGTTTAATGCGCAGTATGTCAGGGTTTTTCCAATAAAAACAAAAACAAAGGATGAATTAGGTGACAATGGGAAGGTTCTATTATTTCTCTGATAAATTATAATTCAGATTTTCAGCAGCTGAATTATCCACAGAGGTGTCCTCCTATCCAAACCAATGTACCTAATCAAACTGGTAGAAACATGGATTAAAACAGTTTCACATAAAGTGAAGTCACCAATGCTGTTTAGCAGAGACAGCACAGCTCAGCAAGGGGCTGAGAGCTGAAACTGCTCTCTATTGTTTCTTTCATAATGATCCAGACATTCAGGGGGTTTTAGCAGCAGCCAAATTATCCACAGATTCCACACCATAACAAATGGACCAGGAGATTAAAATCGCTTTAAAGGCAAGAACGACTTTTGTTTGCCATTTTTCTCTAATAACCTAAGATCCAAACATCTGATGGGTAAAATTCTTCACCCAGTTAAAACATATGAAAAGAAAACTAAACTTCAACTAAATAAGCTGATGACAACGGCCGTGATAAACTGAAAGTGGCAGTAATTCTAGATGTAGAGAGAGTGTTTGTGCAAGTACCTATAGCAGCGGGTACAGGTAAGATACTCCTGTGGTGTGTAGACGTGGGGGGCGTGGCCACAGAGAGGGCAGGGCAGGGCCGGGTCACATGACTCGCACAAAAACGGGTGATTGGCCCACTGACCCGATGACCTCACACCACAGCGGCGGCAGGTTCTGCAGTTCTGGAGGAGAGAGAGGTTTTATGAAGGGCCGACACCACTGTGCTCTCGTGTGTGTGTGTTTCTCTGTGTGCGTGTTTAACTCACCTTGCATCTCCAGCCGGGGCCAGGTGTGTGATCCAGAGGTGGTGTGAGACAGTGTGTGTGGTAGGCTTTGTCACAGTGCTCACACACTAGCAAAGCACTATCCTCCCCTCGTAATCTAACAGAGGGAGAGAGCAGGACATAAAACAACTTGTGTTAGACTTGGAGTTTTTTCCTTTCAAATTTCTGCATTAAATGGTGCTATTTAAATCAAATTTCATTATCATCAATTCTTCATTAACAAATCAATCATGACAATGACTGAAAACGCCTGTTACCTGCAGCACTGACACACTCGACACTGAGGGCACTGCCAGCCAGCCCGGCAAAGGGGCGAGGGAACCAATGGGGGGTCCAAGCAACTGCCATGGTAACAGTTCCCACAGCAACAACACATCAACAGACTGCTAACATCACAGCCACCGGAACACAACGAACACTGTGAAGAGACTGGAGAGAAACAAGGAGATTTTAATGAAGTCTAGTCTCCTCTGCTGCTCTGTACTGATGGAGATAAACAGCAGGTGGAGCCGAGGCTTCAGTCGCTGCTGCTAAACCACACAAGAAGAAGAAGAAGAAGAAGAAGAAGAAGAAGAAGAAGAAGAAGAAGAAGAAGAAGAAGAAGAAGAAGAAGAAGAGCTCAGTAACAAATCCAGCCCAGGTTAAGACAATGGAGATCGTGTGGACAGGTACCAGCAAATCTAATTTAATGCTTTTTAATGCCATTTCAAACATTTTTAATGCCTGTGACTGCAAATACTATACTTGTGCGTACATACACTTACCTATATACACATACACAATTACTTGGTTCTGCATGTTTATCACACCAATAGGGGTGCACCGACTGCAATTTTCTGGCCAATCACCAATTTTTAAAAAGCCTGACCTGCCAATTCCGATTTTTGCCGCTAGCAATTACAAGAAAAAGAAAAGTCAACAGCAGCCTGCCACCACCTAAAAATATTAATTTAGAAAATTCTCCATTTCTTCACCCAAGTTTAATTTTACTGTAGATTAACTGTATAATCCCCCTATTTTTCTGCTCTTTGTGCTCTATAGGGATGTAATGATATCAAAATCTCACTGTATGAATCAATCAATTTTTTTAATCAATTTTTTAATGCCTTTGAGAATCGAATTTTAATTCCTTTTAATGCCATTTAAGGCCTTAATTTTAGCAAAATATATTTAATGACTTTTAATGTTTTTTAAAGGTGTACAGAAAAGAAAATTGAATTTGAGCCCACTCTGGGTCATAAAATTAGTGTAATAACTCATCTATCAGACGATGTAGGCCAAACTTTGTGCAAAATTCTATTTTTGAGTAAATCCGTGATGAAAGTGTGTATTTTAGTGTAGTTTTTTTTTTCGTATTGGATAATGCAGGCGCACGGATTATACGTCAGCCTGTACACGATTCATCAGCCACTGATATTGGATCCGTAATCCGTCATTCAAACGTCTGAGACACGCACACACACACGGAGCTCGGGCTCGCCCCAAACTTTGAATATCCCGCCCGCTCGATAACGACCAATCAAATTCATTTTCCTTACTCGGGTAAACTCGTGTTGCAGCTCGTGACAACTCGGCGCGACAAACGGGACAAACGGCCATTTCTGTACACCTTTAATGACCCGCGGAAACCCTGTCTGTCAACGTGAAGAAGGTTCAGCCTCCTCATCATCATCCACACGGCAGATTCCCTCCCTTCATATAGAACATTCTATTCTAACAATTATCAATAATCAATTAAACCTGTTGATAATTAGTCCAATGTAGCTGTCAATGTAGCCACTGTAGTCTTGTACACAGTGTGTGTACCTGTTTGTGTGTGTCTTGTACACAGAGTGTGTCTCTGCTTCCAGTCCTGATGGGCCCCAACGGCAGCGGCACAGGGGAAGTGGTAGCTCCGCCCACAGCCCGTCTCCCGGCAACGCAGTGATGCCCCAAGCTGACGGCAGAACGCGCATACCTTGACATGCGAGAGAGGGGGCAGGGGTCAGTCGGAGCGTACGTGGCCAATGTTTCAATATTACTGGGATGTTACAGAATCAGACCTGTGTGCTTCCTGAGTCAATGGCTTTGTCCACGTAGAGCAGTGATTGGCCCTCACCACGACACACCCCCTCTGACCAAGCTGCACACTGCAGGTGAGCACAACACTGACCTGCACACACAAAGTCAAGATTACACAACATCACATGCAGGTAGAGAAGGGAGGGAGGGACGGGAGTGGACAGGAGTGGACAGGAGTGGACAGGAGTGGACTGTAGCGTCCCGTACCTGTGGGGTCGAACAGTGACTGGACGTTGATGTCGTGCGGAAGGCCGATGGATCCGAGCTGCTCCACAAACTCTGAGGAAGACTCTGAAACAGCAGGACACAGATCAGTGATCAGTAACACAATGAACAACACAAAGCTCACAATGTAAAGTTGATCAGGACCTGCCAGGACTGAGGCTCCTTAAAGAGGAACTGCTGTCTGTTTATGACAGAGGAGCAGCTCTCTTAGTGTTCCCTGGTCATCAACACACATCATTTCAAACTAAACTTGGGTAACACTTTATAATAAGGACACACTATTAAGCATTAGTTAAGCATTAAATACTGAATTCATCATTTACATACATATGGATACTCATTAGAATGTAGTTTATAAACACAGTTAAAAATGTTCTACTCATCATTGATCAGCACTAACTGTTTATAAACGACATAGTAATGAGTATTCATGTGTTATAAATAAATAAGAATTCAGTATTTATTAATGCTTAATAGTGTGTACTTATTATAAAGTGTTACTAAAACGTGTTATCACCATGTTCTGAATCTAACACCTGTAACAACATGTGTCCTGAGTATCAGTATCATCATGTTTTTTGTTTAGTGATTTAGAACCAGGATCAACAAGTGTCAGAAAATGCTCAGCTCTGATTTATGACTTTGTATTATTGTGAGGCTCAGTGTACTGAACAGTGGAGACTGTTGCCAGTTTGCTGTTGCTCTTGTTATGACATTTTGTGTGACGTGTCTGTCACTGTTACTTCACTGATGACACCAGATTCACTACGACTCTTTCAGGTGGTGTGAATGGTGAGTACTCACCACACTGCTCTGGACTGCTGCACCTAAACACACAAACAAACACACACAGTTAACTGACGTGATACATTCATCACAAAGATCAAAGACCAGTTTTTATCAGTAGCCACAAATGTCAGTAAACAGGCAATTCTCTGGTAGCAATATAAGTTTCGCTTTTACCGCACACTGCTGTCATGCATGCGCGCTTGTGTGCGTGTGTGAGTGTCAGAGAGAATGCCAATACGGAGCAGCGCTATGCGGAGATGAATGAATGAACGAGATTGCGTTGCCGGAAAAAAAACAAAAAACTATTCATGGCGACATAATTCTTATAAATATGATAAATAAAAATGAATGTGTGGGAAACACTGTAGCCTTGTCCCAATGACAACCTGAAGATATCTACTGCTCATGAGTTATGGCCAATATTTGCCAAGTATACAAGTTAATGGCAGCAATGTTATTTGATGGCCCTTTAGAATAGATATGTGTCTCTCATAAAGCTAATCAATCAATCAATCAATCAATCAATCAATCAATCAGTGTGGATACCCAACTCACCGGTTCTGTGATTTTGATTAATAATTATACATAGATGAAATTCTGTCCTGCGCCCTGCACAGGTACGGCTCAACATGCTTTTGTTCACCTATTCCCTAACCTTTATTTAGATCTCGAAAGCCATTTTGTTCACGTATTCCCTAAAATGGCCTGAATTCTATTTTCGATTTCTACTAATCTAGTTCATTTGTAAGAGAAATTACTGTCTCAGTCCCCCAAGGCCACATACCAAATTTGGTGACGCTCAGTTAAACTTCATGAAGATGTATTGATTTTACTGCATTTCACATTATTATGCTAATTAGCAAAAATTCTATCCAGGTGGACTGGACTGGCTACGAGACTTTTTTGTAGAGCACACTGAGCTGAACTTTATATCAAATTTCAAGGGTGGCCTTTCCAAAACTGCATCTCTGAGCTTTGAAAACAGCATCATCAGGTGTCCATACTTCTTAGAAACCTGATGCACATAATTTCCAGTGATTTGGCTGTGTTTTAAAGGGATATTTCAACATTTTGGCAAATTAGCCTATTGCCATAATCCCTAGTCATAGCAGTAGGTTCATTACCTTTAATTGTCGGTGCAAGCTGTTTTTCGATTGGTGGAGCAGAGATGCAAGCTACACAGTATTCCAACGTTTCGTCAAACTAATTACACAATCCAACAACTCTAAAACACTCTAGTGAACAAGTTGTCACCTGCACATTTGCCAAGCTATGAAATAATAATGTAACAGAAAGAAAGAAATACTGAAACAACTCGGTCTCATAATGTTACATGATTATTTCATAACATGGTGAATGTGCAGGTCACAACTTGTCCACCAGAGCGTTTTGGAGTTGTTGGATTGTGTATTTGATGAGTTTGATGAGCGAAAGCCGGAAATACAATACCTGTCCGTAGCATTAGCTGAACAGCTCGCGTCTCTGCCCCGCTGATCTAAAAACAGCTTGCACCGACAATTAAAGGTAACAAACCTTTAAGTTTGTAGCTTTGAGCTCATTTAAATGATGATGCACCGACACAAACACACCTAGCCAGTGTCAACTCAGCACTTCTTCTGTTTGGAATGTAAACACTGATGATGGTGGTTTTGAGGAAGTGAGGTCACTTACGTGGGCTGGGCCTGGTCGCCGCGGTAGCAGTGGTCGTGGCAATCATTGTCTCGGTCAGAGGAGGCGCGGCGGTTGAGGATGTGGAGTGGGATGTAGCCAGGCGTCGGGCCAAACACCACCAGGCGGCCCTGGCCCAGAGGAGGCTCCTCGCCACGGTAACAGAAGGCACACTGCTTCAGACTGTGAAGCGAGAGACAGGGAGGGACGGTTCAGGACGGGGCCGGTTTGTTGTGTGATTATTCACTTGTTAAATGAGTACGTCCACACACCCACACCCACCCACACCCACACCCACACACCCACCCACACACCCACACACACACCCACACACACACCCACACACACACACCCACACACACACACACACACACCCACACACCCACACACACACACACACCCACACACACACACACACACACACACACACACACACACACACACACACACACACACACACACACACACACACACACACACACACACACACACACACACACACACACACACACACACACACACACACACACACACACACACACACACACACACACACACACACACACACACACACACACACGCTGACCGTTTTTTGGTGTGTCCCAGGCTGGGGGTGGGCGAGTCCCCAGAGTCCTCCGACAGAGATCTCTGGAACAGGGGGGACAAGGAGTCCTCGTCCTCCAGCTGAAGGCAGGGGGACACCGCAGGGCTGGAGCAGGGACTCAGATCTGGACTCTGCTGCATGGGACTGGCCACAGGACTCACCCCGCCCCCCTCCGTCTCCATAGGAACAATGCCAGTACTGCAGTCCACCTCCATTGGGGCGGGGCTGTGGCTGGGGACAACGGGCCTGTCCTCTTCCACAGGATCAGGAGCTTTTTTGGGACTAGGGACAGGGCTGTGGACGGGGCTACAGTATGGAAGAGGGGAGGAGGGGGGCGGGGGGCTGGAGACCAGGTGTGTGGCAGTAGGAGCGGTGCTGGTTGTGTCCTGCTCCTCAGCACTGGGAGCTGCTTCTGGGTCTGGGCTGGGTTCAGAGATTATGGGGTCGGGAAGAGGGGGACCAGGGTCAGGGTCCATCTTAGGTTCTTGACTGACCCCGTCCTGGCCTGGGTCTGGGTCAGGGTCTGGGTCAGGGTCTGGGTCTGGGTCCGGGTCAGGGTCAGGTTCTGGTTCTGGGTTTGTGTTAGATTTCCTCCTGGAGGTGGAGCGACGGCGTCCTGTTGTCTTCTCCTTCACCTCTGTGAACCACAAACACAGATCTCATCAATCACAAAGTTACACCCAAAACATGACGCTCCATCAGGGGTAACGGAGCAGAAGCAAACCGGCCGAGTCTTGAACCGCTACAATCCAGCAGGGTCAGTGACCTGCCAGCGGAGTGGGGGAAATGTTGGCAAATTCACTGTGATCAGGATCAAACTGACATGTCCATAGAGAAGTACACACTAGTTTGGAAACCCCCCCGTCACCCAGTGTTGAGGCCATAGATTTCCTCTTTGATTAGACACTTCTTAACTCATTGAGTGCCGCGCTCCTTTCCAAAGTTTTAGTCAAGTGTACCGGCAAATTAGACCATATTTGACTTTTTATTTTAGAGCCATAGTGTATTCTATATTATTGCCACCAACACATACTGTAGCTCATTTGAAAGGTTTAACTTTATCCTTCAAATGGCCACAAACCGTTTGTTTCTACGTGCCTCCGTTCCTGAGAAAAGTCAAGCTAAACATGGCTGGGTTTCACCAAAATCCCTCCTTTTTTTCTAGAAAAGGAGATAGAGCGTCTTTTATGAAAGGTGCGCTGTTTGTGTCTGTCGCTCTTCAGACACTCGCATTTCTGGATCAAAGGGCTCGTATAAGATAAATATACACAACAATTGTTGTTCTATTCACAAAACCACCATCGGGGGCGGGGGGGGCGCCACTAAACAGCAATAACACAGACGCACCGTGCCGTGTCACAGCCTCTCGCCGCGGAACGTGAGGCTCTGCCGGCCACAGCGGCTCGCGAACACCGGTCCCGCCGGTGGTCGCGGTCCGTCTGTGGTACGGGTCGGTGGTGCCGGTCTGCTTTGGTCCAGAGACCATCAGATTTTACCGCGGGAGGACTTTGGGGAGGACACGGTGTTGCTCCAGATGAAGACCGGGCGGGACAGTGGGCTGAGAGCTTCCTGGTTCAGCTCCCAGCTGCTGCAGCCTCGCGGGTGAGAGCGGAGCAGCAGCGGAGCAGCTGCGCTGCATCTGCATGCAGAACTCCGTTTGCAGAAGCTGAGTTATGATAAAAACTTCCAGATCATGAGCTGTCATGTGACTTTGATCGTCATCTATTTCAGTTCTCCTCGTCGTAGAGTCCCCAAATTTACATATAATGTGTATTAAAGTGTCTATTTTCATAATTTAAAAAAAAAGCAAAAAACGAAAAATTTCGTTTTTGGCACTCAACGCATGGGAACGAAAAACGAGAAATTACGTGGTTGGCACTCAATGAGTTAAAGGGACAACGAGGAGTTTCTATTTGGTTATAAAAAAGTCTCACGTTAATGTGGATGAATCTACGTTACCCACACTTGTTAATGGGCCCATTTTCAATAAATATATCATTTTGTCTCCATCATTATTTTGTTATTATTAGTGGTGGTGGAAATGCTGGGCGAGCCGACCAGCATTTCTTTACTTTCGGTTTTGTGGTGAGTCATGAGAATAACGCCGCTGAATCGCCGTTTATGGTGGGAACTACGACGGTATGTGATCGTCTTCCAACCTCTGACTTTAATTCTTGATGAATGAAAACATGAGTCTGTCTTGCGCCGGTCAAAGAATTTCACGGTGCGCAGAGGCTCATAAATGTAGTGTGAAAACTAGGGGTGTCACGATTCTCCAAATCCTCGATTCGATTTGATTTTCGATTTTAGGGTCACGATTCGATTCGATTCTCGATTTTTTTTCGTTTTCTTACAGCACAGACGCCTATGCTATTTTTAGACTAGTCTAGTCTACAATCATTGGTTTTATTCATCAGATTTTGTACAGTAAATCTTATTTCAAAAGATGGGATACATATAAGTGATGCAATTTCCATAATGTATCACATTAGGCACTAATGGTCACATTTAAATAATTTCTTTACAATATAAAGGTAACATGCCCCCAAAAATCATGATCCAGGGGCCAAAATTGCCCCCAAGGTTTTGAAACAAATATAATTATATCTGTACATTATCATAATTTTATTTTCATTAATTTGCCGTCGTGTCTCATTATTCTCCTGATGTCGAGTCTGATGTAAACGAGATTGCGCTGATACGGAGAGTCATGTGACAGACAGCGGGGCAGCGCTGCAGCTGCAGCTGCTGTGATGGACCTGATCAGACTGGTGGTGGTTCACAGTCAGTCTGGATCCTCCACCGTCACCAGATCCCCCGAAAGCCCCCGCAAATAATACATTGACAAAAAGTGGCAAAGTTGCACCTTTTCGTCGGCTTATTATTTTATTTATTTATTTTTTTAAATCCTATAACGTCACTGCAACATGCGGCTCTCAGTGCGTGTCGGTGTTGTGTAGTTAGAGCTGTGTCTCCCTCCTGTTTCCCAGGTAGGAGGGGGACAATAACCCACCAGGGCTGGGTGATAAAACGCTATAAATTGTGAAATAACTTTTCTTCGATAGAAATATGAGACGTGGTTGATAGTTTTCATTCATCCATGTTTTGGCAAATAGCCAATGATATTGAGAGTTGCGCCGTGCCGAACCAATCATGTGGCTGGAATAGAGCCAGTCAACATGTGCATTTGTTTGGGTTGCTGCAGACGTGCATCAGCTGACACCGCCGGTAAAAAAAAAAAAAAAAAAAAAAAAGAGAGAGCGAGGGAGAGAGAGAGAGAGAGAGAGAGAGAGAGAGAGAGAGAATGAGTAAGTGTTGTCTCGAAATAAAAAGTAAAGGAAAACTCGGACCAGTGACTGACAAGACGCTTGGTGCGCAATGGGGACAACGGGCAGTTGTAGCTTTGCGGGGGGGGGGGGATCGTCGATCCTCTCTTTGACTTCGATGCTCGAGATCGTGACGTAATTTCGATCGATTTCGATAAAAAATCAAAATCGTGACACCCCTAGTGAAAACGCTTCGCTTTTCCAAAACTCCTCGTTGTCCCTTTAATATGAGTTGTTTAAAAGTTGAAAAGTTGTTGCATGCTGCTTCAGCTGGGGTTTGGTTGAAAAGAAAAAAGCACAATCTTCACATAAGAAATCTAAGATCGTCACTGTCGTGTGGATGTGTGAAGCCTCTCAGCTGCACTGAGAATGAAATGGTTAATTAGTAAAACAGACAGAAGCCCTCCCTCCGTTCATCATTCACTCTTCTGTCACTTTCTTTCTATGTGAACATAGAAACAAGTCTGTTCAACTTGTGTTGCTCCAACAGAGCAGCTAGCTTAGCCTAGCATGTTGCCTGTGCTGCAGCTTCTCCTCTGTGGCTTATTTTGTTCAACACGACTAAGTCAATGTGTGCATGCACGATAGACGTGCTCTGGTACAAACAAACTGCACTACATGAAGGACAAGATCCCAAAGTGACCCACATCTAAAAGGAAGACATGTGTCTTCTGTATAAAAACTGACATCTTCACTTGGATTTTAATAAAGTTGTGATGGTTTGAAGAGCACCAGATCATCAGCCTCATGTCTCAACACGAGACAGTCCTCATACACACCTGTCTTCTGAGGGGGGTTCTTCTCCGTGGTGTCGATGCTTTCTTCATCCTCTACCTGGGCTCGGCCTCGACTCCGCCCCCTGCATGAGCACACACGCACAAACACACGCACACACAAACACATGGTCAGTTCAGGGTGATCAGACTCAGTAGTGCCTCCACATATCATAGTCTACACAAATACCTAGACCTGTTACTAGGGCTGTCGACCAAGCACTGGTCGATTGGTCGTAGGAAAAAAACAAAAAACATTTGGAGCCATGTCTTGTCAATTAGTCGACTAATCGCCATAAATGACGACTACTGGTCGACCAAGAAAATCTTTGGTCGGGGGCAGCCTGCACCTGTTAATCCATCATCTCCTTTAAACGCTGCTCAAAACATTTTTTACTCACAAGCATTTTGAGCTAAGATAAGCCGTTTCTCCTCTTTGTCTGCTTGCTTGTTTTTATTTCGCTGTTCTTTTTATTGTGTTGATCATTTTGTCTGTGTGGTTTGTGTTTTCCAGATGTTTTGAAATGTTCTTTTTTTAAGTGTATTTTGGGGCTTTTTATTGCCTTTAATCGATAGCACAGTGGAGAGAGAGACAGGAAATGGGGAGGCAGAGAGAGGAGGAATGACATGCAGGAAAGGGCTGCCCTCTGTGGGATTCGAACCGGGGCCGCCTGCAGTGAGGATTGTAGCCTCTACATGGGGCAGCAGGCAGCTCTACCAAGTGAGCCAAACGCCGCCCCCTTTACAAATAAATTTGATTTCATCATGATGTGATATCACTGGAGCTGTCCAATCAGTGTTTTGACATGAACCACAACTAACAGACAACATTGAACCATTTCCTCCATGAATCTGGTCCCAATAAAGCAAACTGTGTTCTCCGAGTCACTTGTCCATGACCAGACCTGCACTAGTGGTCAGTGTCTATCAGTCAGTGACCGCAATTTTTGCATACACATTGTCCAGAGTGAGACACAACAATCCACACAAACAACACAGTTCAACAGCAGCACACACTGCAGCTTCCTAATGGGGGCAGGTCCATCAGTGGAGCTCAGGAAAGCTGAGCTCTCCTGAAAAAGCCAGGCTTAAACTAGCGCCATTTCCTAATTTAGCCCAAAGCCACAAATTTAATCCTGACTTATCTAATCACAGACAACTCAAGACAGAGTTGCATATCCTTCATTTGTGCATGCACCCAGGGTTTTGGAGGTCCAAATGAATGGATAAATTAAAGACCCCCTCCCATGAAAATCGTGTTTTTCGTGCTTTTCACATGTTCCTGTGGCATTTTTCTTGTGTTAGAGCACATATCAGCAGAAAAGGAAGTGCAAAATTGCATTTCTGAGTTTTTCTGCCTTCAAATTGCTGTGAACCAATGGCAGACGCAAACTGGCAGTTTTAGGGAGACTGGAGCTGACGTGTCACAGCTCCAGGGGAGGGCACTAGTGCTACAAGCTCCCACCCCGCTCTGCATCTGGCTCACAGGTATAGTTCACCTGGTACAGCAGCTTGCACCGTGAGCAAGGACTATATTCCAGTCTGGGATCGAATCCCAGTGTGCAGTTTTACGCTAAACGCACTGAATCGGTAATTGTACAATGTCCAGCTGTCGGGGGGGGGTGCGAGGGAGTGGCTGGGCGGGTGCAGAGGAGCGCAGTCTCCGCCCACCCTCCAGAGGTGCATTGCTAATGAGCTGCTGGTGCTGTGCAGAAGGAGAGCCCTGGGAAATGGCACAGGTTTTGTGATTTTGGCTAAAAACTTCATAATCACAATTTAAAGACCACAGAGGACGTTTTAAAATAACCAAAAGGGTCGCGGGAGGGGGACTTTAAAACACGAAAAAAAGGCCAAACTGTCACCAATAAGGCCTGAGAGACAGCATGCAGAAACTGCCAACAGACTAAATGCAGAAGTTACGCAACTGTTACAACTGTTTCATGTTGCATGTGTATTACTAGGGATGGGAATCAAGAACTGGTTCCGCATTTCAGCGCTGGCCCCTGAATGGATGTGGAAGAAACACTGTCAATCCACCATTATATTGCACTGCAGCATTCATTCAAAAAGTCTGGAGTTTGTTTACAAGTTAGTGACGAAGGCAGAGAGGCAGAGGCTGCAAGTGGGGGAGAGGGGAGGCAAAGGGCAAAATGTGTGCATGTATAAACAGTATAGAAAGTTCACTGGTGTGAATCTGTGCTGCAGTACAGATGTTGACATAGACACTTGGTTGAAAATGAACTGAAATTAAGTTGGGGATTAAGAAACAGGAAAAGAATATGGCTAGATGATATGGTTTAACATTTATATCATGGTATATTTTGAGGCACAGGGCCCTAGTTTCATAGACCAGGCGCTCGCGACTCTTATAATAGTCTTACTCTGGCCAATGGTAAATGGACTTGGATGGTAAATGGACTTGCACTTATATAGCGCTTTTCTAGTCACTCGGACCACTCAAAGCGCTTTACAATGTAATGGTCGCATTCACCCTTTCACACACATTCATACAGCACTGCTCGCAGACAGGCTTTGGAAGATAATCATTCACACACATTCACACAGGGCAGGTGTGGGTTCAGTGTCTTGCCCAAGGACACTTCGACATGCAGACAGGGGGAGCCGGGAATCGGTTAGTGAAAGACCCGCTCTACCACCTGAGCCACAGCTGCCCAATCCAAATATTGTGTGATTATGTGTGTGTGAGGGGGGGGGGGTTATTGTGTTCATGTGACATTACACCCAGTGTTTCACATGTAAAGTAACATAAAATGTTAATGGAAATTAGATTATACCACTACTAGTATACGTATACGTAAACAAAGGTATGGCAGCTTTCCTACTATTACCAGGACATCACATAGCACAGAGGTATTTTAAGGCCATTTACTGTGCAGAACTGCAATAGAAAAAATGCCAAACCTAACCCTAACCCTCCATCTCTGAAACACACTTTTTTCATGAAAGACAATAAAATCGAGCTGCAAAACTGTCATCTTCAGTTACTTTATTGCAAGAATTGGCATAATTGTTTCAGCATAGTCCTAAATAACTGAGTGTACATGTTTACTTGGCCTCATTGCTTGTTCCCTCAATCACTCCACATTTGTAGAAAACACATTCTTTTGCTTTCTTTTCCTTTCTTCACAGTCCAACATGTGCCATGTTTCCCCAAGGATTTATAAAACACAACTGCAGCGGCAGGCCAGGGCAGGGCAGACTCTGGACCAGGGATGGGAATCTATACAGGATTTTTCAATACTAATGCCATTACAATAGAATACAACATATTTGTGTATGGTATTTATCTATGTATGCAATGAAATTGAACCATAAAAAACGTATTAAAGAATGTTCAGGGCTTTTCTTAATGACGCTGCCATAAAACTGTTCTCTAGGCCAGGGCTCCAGACTAACTTTTTCACAGGTAGCACCGGTGCCACCTAGCTTTTCATTTAGTAGCACCAAAACAAATTAGGTAGCACCATATTTTTCTGTTATTAATACGTGACCTAATACACAGAGTGGCATGTTTTAAGAGGCTGCAGTAGAGTGGGCTGTTGATGAGGTAAGAATGCTAAAATAATCAACTATAGACCACAGTGATGGAAAGAGTACAAAAAAAATCTGTTACCTTGATGAAATTGTACTCAAGTAAAAGTAAAAGTAGGCCTACTGGTATAAAAATCTACTCAAGTAAAAGTAAACTCATTTAAAATGTACTCAGAGTAAAAGTTACTTAGTTACTTCTTTTGGGTGAGGGGGTATAGTGGCCAGGGATTGGCCTCACATTCTGCGTGCATGTCTCTGTGTTCCAAATCCGTCCCTTCTCTATCGATACACTGGTCTCCATCATCTTTTAGCTCGTGGCACCAACTTCTCTATTCTGACCTTCTGACACTACAGTTGTCCAGGTAATCAGATGGACAGTTACTGGCACTAAGGTTGTCACGATCATGATCAGGATTTCAACTCAATATCGATATTCGGGAAAATATTCAATACTCGATACCATTTTCAATACCACAGGGATAAAAAAATATACAGGGGTGCAAACTCATCAGGGGTAGAAAAGGTGACAAGATACCGACCCCCTAGGGGGGTCCGGGGAAATTTTTTTTTAAACCAACTTTAAAGGTGAATTTACAGTCAATTTTAACATGAGACTAGGGTCCAGATTTACTCAGGTTTGCACAGCTTTTGCTCCTGTTAAACCTGCACAATCTGTCTCTGTTTGGTTTTGAAATATGTGAAGGGGGTCTTCAGCCTATGCAGGTTTAGCATGAGCAAAAGCTGTGCAAAACTTAGAGAATCTGTCCCTTGATGTCCATCAGATGAACCTTGCAAACCTTGCCTTCAAACTAAATAAAATTTAATACAGACTGATTGGTTCATTGTGAAACATTATTGATGTAAATGTGTTTTCTGTACGTAGGCTATGCTCCGAGGCAGCGCTGCTCTTTCTGTCCAATAACACACATGAAGCTTAAAAATGCCATAAGCTACATAAAACATATTAAGTGGCAATATGTATTATTATGATGTTCAAGCAAACGGTTTGGTTCACGGTTTTGTGGTCATGGTTTTCGGTTCGGTTTCGTATATTTTGATCGTTGGGAAAATCAATCATGTCTTGTATATTCAGGTTAAAACTTAAAGAATGAGGCAGTCTGACATCTGATACATCATCGTGACAGTCTGAGGTTAAAAGTAGGTGAGATTCTGGCTGCAAGGGAGGATCATTGATAGTTCCAACATGTTTTAATTTGTTGGGCAAAGAAAGTTATCTAACAAATGCTAAGAACAATTAGATATTCACTGAAATATACAACCTATATTTATTAATTGTGGTTCTTACAAAAAATATATCTTATAAAATATAAAAGCTAAAATGTCTCTTAAAGCTCTGCCCCTTTAATTAGTGCATACAAAATAATTTAACTTTAGCCTACTACTTTTACAACCACATTATTTACCAGCAACATAAAGTGAAACAGAGGCAGAGGTGTCCTGCCACAGTCAGTCAACCTCCTGCTCCTCCTGTTGCTACTGCAGGTCGCGCTGGAGCTAATAAATGCTAAACGCGCTAATCGCTAATTGGCCGCGATCGCGATCATCACACACACACGCGGTCCCATACAGCACCTATACAACGCTGCTGGAGCATCTTCTAGCTCCGACTCTTTCACTCGCCATGCTCAAAAAGTCGCGTTAGTTAGTTAGTCTGTATGAAAAGTGAAGCTTCAGGTGTGTATTGCTGGACAGAAGAGGAGCGCTGCCACCACTTGTTGTCATCCAGATAAGTTGCATTGGCTTGGCTCGGCTCGGCTCGGTAACCCCCCCCCCCCCTCTCAAATTTTTTTTTATTGCGGATTTACACGAATCACACAAATGACCAATTTGGGATCCAAAACGGCGAATTTCGCCGAAAGGTGACAAGTTTGCACCCCTGAATATAATAATAATAATAAAAATCTCTCTCCCTCCCTCACTCACACACACCTGCTTCTTTACTGTCTTTCCTGTCTGCTCTCAAGGAGGGGTCTCTCTCTTACACACACACACACACACACACACACACACACACACACACACACACACACACACACACACACACACACACACACACACACACACACACACACACACACACACACACACACACACACACACACACACACACACACACACACACACACACACACACACACACACACACACACACACACACACACACACACACAGTAACTGCTCTGAAGCAGTGCGCTTCTTGTCTGTTCCTCTGAGCTCCTAGATGACCATGGATCAACAATGGGCTCCTACATTTAACTCAACGGGCCGGTACCGAGAATGAAGTCGGGCCGCGCCGGTCAGCGGTCCCGTTAAAAACAATCAACACCGCCGATGATTTCATTTAGGAAAAAAAAAAAAAAAACACGCCTCGGACAGGACGTGAAATGTGGACATGTCTGGGCAAACAGGACGTTTGGTCACCGTAAACGTATGGACATGCCTGATAAAGTTAACGTCAGCTAGCTGCGGATAATGGTTAATAATAATAAGACTACAACATTGTAGCGACCAGCCCTGTGCACACGTAGCGGTGAGGGGGAGAGGGAGTGTACCTGCCTGCTGCTGTGCGTGTGTGAAGGGAGAGGGAGGGAGAGAGAGAGAGGCGGCGGCGGCGTATTTTTGACTGACAACCCATGCAGACGCAGTGCAAGTCCATCTATTTATTTTTTTACTTTACTAAGCTATTTAAAATAAAATAAAAACTATAGTCTAGTACGAAGAGGGGGGTATCATGCACCCCCCGGAAATATACTTCTAACCAGTGTTTCTAGATTGGAAAAAATGTGTAGAAAATGATGAGCTATGTTAAAAAGTTGTCAGAATGTCCCATGTATCATTTTTATGCAAATTAGTGCCGCCATTATCGAAAAAACCTAATTTCACTATATCTCAGCCAATATTGCAGATATCTGAACAAATAAGGTGTCTAGACCCATGTTTTGGGTGTCAGAGATCACAATAAAACTATTCATAAAGTGATCACATGTTGGTGGCATGCTAGTAAGCAAACCTAACCCTTTTACCAATTACAAGACGCCAATATTGGAGATACCAAATAAGGTGTCTAGACAGAGGTTGTTGTGTGTTTAACCAAGGTTTATTTGGATCAAACATCATAATAGAACTCTTGTTGATGTGACCACTCTTCTCTTTCCCATGCCAGATAAACAGTCAAGTAAATGGTTCTTCACTATGCATCACTCATCATCGTTTTCACTGAAATCTTCAAAGTTAAACTCATCCTCTCCTTCCTCTTTCTCCTCCTCTTCCTGTTCATGCTCTCCAGTGTCATGGGGATCAACCAGTGAAGTTGGTAGGATAGGACCACAGGACCACACCGGTTTCAACACTCCTTCATCAGTCTTCATCCATCCCTGCCCCTCATCATAGGGTTTTGGTTTTTCCAGAATAGGTTCATCAGCTGGCTAGTACAAGGCGACGCGGTAGTTCACACGTCAGGCATGTGGCTTCAGAGCAGAGTGGCACGGAGGAAGGTGAGCCAGGTCAACCTTAGACTTGCAAGTGAGTTTCCTGTCCTCCCCCACCATGTTGCGTAGCAACTTGGCACGGACAACATCCACTGAAGACTCACAACTCTGTCCAGACATCAGACTGGTGAATTGCTCCAACTGCCTCAGCACCTCAGGCTTGACACTCTAGCAGTCACTGAGTTGACTGAATACGTGAAACCTGTGATTCTTCTTCAAGGGCCCCACCATCCTTCTCCCTTTGATGGCACTGGTACAGTCTTCTCTACTGAACACATAGAACCCAAGAAGAGTGGTGCGGTAGTCTTCTCCCAGGGATTCTGCAATACTACTACTGCCTGGCTTCTGGTGCACCTGTCCCCACTGATGTTGAGATGGATGTGTTACAGTACGAGCAGAAGCTGTGGGCAAGGCTGCTACAGCTGACTTCATCAGACCCCTACAGTGTGAAGATCCAGGAAGCTTCTCAACATCTCTGAGCTTGCAGAATCCCTGGGAGAAGACTACCGCACCACTCTTCTTGGGTTCTATGTGTTCATATCAGTGGAGAAGACTGTACCAGTGCCATGTATATATTTTTGGCTTTTTCATGCCTTTATTTGACAGTACAGTTGAGAGAGACAGGAAATAGGGAGGCAGAGAGGGGGGAATGACATGCAGGAAAGGGCCGTCAGATGTGGGATTCAAACCAGGGCCGCCTGCACGAGGACTATAGCCTCAATATATGGGGCGCCTGCTTAACCCACTGCGCCACTCGACGCCCCGGAAGGTGGGGCCCTTGAAGAAGAATCCCCGATTTCACGTATTCAGTCAACTCAGTGACTGCTAGAGTGTCAAGCCTGAGGTGCTGAGGCAGTTGGAGCAATTCACCTGTCTGATGTCTGGACAGAGTTGTGAGTCTTCAGTGGATGTTGTCCGTGCCAAGTTGCTACGCAACATGGTGGGGGAGGACAGGAAACTCACTTGCAAGTCTAAGGTTGACCTGGCTCACCTTCCTCCGTGCCACTCTGCTCTGAAGCCACATGCCTGACGTGTGAACTACCGCGTCGCCTTGTACTAGCCAGCTGATGAACCTATTCTGGAAAAACCAAAACCCTATGATGAGGGGCAGGGATGGATGAAGACTGATGAAGGAGTGTTGAAACCGGTGTGGTCCTGTGGTCCTATCCTACCAACTTCACTGGTTGATCCCCATGACACTGGAGAGCATGAACAGGAAGAGGAGGAGTAAGAGGAAGGAGATGATGAGTTTAACTTTGAAGATTTCAGTGAAAACGATGATGAGTGATGCATAGTGAAGAACCATTTACTTGACTGTTTATCTGGCATGGGAAAGAGAAGAGTGGTCACATCAACAAGAGTTCTATTATGATGTTTGATCCAAATAAACCTTGGTTAAACACACAACAACCTCTGTCTAGACACCTTATTTGGTATCTCCAATATTGGCGTCTTGTAATTGGTAAAAGGGTTAGGTTTGCTTACTAGCATGCCACCAACATGTGATCACTTTATGAATAGTTTTATTGTGATCTCTGACCCCCAAAACATGGGTCTAGACACCTTATTTGTTCAGATATCTGCAATATTGGCTGAGATATAGTGAAATTAGGTTTTTTCGATAATGGCGGCACTAATTTGCATAAAAATGATACACGGGACATTCTGACAACTTTTTAACATAGCTCATCATTTTCTACACATTTTTTCCAATCTAGAAACACTGGTTAGAAGTATATTTCCGGGGGGTGCATGATACCCCCCTCTTCGTACTAGACTACTAGGCTACCTTTTTTTTCCCCACTCGTCCTCCCGCAAGTAGTAGCACCGGAGCGACCACATTAAATTTTAACTCGCACCTTAAGAAATTAAGTCGCATATGCGACCTAATAGGTCGCACGCTGGAGCCCTGCTCTAGGCACACGCACACTCACACCTAAGGGTGATTTAGAGTGGCCAGTCATCCTAATGAGTATGTCTGTGGACTGTGGGAGCCAGAGAACCCACGCAGGTACATGGAGAACATGCTAACTCCACACAGAAGGACCACAGTGGTCATTAGACCACGTCACTAAAATAATGCACCTCGGTGAACACAACAACACATCAAACTTTTCTATCACATCCTGTAGGGCTGTAGCCGATATCCAAGTACTCGAGTACCATTTCACCTACTCGGATACATCTGTATCACCAGGGAAAATAAACTCAGTGAAGACAACCTCAGTCTCACGAGTTTCAGCTTCATGACAGAAGAACGTTACTTTCCTTAAAAGGAGTGGTTCCATTTTTTACAACCTAGACCTTATTTGTGGCATAAAACACGTTGGTTTACTCACCTATATAACTTTGGTGTCATTAGGAGTCCTTATTTAGATCCATTCGAGAGCCGTCTATATCCATATAGTGGGAGTGATCAGGGCACCGTAATGCAGCCTCTAAATAACACATTATCTGCTGCAAAACTGGTTCATTCACCAATATGTTATGATTCACTAGATCTATTCCACAACAACAACACCAGTTACCATGTATTCGTGGACATGCAGCGGTTTGTTGTTCTCTGGCCAGCTGTTCCTCTCTCTGCCTCCTCATCCGTAGACTTTGGCTCAGAACGGTGAGGACGTCCGTCATATTCAAAGTCGTCGTCCACAACCTCAAAATCTGACAAATATTCAGCCATGTTGCACAAAACTAGCAGCAGCAAATTCCAGGTTAACAAGCCGACCGTCGCAAAAAAAACCAAAAAGCCGACCGTTGCAGAGTGAAGGAAACTTTTTTTTAAATGCTTTTTTAACAATTATATACAGAATAGTGTTTAGCCAGGGGTATTATAGTTATAAAAATGATATACACATGGAGGCAGAGTGAATGTGACATCATCCAGTTGAGAGGTCAGTAGGTCAATCTACAGACCCCGGATGCAGTAACAGGAAACTCCAGACTCAAAGAGGAACAGCACTAGAGAATCATAACAACATATAGGTGAAATGAACCAGTTTTGAAGCAGATAACGCCTTATTTAGAGGCTGCATTTCGGTGTCACCATGACACCAAAGTCATATGAGTAAACGGTCGTATTTTAGGCCAGAAATATCATCTAGGTTGTAAAAAAAAAACTGCACTTCTCCTTAAACAGTCCTGGGGCGCATCAGGTGCACTGTGTGTAGGGATGGGTACCGAAATTCGGTACTTTTTTGGTACCGACCGAATTCCCACCAAAGTACCGAGTATCGATTCACATAAAGTCAATCGGTACCACATTTCGGTACTTGAACGCACCTTCGCCGTGCGTCAGCAAGAGTGCAGTCTGCATGAGCACTGCACACTCGCGCCCGCCCCCCTTCTCTCTCTCTCTCTCTCTCTCTCTCTCTCTCTCTGAAATGAGACGCGGAGAAGCGGTAGCGCCAGCCCGTCGTTTTAAATCACTACCTGAAAAACAGCCGCCCGTCATTTAACGTGAAGAACAGACTGTTGTGACAATCCGGACCGAAGCGGTCCGGTCCCGAGTGCCGCTTCTCATCACAGCGGCGCCATTCAAGTCCTCGTCACGTAATGAGAGCAGATCTAAACGAGGATGAAGTCTCCCACTCTCCTCTCGTCAAAACGTGAAGTCCACATGTTGCAGAGTTTGCACTGCAGTTTCAGTTGTTTTTTTTATTTGACAAAGTTTAACACAGCTTTCTGTAGGAATCTTTCCATGTTTCTCCTTTTCCCACAGTAAAAACGGACATTTTTCAGACAAGACGACAGTCTCATAAAGTTTTGTTTTTTTTTTTCCATTGAATGACTATTCCATTATATGAAAATCATTGCCATCCCTAAAACATAAAAATTTACTCTTAAAGGCTGAGGAGTTGTGATGTTGTTAAGAGGTAAATATTAAAATTTTAGAAATTTTTATTTTTTTAAATTTTTATTACCACACACAAAAAGTACCGAAAACAGGTACCGATTGGTACCAATATCGGTTCCCAGGTACCGAGTATCGATACCGTATCGATTCAAATGCGAAAGGTACCCATCCCTAACTGTGTGATACCTGCAGGTTCCGAACACGCATTAAAAGCGTATATACCTCAACAAACAAACCAGACTCAGGCTGGTGCCAGAGACCAGGCTTCTGGTCCACATGACCCAGACAGTCGACACATCAGTATCACTTACTTCTTTCTTGATGTGGGAGGTGGTGGAGGAGGAGGAGGCGGCGGGGGCGGGGCAGGAAGCACAGATCGGCTGCTGCTCCCATCTTTCCGAGGCCGCCCGCGAGGTCGCCTCTCAGGGGCGGGGCTTGTCGCAGCAGCTTTGGCCAGCTGAGCGCTGCGTCCAGCCCGAGTGATGGGAGCGGGCGGTCCTCTGTCCCGAGGCTCCTGAGACTGGGCCTCAGATGGCATTCTGGGTAAAAAGGAAAATAGAATAAAAATGGAGGAAGAAAGTCAGATCTTCAAATCTTAGATTAAAGGGATAGTTCAACATTTTTGGCAAATTTGGCCTATTGCCATAGTCCTCTATAGTCACAACTTGTCCACGAGAGCATTTTGGAATTGTTGGGTTGTGTATTTGATGGGTTTTGAGGGAAAGGCAAAAGTACCATTCACCTCTGTTGCATTAGCTGAGCAGCTCGCGTCTCTGCCCCACCGATCTAAAAACAGCTTGCACCAACAATTAAAGCTAATGAACCTACTATGGGGATTTTGGCAATGAGTGAATTTGCCAAAATGTTGAACTTTCCCTTTAAATCCGGCTTCACCACATACACTTTATGACCTCAACCTTGGCAACCTTTTCGATTTCAGCTTCAGCTGATCAAGCGATCATTGAGCCACACTGCAACAAGTTTCATCTCACCTATACAAACCAATGGAACCTGCTCGCAGCACTGAGGAAATCAGGAAAACAGATTTACTATTTGTTGTTACTGCAACAGGAAAGTTTTCTTGCATACTGACTAGGGGTGTAACGGTATATGTATTCGTCCCGTGCCGTCACGGTACGGGGGTCACGGTTCGGTGCACACAGTCACATGACGAATACGTCTGAATGAATATTAAAAAAAAAAAAAAAAAAGTCGAGTCCTCACTCTAATCCAGGTGGCGGTAATGAGCCTCAAAGCTGCCACAACCGTCATAACAGAAGAAGAAGAGAAGTGATGAGAGAGTGAAGTTAGAGGAGGAGAGCTGTCTGCTTCATTCATGTCAGAGCGATAGATATAACAGTGGCTTCTCAATCAAACACGATGGCGGCGGCGACAGCTCGCCATCGACAAAGTCCGTCGGCGCTGTTTCACGGATGCGCGCTGCGTCGCTAGAAACGCATCAAACACGTTAGCGCATGTTCACCCCCCCTCCCACCCACATGTCAATCACTGGTGAAGGAAAAAGACAAGTTGTGTGCAACAACTTCTCCCGCTGCTTTTAAGCCTCTTGACATGAACACAGACAGGACCAGAAACATCACCAAAGCAACTGACATCTAGTCTAAATTAACTGTGTAAACCAACATTGATGTTAGTTTCTTGTTTGTTTGTTTTTTAAAATAATAGTTGTCAGTTGTCAAGTGCAAGTTTTTTTCCTCTAGAATTAATGAATGGCATGATAACATTCCTAATGCACTTGTTTAATTTTATATTCTTTTTTTTTTTTCTTTCAAAACACAAGACAGATTTCAGTTTTACATTCAATAGTGTCTGTTGTACGGAAACCATACCAAATCGTGACCCCTGAACCGAAGTACGTACCGAACCGTGACTTTTGTGTACCGTTACACCCCTAATACTGACTGACTCTGTATCTGATTGAGACATTCATCCGTGCTGGATTTTCACTGTTCACTACACTGAAGTTCATCTGTACCTGGGGGGCAGAGCTCCTGCTGCACCATGTAGGTGGATAAATGTAACACTTTCCCACTGACTAGCTGTAGTTCAGCTTTTGTTGTTGTTGTTGTGCCAGGTGTGTGTTTTGGTTCATGCACCCCGTGTTTACTGTGGACTACATAAAGTTCAATACACCACTCAGCTCAGATCAACACTGCCAACACCACCCCGGCACTAAACACACAGAGGCTGGTTCAGTCTGGACCGGCTGAGGTTCTGCAGCTTCTCCCAGCTCTGCCTCACTTCAACAACTGTCATTCCTTCATTAACAGATGTGCAGCAGGAGCAGGTCATTCATTGTGGCTTGTCCCACAAGGAAAGGACAACTTCTTGAACAATAAGTATTAATTTCAGCATAACTGTTTAAGGGCAGCAGCATGAGGTTCTCTTTGGTGTTTCACTACTCTCACTCTATGCTGTGATCTCCCTCTCACATACCCCTTTCCCACTGGTCAAAAAACCCGTTTAAACCCGCTAACAATCAGCTTTTGGTGGCAGTGGGAAAGGCACACTGAGCCGCGTTGACCGACTCGGCAAGCGACGCGGGTTAAAATCGCCTTTAATCGCCTCGGCTCCGATCAGCTTGCAGTGGGAACGCCAGACCCGGGTCAACCCGCTAATTTACGTCAGGGTTTCCCGCAGCGCTTTCCTGTTAAGGCGGCCGCCTTAACAACAAAGAGCTGCCGCCTAAACTAACATCTTAAAAAAAAAAAATGTAGCGATATTCGCCGCCCCCCCCCCCCCCCCCCCCGTCGGACGATGGCCGCATCCTCTCACACACATACACACCACAGAGAAGCGCGCACGCATAACAGCAGCGCGTGTTGAAAGCGAAACTTTAATACGGCACGGCGCGTCCCTCCCCGTCGATCGATCGATCCGCCCCCCCCCCCCCCCCCCCCCCAACAGATCTCCGCTACCCCCCCCCCCCCCCCCCGTCAACAGATCTCCGCTACACACCCCCCCCCCCCCCCCCCCCCCCGTCAACAGATCCCCGCGCTACCCCCCCCCCCCCGTCGACAGGTCAGACACCACCTTAACTAACAAATTTTCTGGGGGAAACACTGTACGTGATGACACTGAGCGTTACGTGACGCCACGTCTCGCGCCGGTCGCGTCTCTTATCACATACCAAAACAAAGCTCTGCTCTCATTCGAGATTGGGATCAAAAGATCAGAGAACACTGACCAAAAACGATTGAAAAAAAGAAAAGAAAAGAAGCGACAGTCTGTTTAACTGGCGTGTTGTGCCGCGGACGTCCGTCATCCGGCCGCAGCAGACTCTCTGTCCTCCGCGGTCCTGGTGCTCCAGGTCAGCCAGCCAGAGAGTCTGCCTCGGCGGACGGACACTCCGTGGCGGGCGGCTGTGGCATGACTGTGTGTGTTTCTTGCACCGCGGATGAGAGCGGGGCGACTGGTTTATGCTCTGTCTGATCCCCCCGCGGGGGGGCAGACTCAGCTCATTTTGGTCAATGGGAAAGGGGCCAAATGCCGATTGTTAGCGGGTCGACCCGCGTTTAAAAAAACCCGCGTCGACCCGCTAATTTTAGTGGGGAAAACGGCTACAGAGACACTTTCCCTCACCCATCCACAAGACTGTGTGTGTGAGATAGGGATGTCACGATTACTTGTTTTTTTTCACAATTAATTGTGGTATTAAATGCCACAATTAATTTATCGCAAAGATTCCTAAATACCGTCACTTTCCAAAAAGGGAACCATCTCGACAGATGTGCGGCAAAGTAAAGGTAAATGCACAGATACTGGTCCATTTACCTAATGTAATATTGAATCGGTAGGAATTTAAAAGTTTGCGTGTCATTTGCAATTAAAAAAAAAAAAAAAAGGTTAAAATAAACTTAAACAATTGGAATAGATGACAATTAATGACTTGAATAATTCAAACACTAATTGGTCCTTTATTCATAGATACTTACAATATTTTGTGTAAATAATTAGCATTGTAATTATTTAGACTATATTTGATTTTACACATTCATAGTGCTGTGAAATTAATTAATGCATAATAATCGTGATAATCGTAATACTGTGATTATTTCTCTGACAATAATCGTACCAAGAAAATCTATGATTAGTGTGAGACGTAGGTGAGGTGTGTGTTTGTATCTGGAGAAGGGAAAGAGCTGAGAGTAAGAAGTAGCAAAGCAATTTGTCCATGTATAAACTCCATCTTATCACAGAGGTGGACAGATTGGTTGAGTAAGGAAACAGCATCAGAGACACTGCCTGCCCTCCATGTGCAAAGTTCTCTCCTCAGGATTGGGAACAGCAACACTGCATCATTCATGGATAAATCAGGTCCTGATTTGAAAGAGGGATGAAGCCTGTATGTGGAAGGTCTACCTCCGAGATGTGTTATAGAAGAGAAACACATATGTCAGCACCACTGACTTACATAATCAGACCAGACATGTCCTGTGATTTTCAGCCTCCTTTCATATTTAATAGAGGGGGGGAAATATCTGAAAGTACAACTGTCAAGCCATGGAAAACCCTGTAACACTGAGTTTGCTAACTGAGCATTATACCTCAGCATGTGACAAATAAAACTTGCTGTGTAGTTGCAGCATCATTTATATCTGAAGCATAAAATATAGCATATGATATTTGGGCTCCAGAAGGAATAGGGCAAGGAGACAGAGAGAGGGAGCCACCAAAACTCCTGACACAGATTCAGCTCCAAAAGATGACCACTCAGAGAGGAGAAGGGGAACTAGACAAGAACAGCAATTTATAAAGTTCAGAGAATACTGTTGTAAGGAGAGGAGAGAGAGAAAAAAATGTAATTTCAGGTAATAGGACATATGAACTGTAGTCCCCCCAACAAAGAAAAATCTCCCCCATGTGAAGCCCTTAGGGGGGAATCCCCCCTGCTTTTGGAAAATGAATTTCAGGCCCTGTATATTAATCAGAAATGAATAAAATGAACTTTCATGTCACAAGAATAAACTGGGAATCTAGTTTCTTAATTTTCAACTAGCAACAGCAGAACCAGCAACATAAGATCTCATCCAACTCGGTTTTCAGTACCCATCATGTACGTATAAAGTGCATCCAAGTCAAAATATCATATTTATAAACCATCCCTATTATAGAGGCTATAGCCTGATCAGCACACAGTGATGATCTGATGCTTCAGAGACATTCAGATTTCATCTGAGATCAGGTTTAACTCTTGCAGAAGCTGAAGTGGGTGTTCTTCATTCACTACACTCATTTTACAGATGTAATTACCCAATAGCCAATTAATGGAGACAATAGCCTTCAAGTGAGTCCATGATATTACTTGTGAGCCGTTCACATCAGAACAGGGAGTGGATGAGACTCAGCTGGAGTTCAGAGTGCACAGACTCCATTAGACTGGAGCAGCAGGGTGACCTACTGACCTAGTGAACACGTCAATCATCCAGTCAGTCACAGCACACTCCCTCACCACTTAGTTCATTGGCTTTTCTTTGTCTTTTAGGTCTGTTTTTATTATCAAAACAATGTTCAAGCAGCTCTGAGCTCTGTGACGACACACACCAATCACACACTGATAGAATAGAAACCATCACCATCTATTGAGAACACCCTCTCAACAATCAATCACACAATGCAGTCTGACAATTAGGAATTGAGGCCTTTTTTTTCATCTATCAGAAAATCAAAATCTCACAATACGGGGGCTCAAACCAGCTCATGATTCACATGTTGCTTCAGAAACCAGACACAATTATTCAATTATCAAAATAGTTGCTAATTAATTTCAAATTGATTTGGCAGCACAATAGATATACTTATAATCACAACATGGCCACGTGCAGTATGCAAATTGCAAAAGCTGCAGTACTCCTGGAAGCTCCGTGCAGCACACACACACACACGTGCACAGACAACTCAGTGACAATGGTTTTGAGAACTTATCATTCAGAAGTGTAATTAGAGAGAGACGGCCTGGCTGTGGACACGTCCGCTGACTAACACACTGAGGAAACTACAGTTACACACAACCAGCTCGTGGGTCATCCATCACTGCGGCAGGTGTTCACTGTTTATACCAACACAGGTTGATGAGGAAAATGATTACCTGAGAGTACTGATTAGGATTTTAATTTAATCAGAAATGGGCAGAGCATCTTTTAAGTGAGTACATAGGAGAAAATGAAATATAAGCAGCAATGGAATTCTAGTATTCAGTCTTCTATGTTCCATAAAATATCAAAAAGTGGGTGGTGGGATGGATTACCCATCCCTAGATGTAGGAGTATGACATTTGCTGGGTCCACACAAAGTCAGGAGAAACCATGTCCTGTTTGGCTGTTATCCAACTTATCCCACATTCAGTTATCTTATATCTATAATTGATACTCTGTATAAATGGGTAATCCTTTGTGATCTCTATTATTGATGGAAATAATCCCAGTTATGATTTTTTCCATGCTGGAGCAGTCCTACTGTCAGATGCACAGGTAGCTTCACTGTGACCCTCTCAGTGTCTCATCAACCCTATATAGTACTGTAACATGCTAGTTTGGCCACTCCCACAACAACTGGCCAGTCAACATGGATTTCTTCTGAACTTCATTATAGTAAATACACATATTTCCACTGCTTGGAGCTGTGTTCACTCGTGTAGACTATGTATAACATCTCAGGGATGTGCTGTAGGAAGACAACAGGCGGTCGCCATTTTGTTAAGGTCAAAGGGCATTTGCGCCATCATTCTGCTACCGACAAGATCCTGAATTTACCTGAGTAAGCAGAAGAGGCAACATAAAAAAAGCCACAGAAAATCAGCATCCTTTTCATACATATTTTTGTTGCAACAGACACCATTGTTTTCATTTCAATTTTCATATTATTTTATTCCTACAGTGTTTCCTTGAGAATCTAAAAACATGACTGTGGTGGCAGGACAGGCGCCCCCCACCCCTAATGCACCCTACATGAGAGGGTCTGGAGGCTTCTGTCAGTAACTAGTTGAAACTATTGAGAGACAATGTTGGGTGTTTTGCTCACGCTATGTGAGTACAATCATTGGTAGTAGTATGTTAATTGATCCAATGTCTATAGCTTTTATCCGTAGGGCTGCTGGGGCTCAGTGAAGGGCGGGGTCCACCTCAACAGGTCCACAGTCCATCAAAGGGCCGACATAAAGACAAGCAACGGTCACATTCACACTGATGGGCAATGAAGAGTCACTTTGGGTGCAAACCCCACCCAGAAAAGCCCCCGGCCCAAGCCAGACAGTGCTAACCAATGCAGCACCATGCCGCCTTGTGATGGTATCGATAGCGTGTGCAATTCTACCAGTGCCGCATAATCTGCTGCTTAAAGAAAATAACAAGCCACTGTAGTGATAGTGTCATCATGATAATGATGGGAAGTTGTAGCCAAGTGTCAGCAGTGTGTCCTTAAATATCATCTAGGAGGCCTCGACACAATGTGTTCATCACTTTGACACAAACAGCTAGATTGTGAGCGATGCCACCAACATTTCACACAATATATGAGATCAACAGGCTGCAAGTTTCACTCACACAGTAAGTTGTCAATATGGCAGTAAATGTACAGTGTGGGCTTCAGACCAACTAGTCATGTTGTTCCAGGAACTGCTGAAAAACAGATGGGGTTAGCCCAGTGTTTCTCAACTTTGGGGTCGCACATGGGGTCGCCTGGAATTCAAATGTTGAAATAAAAATGTTAAAATTTGTTAAAATATTAAAATAAAAATATTCTTTGAACCATTTATTATTCTTTTTTAAATTATGATTAAAAACGCCACCCACAATCTTAAAACAACTGTATTCTATATTTTCACTTTCTTGAATATAAATCAACTTCAAATAAAAAGCAGCATACAAAAATAGTAGTTGAAGTATGACTGACGGCTACGATCACATGACTGCACGTGATCGGGGGTCGCCAGAAATTTGTGATGTCCAAATGGGGTCACGAGCTAAAAAAGGTTGGGAACCACTTAAATATTTATTTGTTTTATTCTTATTCATATTTTAGTTTGAGAAAAAGTATGTAATAACAGAAGCCGCTTTTGACTTTTAATTTTTAATAAATGGAGCAAGTAATTCCCATTTTGAACTTCTACAGATTCATTTGAAGTCATTTTGACTTCTGCTAATTGACAGAGACACTCAAGTAGATGTGTCATATTTGCTCCAGAATGACCTTCAGGGGCAAGTTTATATTCCTCCCATTAGACGTTCAAAAGGGAGGACAATGTCCAGACCAGCACTGGATGCCTGTGGGAACGGGGGTCTTTTTCTAGGGGGTGCTTCTCTCTAAAGTGTAAATCATCCAGTTTGTCCTCTGGTATTTTTTTCTTTTTTCTTTTGCTCTACCACTAGAACCACTCCCATCAAAGACAACCGTGTTTCTGAACTGCGAAGAGCTTAAACTGTCCTCCTCTACAACAATACACTGGCCAGAGGATGGTGATGTATTCAAAATGGAGAGAGCCCCTAGAAACATCAGACTCTAAGAACTGAGTGAGCACATCCGAACGTGCAATTTGCTTGCCATCATTAGTTACTGATTAATCTGCCCCTATATTTCAGCTGCTTGTTCTGTAAAACAATAGAAAACAGCAAAGAACGGATGAAGCATTGAAGCATTTTGGTGATCAACAGTCTAAACATATCAGGCTCGCTCAGGTTCCCAACAACATCAGCTTCAAGAGGCCATACTTCACATCTGAAAACAGAAATCAACAACTATTTGGTATCTTTGTTTTAAAAATGAACACAAAAATAGATTCAGCTCTAGTTTGTTTTAGTTGAAACAACCAGACTGCATCAGAGTAGCATCATTTCCCTGGCTCCAGCATCAGTTTGATGTCCCCCACACCGACCTGTTTTCACTAACCAGCATGGAAACACCAGTGACATCTTCTCAAACATCTTTTTGTATCATTATGATCTGACGGCAACATCATCACCAGCCACCAGTATGAACACAGCTCCACATTACCATCAACTACAGCAGCCACCAGTATGAACACAGCTCCACATTACCATCAACTACAGCAGGTAAAATTAACCCATTGATCAATATTTATATATTTAATAAGTTACGTTATTTCTAAAGCAACATTTTCTAATATTGGCCGGGTTGAGCTGTTTCATCGATGACGCTAAGAATGAACATACTCGTGTTTGGACACAATCAGAATACATCATCTTCAACTTTGAGGAATTACAGCAGCAGACACATTTCACACTCGAGCTGATCAATAATCAGCAGCCACTAGATACGATCACCATTAACACACGTGCAGTGCCCGGTGTGACCTGGGAGGTTACTAAGACACGCAGGTAGAGGAGCCGATAAAGTTCATGAAGCAATGGACCACAACTACGATTAAAAAATATATGATAAAGAGTTGATGTTCAGCTGTCAGCATGCTAATTAACTCATCTGTCACGGTATCATACTAACGATTAACCTTCACCAGCATAGTTCAAGTGGAGCCCGAGTACACCAGTGAACACATTCATTAGATATATTATGAATAACTGTACTTATTACGAGCATGACGCCGAGCTGCAAACATAGCAGTTAGCTATTAGCAGTTAGCTTCCCCGGACCGCCCAATTGACTGATCACCTCTCTGTTAGCATTAGCATTAGCTGACAGGCTAGCTGTTAGCGCGCACCAGAAATGAGTGCATCCCGGCTCCACTGCGCGCTCATTCACCCTCCACTTCAAACCCTACAGACCGGCATCAAGTTAACGCAGGAACCCGATAAAAAATTGAGGAGCAAACTTGCAGGGGTGTAGAGAGAAGACAGGAAAGGCGTTCTTACTGATTTGATGCAATTCTCTTTTTCCTCTCCAGCTTTCCAGGCAACTTAAACCGATCTGTTTATGCCCAACAACGAACGTCTCCGAAAGATAACATGTGTTTCACAAATCTGGCATGATAAGATTGTCCGACGAAACATTCCCGTTGATCGTGGAAGGAAAAAAAGACGATTTTCGGCAAAAAATTTGCGAAAAATTAAAGTTGTAGCGGTCGCTCCGTCATGGAGGCCATGTTTGGGAGCGACCGAAGCACCGCCTGTCAGCGCCAGCAGGAGAAATAGGTCCGAGAAAATATTTACTATCGTACCGGAGCAGAAAAGGTTGACCGGCCTGAGTTTATCTTTTACACACAGATAAAGGCGACGTTCGGTCACACTGGGGGTTCATGGTGTGCAGCTTTATACACGTTTACATCCCACTCGGTTCATTTGTTTGTGTTGTGTAAAAAGTGCGTCTGACCCCGCGGAAGTATCTATTGGAGGGCTGTTCTGGTGAAGCGGTCTCTGTCATCAGACCTGAAGTCACGGACTGGATCCGCGAGGATCTGGACTGCTATTACACGTGTGTCAAGCAGGAACCAAATAATTAGCACATTATATTATTTTACAAGTAATTATGAACACATTTAGGCATCATTTTATTATGTTTTACAATAATTATATTGTTTTTTTACACATTTGTTATATTTTGAAATAATCTGAACAAAGTTTTAAGCATCGGTAGAATCTCCTTCATAAATGAAAAACCTCTAAAGCAGTGGTTCTCAAAATGAGGCCAAGGGACCCCCAGGAGTCTTTGAGAGGGTTCAAGGGGGTCCCCAACTATTTCTCAAAATTGAAAGGGATAGTTCAGCCAAAATTCAAATTTCACTCATTATCTACTCACCCTCATGTCGACTAAGGGCTGGGAGAATTTTCAGAGTCCTCCATGCCTTCTCGGAGTTACGGGGGTGGTACGCGCAGCAGTATTTGTCCATATAATGGTTGTGAATGGTGCTCACTTTTCTTCGTCCAAAAAGACACACCAAAAAACATCCAAATACCTCCATACTGCTCATCTGTAATGTCCCTCTTGTATTGAAGCCCCGACATGAGAAATTGTTCCGCCGGTCAGTGCAAATCACGCAAGCTACAAACAAGCTTAAAATATATACTTATTAAATTTTTTCAGAACAATTTCTCATGTCGGGGCTTCAATACAAGAGGGACATTACAGACGAGCAGTATGGAGGTATTTGGATGTTTTTTGGTGTGTCTTTTTGGACGAAGAAAAGTGAGCACCATTCACAACCATTATATGGACAAATACTGCTGCGCGGACCCCCCCCGTAACTCCAAGAAGGCACGGAGGACTCTGAAAATTCTCACAGCTCTTAGTCTACATGAGGGTGAGTAGATAATGAGTGAAATTTTAATTTTAAAACTATCCCATTAACCAATTTTTTTCCCCAGACATTTCTTGAAAATTTTCCCAAAATTCATGCCACTGGTTTGATTTGACTAAAAAAAGTAAAGTTATTCAGTCTCAGAACAAGTGTTTGTGTATTTCTGGTGTTTGTTTCAAAAATTTTGTCCATAAGGGGGTCCGTGGTCTAATTTGTATCAGGGGTCCTTGATGTAAAAAAGTTTGAGAACCACTGCTCTAAAGGACTCATAGAACTTCCTCAAAATTATCTTAGTATACAAATGGTTGACAAATGACAGTAAAACCAAACATGAACATGTACCGTACTAGAAAAGTCTACAGTGTTGTTCTACTATCAGCCTCTGAAACAGCTTCAAGTAACATCAGCATTACTCTCACAAATGGAGGTTCAAATTCAGGAGACAGGTGGGAATGACAACAAGCTGTCTTACTGAGTAAAACAAAAACCTTTATTAATAAACTCTGACAAACTTACTTATTTCTTTACCAAAAAGTAAACAGAACTACATTTTTTACATTGAAACAAAAGCTTTGCTGGTGAAGGGAGGGAGTTCAGATAAACTCCACCCCACTGTCTGTCACATTGAAGTAGCTGCTCCTGTAAGACTTGGATGAGGAAGTGCAGTGGACGGTGAAGGCCTGGCGTGTCCCCTTCTCCTTGCTGCCTCCTGCGGTGGTGGCCGTGTTGTTTTCAGCTTCCTGGCGAGAGCACAGCAGCCGGTGGGTCACCAGCCGTTGCCAGGGGCGACAGAGGTACGGTCGGCAAGACTCCGAGGAAGATTGAGAGGAGGACCCACCGACGCTCCTCCTGATTGCGTGGCAGGTGGCGAAGACAGTGATTCTGTAATCCCTGTGGAGAAGCCACAGATGAGACAGAATCAAACCAACTATCTAAAAGCCCCAGGAGTCTTTTCAGTAACTGTGAGAACCACCTACTGGACCACTAGTACTCACTGAAGGACCTATTTCTTGCAGCTTGAAGCATTTATTTATATTTCTCATTGGTAAAACATAAAGAGCCTTTCCCCCAGATTTATTTTTTTTATCAGTGCTTTTGTGTGGCAGTGAGGATGAGGATGTGATGCTGAATCGCATACATCTTAGTAAGATACGTCTTAGTAAGATGTATGTGATTTAGCATAAGATGATCTTAGTCAGCATACTATCACATTTTACATTTAAAGGTGTTCAGAAATGGCCATTTGTCCTGTTTGTCGCGCCTCCTTCTACGAGTTTCCATAAGTTGCCGGAACTTGCCGCACGAGTTTACCAGAGTAAGGAAAACGAATGTGATTGGTCGTTATCAAGCGGGCAGGATATTCAATGCTGCGAGACCGAGCTCGGTGTGTGTGTGTGTGTGTGTCTCTCAGATGTTTGATTGACGGATGACAGATCCAATATCAGTGGCTGATGAATCGTGAGCAGGGTGACGCATAATTTGTGCGCGTGCATTCAGGGCCGTTGCTAGGAATTCTGGGCCCCCTGAAAGAATACTAAAGTGGGCCCCTACCCCCTGACTTTTCCAGTTTTTTTTCTTAGACTACGTATGTATTATCATTTTTTATTTAGCCCACTTTGTTTTGAAGCTAATGCAGCATTACTATGAGTATTAGTCAGGGTCTTATGCCAAATAAATCAGTCATACAAAGATTAGACTACTGTGTTTTTTTGTGGGCCCCACTGGGCGCTGGGCCCCTAGAGTTATCATCACCTTTCTCCCCTATTCAACGGCCCTGCCTGCATTATCCAATGCGGGGGAAAAAATACCACACTTTAATCCAGGATTTACTCGAAAATAAAATTTTGCACCAAGTTTGGGCTAGATGAGTTATTAAACTAATGTTAAGACCCACAGTGGGCTCAAATTCAGTTTTCTTTTCTGTACAGCTTTAAATAAAAAAGAAACTTCTTATTAGCTTAAAAGGTGACTAGTTAATCCGAAAATTGAAATATAATCTAACTATCCAGATGTGTGTACAGGACTAATGTGAGTCCAGTCTGAGTCTGTACCTGGTGTTCACTTCCTGGACAGGTCAGTGGTGTAGTATTGTTACTGCAGTGAAGTCAGATAGATTGTCTCAGTCTGTGGAGCCACCAGCTCTGCTGTAATCACTAAGAGGATCTCAATGCTGGACATACAGGTGGCTGAGGGCAAGATATGGAATATACTAAATGTATTTAGGCTTGTTCCACATGGGATGTAGTGAATGGGAATGCTGGAGACACTGAGGATAAACTGAGAGTGAGTGAGTTTATCCATGTTTAGAAATGGTGACGAGATGAAACGGAAACAGCATCGTACTCAGTTTGCCTGGTGCGCACTTTTACACTGCTACATCACGACTGAAAATCATTAGAGGCCTGTTCATTAATGATAATTAATTGCCAACTAAATGACTAATAGGACAGGATGAACCACTATAAACTACCTATTGGATCACCTAACGGTTCATTAGAACCACCTGGCTGACTACCAGCGTCACTACAAATATGGGTAGACAATCTGACCATATTTGTGATACTTGGGCTCTGGATTCTATTCATAATCCACTCTTGACTCATAGGTTGTGTAGTATATGATGGTATATACTTATAAATAAATATACTGGATACTGGAAATATACTGGATAAATATATATGATGGTCAACCCTGTATGTTTAAGCACTGGAGTGCACCTATGACATCAAGTTTACAGTTGTGACTCATATCTGAGTTTGTTCTTCCCATTAAATGGTTACATATATGAGTCAACCAAGATCAGATAATCAACTGTTACAGTGATTTTACAACATGGATGAGTGTGGAATTAAACAGCAGGAGAATAAACACAGGTAGTTTGTGCTTTGATTTAATTTACTTTACTTGTGTTGAGTAAGTGAAACTGCACTGTTAACATAGATATCTTTCAGTAGCCATCTTTAAAAACAGATTAAAAACATATCTTTTCTCAACAGCATTCTGCTGAACTGTGTGTATGTGTGTGCATGTGTCCATATGTGATTGTGTCAGTGGGTGCGCATGTGTGAGTCTAAGTGTGTATGTGCTGAAGATGACATAGATGATTGTTTACTTGCACTTGCACTCTTCTTGTTTTCTATTTGATTTCTAATTGATTTTTATACAACTATGTATACCTGTTGTGAAGCACATTGAGTCTGCCTTGTGCATGAAATGTGCTTTATAAATAAAGTTGAATTGAAAGTTGAATTTCATTTCATTTCCAGGAGCACAGCTGTCCAAATTTCACAGGCCAACTTTGTCATGTGGCTTTTCTCATTAATGATTTAATTCACTGCACAGCTTAAACTATTTATTGATCTTGCACTCTTCAGTCATGTTTTTATCTTGTTTTAGTGATGGTACTTTTATGGATTACTGTTGAACTTGACATTTGCAAATGAATAAATACACTTAAAATGTCAATATGACGGGGCAGTGCATGGCGCAGTGGTTAAGGCGGCCGCCCCGTGTAGAGGCTACAGTCCTCAACGCAGGCGTCCCCGGTTCAAATCCCGCGTCGGGCAGACCTTTCATTCATGTCATTCCCCCTCTCTCTGCCTCCCCCTTTCCTGTCTATCTATACTATGGCTATCAAAGAAAGGCATAAAAAAAGCCAAAAAATATTTTTATAAAATAAATAAAAAAAATGTCAATATGACAACTGTCTTTTCATTTGTTTTTATCAGCTTTATCAGCGTGATACACACTAAAGTGATCATCAGATCTTCAGGCTGTAGAAATGGATATAAAGTGCTGCTTCAAGGTAATAAATTGCCTGCCTTCAATGAGGATGGGGTAAGTTGAATTACTTTTTCCTTAATGTTTCCATGGCTCACACAAGACTTTCTACTTCACAGAGTACAACCTGGGCAGAACCAGACCTGGTGACATCTCTTGGATGAGCTGAACGTATGTCAGCAACAAATGTGAACCAGCACTGTAACAAAACTGAAAATGAAAGCTGCTTTGCAGCAGTGGTCGGGGCCAGGCCATTTTGGACAAATTTAGGCAATTCTGAGTAACAAGAGACAAAATAGGAAGACAACAAGAACATCAGTATTACAATGTCCATCCTGCCTTAGCTGAGGCTTGAACTCACTCTAACTCATGGAGGTAATTGGGCAGAGGTAAAACCTGGTGTGTGGCTTCACAGCTGGACTACGCCAGTCACCAAGGTGACAGCAGCTTTCAAGGCAGATTTTAAAAATTGTCAAAATGTTAAAGATTCTGTTATCAAGACAAAAATCTGATAATACATAAATTGCATCTTGACAGCACAGAAATGTTGGTGATTTGTTTTAGTATTTTGCTTCATAAGAGAAAATCTGATGTTTAAAAATGCCACTCTCAGATTGACTGCAGTTGTTCCTATGAGAGCAGAATTCAAAATGTTTTCAAAAATTCAGTTTTTGAGATAAAATTCTGATATTTGCCAAACTTCATCAACCATGACTCCAAAATATTGTAATTTTTTTCCCTTGAACACTTAAAATGTATTTAGCAAGAATTGGCTGGTACCGGTATATGTTTACAGTACTGTTCACAGTGAAACGTTTTCATGCACTGTAGACTCAATTTTTCAAATATCAAAAAGCTGGGTGGTATTTTTGTGGAGGACAGTCTGAAGATGCGGTGTAGCAAATTTGGTGTGACTTGAGCAAAAATGAGCAATAAAGGATTAATAAGTTTTACAGTGTTTGAAAAAAAAGGGTTAGGGACTTCCTAATTTGCACTGGATTTAGTCGTACAAAAGTTTCTAAAGGATTGGGGCTACGTTTTGCTTAAAGTTGCAAAACTGTAGCATGTACGGTTGGTTTGTTAGGACTTTTGTGCAAAGTTGGCCCCTAAATATGACTCGGTTTGATTTTGAATTGGTTGATTGAGACACAATCGAATCATGTGAAGTGATTCTTATACACACCCCTAGAGGCTTAGACCACAAAAATTTGGAATGGGACCCAGAACCTCCTGGCTGATTGATACCCACCTGAGCAGTCGGCCCAGCAGCTCTGAACACTTGCTGAGCTTCTCCTCCTGCTTGGCGAAGCTGGCACCGCCGTCGCAGCGGTCCAGCCAGTAGAAAGCCGAGATGCTGTCGACGAGGAGGAGTGCCAGACTGGGCCGCGATGAGAAGGAGGTCTCCAGGAAGTGGAGGGTGAGGAGGAGCTGGGAAGAGGAGGAGCAGTGGACGACGAGCAGGCGAGATAGGCACGAATGCAACGCCACCTCATCTGAGCAGGCTGAGGGTGAGCTGGTAGAGAGAGCTAGACACACAGAGACACAGGATGTAAAGATATTTGACCTCACTAATGAGCATACAGTATGAGCGTTAATGTGTGTACCTGCATTCAGTCTGCTGTCCAGGATGCTGACCAGTCGTAACATGTCCAAACTGTAGTCAGTGTCCACAAACACCACGTCTACCTCAAGACCTCCAGCAACCTTGGGCAGCACACAGCGACACAGCAGGTGGTAGAGCAGCTCTGTCTTACCTGAGACACACACACACACAAATGTATATAATATACAATATGCATCTGAGGAGTTAAGGTGTTTATCTGTGCAGTGAACTCACCTGTTCCTTCTGCCCCATACAGCTCCACCACCTCACCTGAAAACATAAACAAACATGAGTTGAGCAACCAAAGGTCAAATGGTGTAACCTGTATTTTTTTCCAATGGAGGTGGATCAAATATGTAATATTTATTATTCTTTTGTGGTTACACCATTTGACATTTTCAAGGGCATTCAGTCTGCCTTTGGTTAAATGACATAAAACCAACATGAGCACAAAATGTACATTTTGACAAATCTGATGCTTTTAAAACAAATTTTTAAGATATTTCTTAATTATTCATCTTGCCAACCCTTATTTGTTACTACCTCATTTATGAACTGCAACGTGAAAAAGTCAGTAGTGTTTTTCTTCTGATATTTTCAATCTTTGTTGTATCCATGTGGGATTAATGTGCTACTGTCTATCCTTTGTTTGCATTCATATAACAGGAGGATTCTCGGTGAAGATCTACACAGCCTCGTTTCTCAGGCTTATAAGTGAACAGGGCATCAGAGGTGATGATATCCTCAAGATGAGTCAGATCAACATGTTGACACTCTGGTCTCACCGAGTCATAACTCTAAGGACCACTTTGACACAGATAGCATCACTTAATCAAAGTGTTTCAGATTATGCTGTTGTCTTCCATGAGCCGTGTGTCATATGGTGACAGGCTCTATCAGATGACAGAGTGGGCCTGGGCAGTTACCATGCTCCGGTCCGCCATTTTCAGGAAACAGGCGAGGTTCGATGTCCTTCAGACAGCGCCGAGCCTCCAGACGAGCAAAGAGCTGTGGGGACACACTGCTCATCACTCTGCTGTTTATACATACTGTAGGCCTACACTGGACCTCATTCAAACACATGGACAGCATCAGCACTGGGACTATAATGACACACACATGTTTACAGAGCTCGGCACATACCAGAGCATCAATGAAGTGAATTTGTATTTTCAAAATGTGTTCACCTGTAAAAATAAAACTGGAGTCTGACTCTTAATCAATATTAACCCATCAGTATACTTGTGAGAAGCAGATTGTCTCAAGTCTGTCTTCAGGAGTAAAAATGGCTTGAAATTCTCTTAATCAGACAGTCCCTGAACTCACCACAGCGTCTGCGCTAATGACAGCCTCATTTATTAGTCCAATCATAATCAGTGTAAGTTTACTTGGACAGGTCTTGGCCCGGTCTTGACATAAAGCCTGCAATGTGCTACATTAACTACAGAGTAGTATTACTATTAGTCACTACTGTTATCCGTACTGTAGCCTACTATGAGTACAACTATCATTAGAAACCCGCTCTTCTCTACATACAATAAACAAACATAAAGCCACAGGGGAGTCCAGGCTTTTACTTTGAAAACTTGCAGCAGTATTTCTGGCCGTACATGGACTTTTCAAATCAAACAAGCGGTAAAGATCAACAACCACAAATTACTCCTTCAAATGTGACGTGACGTGATGTAAAGTGTTCAATAACTGACCTGGGCGCCGCTTTCGCTCATCACGGCACGGACTTCATCCTCCCTCGGACACCTCCGCCGCGCTTTCCAACTACTTCCGCCTTCTGTCGTTTTACCGTAATAGACGGAGAGCGAGTCGCGACCACTCGTTACCGTAAATGACACAGCAGCAGCTCAGAAGGGGCTCGTGAAGAAGGCGGGGCAGGTCCATAGGTCTCATGGGCGCCATTTTTGCCATGGTAACTAAAGTTAGCTGCAGCCTCATCGTCACACTTTGAGCACTGGCTGTCTTGCTCTTCCCCTCACACTTGCTAACCCCACCCGGGGCTGTTGCTAGGAATTCTGGCCCCCCTGAAAGAATACTAAAGTGGGCCCCTACCCCCTGACTTTTCCACTTTTTTTCTTGGACTACGTCATTTTTTATTTAGCCTACTTTGTTTTGATGCTAATGTAGCATTACTATGAGTATAGTCAGGGTCTAATGCAGAATACTTCAGTCATACAAAGATTAGACTACTGGGGTTTTTTGTGGGCCCTACTGGGCGCTGGGCCCCTAGAATTATCATCACCTTTCTCCCCTATACAACGGCCCTGACCCCACCACCGAGTGAGGGTAAGCTAGCAATGCACGGCTAGTTAGCAGTTTTATGTGTGTTGGTTGTATTTTAGCATCGTGAGGCAAATCGGTAGCCTAGAAATCTAGACGCCTTAGCGGCAGCAAATAGGCCTGTGGGTCATTCCGCCAAAAGAGTGCCATTTGCTCATTGTAACTCTTAAAAATTAAACTTCATTTTTCATTCCATTTCAGTATAGAATTTTTTAATATCCACATTTACTCATTCAAAATGAGTAGTGGTCAATCTCAAGCTACTTTATTTAATTTATTGCTGCTTTTATCATTGCATTTTTGAAGAAAAAGTAACAGCAATGAGGGTAACAGCAATGAGTTTTTAGCATAAAATCAGCAATTGTGTGAAATCTAGCCAAATAGCATCTATACTAATAGCTTGAGCACACAGAGCACATTCTTAGGATTTAACTGAATATTTTACTTTTGATATCAACAAACACTGTCTAGAGATAATTTAGGTAACAGGAATGAGTGTTAAGAGTGACCGACCCTGACATAGCTACAATACCATTACATTTCAGGAAAAATAAATGACAGAATTTAATTTTGGTCTTCCCATGACTTTCAGAAGACCTAAATGATGTCACTTCCACCAGAACATGTCACTGGTGGGATGTTCCAAAACTTTTAGAGTGTAGAATGTGTTTGGGTAACAGCACTGAGTGAAAACCTGGGGACGGGACTAAAATGTGAATTTTAACCAAAATATAATTAGGTTTTAATTTTAAAAATGTTATATAAGTGTAGATATAATATAAAGTCACACTAATATGCAAAAAAAATGAGATTTTAGCAGGATTTTATTCATAATGCATTGTGGTAAACTATAGCGTTTGGCTGTGGGGACATGCAACAAAGGCTGTTTCAGTGCTTTGAAAGCCTTTTTATAGTAATTAAAAATGATATAGATTTAATTTCTACAGTGATTCATGTGTATGGTGCTTTGTTTATTAATTAAATGCAATTTATATTATATTATTACATGTTTTTATACATTTAATATGCTGGGGACAGAAATGGCACTCTTTTGGTGGAATCGCCCCTATACATTTTATTCATATAGTCTGGCTTGTCAGGCTAGCAAATCGGTCCATTTGAACAGGAGATGTGCAGCAGCTGTGAAATCAGTGTGTTTATGAGGGCTGCATTCCAAAAGCAGGTTGAGTCGCCCTCGCTCACTTGCCCTCAGCACTTGCCCTCAGCACTTGCCCTTGAGGGATCGGGGAGCAACCATCATTCTGACAACCCACCAGTCCGACATAGGCCTCTAAATGACTGCGTTTATGCACTTCAGTACCCCGGTTTTAATCGGGTTTTTTAAGTACCCCGTATTTTGATCAAATTCGGGGTATGGTGTTTACATGGAAACCCGGTTATTCAGTATCCCTGTATACATGATAAATACAGTATCCCGGTTTCTGATTACTGCGTCTTACGTGCGTATGTGTGTTTCATTCATGTTTATGGTTTACAACAGGAAGCGCAACTACTAGGAAATATGTAGGTCAGAAAATTTACAAATTAAAAATGCTGCCCTATATAACTTAATAAAAGAAAAGAAAATGTAATGTAGACTGATCGGTTTATTGTAAAACATGCATTTATTGATGTAAAAGTGGTGATTTCTGTACACACGTTAGGCGACAGAGCCTCCAGGCAGCGCTGCTCCTCCAATACACACATGAAGCTTCACTTTTCATTCAAACAAACTAAGGCAACTGCCACAATTCTTAGATTTCATCAATGAGACCAGCATTTATCTCCTAAAAAGAATATAACCAGCCGGCAGTAAACATCTAAAAACCTACGGGTAAGTTAATCAGCGATCGTTTTCTCCACCGAGGTGACAGAGTAGTCTGGCCGGCGAGCACGTCAGGAGACGGGGTTGCTGCCTCTGTGATATCCCAGTCACAGCTCACACACGGGGAGCTTCACTCCTCCGAAAAACGTCGTAGCAAACTTGTAAACAGCCGTCATTTGGATAAACCGACTGCACATTGGGGATCTAAACAGTTACTTTCTCGCATGAAAAAAATTAACAAGAATGCTCCAGAATGCGCTCTTGTTGTCGCCGCCATTTTGTACGTAACGTATCTATGGTAACGGTTACGTCAGCTGGCTGAGCAGCTTTCAGATATCGGGGTACTGTGTTTACATGCTCCAGTATCCTGATTTCTTTCGGAGTTCTCCAGGCAGCAAAATCGGGTTTCTCAAAATCGGGATATGAGCTTATCCCAATTTCTGGAATCGGGAAATGGCGTTTACATACGCAAACACAAAAACGGGGTACTTAAAAAACCTGATTAAAATCGGGGTACTGAAGTGCATGTAAACGCAGTCATTGTCTAAATGGAAACACTTTAATTTTCTATCAAATGTCCCATCATTTTGACAATTCTTGCCTCCTATGGTCGGAATGACTTTTTTTTTTTTTTTTAAAGGGACATTGTGTAACTTCTCCTGTTATCTATTCACGAAAATCGATTATTTCGTTCAAAAGTATGTTTTTCATTAATCAGTAATCACCCCCATCAACAAACTGAAGTGTTCCGGTAAGCTCTGAATTTGCCGTTCATATCGAATACATGGAGTGGGTAAGCTCGGTGCTGGCTGCCATGCCGTGTCGCCATGTTTTTATGTTCAGTGGCAGCGTGACGCTAGAAAACCACGGAAACGCCCCGGAGACACCGGAGCTGTCGGCTCAGGTCGAGGTGGCGTCTGTGAAAAGTCACCGCGGTGCAGTGAGGAGGAATGGAGCATTATGTGTTGGAGTAGCGCATCCTGGGTGGGTGGCAGTTTCTCCATGCCTATTCTCTCGACAGAAAAGCTCTTTTCTTGCCTGGTTGATGGAGCTCACGGGACTTGATTTGTCATATAGAATAACGGTCAGTCTCTCAAGTGTCTGGAACAGCTGACAGTCGACATCCAACAGCTGGAAGGGATTTTTGGCCAGATATACAAATAAGTCTGTCACATCATCACAGGCCTGCCAGGCCCGCCAAGCTGACTTTTTACCTTTACCCTTGAATGCAGATGTTGTGTCACAACCTGAATATGCATGAAACATCGGCAGTGCTCGAGACTTTGGTTCCCCTAGGCTTTTACAGATATTGTTGATGTGGTAAAATCTGTATTTTTTGCCCATGCCAAAGGCCACCCAGATGTCTACCAAAGGTTGAATCACCAGTAAATCATGGAATACGCCTGCAAGGATCACAATAACATCAGTGTCCACAGTACGCACAAGGACACTTCTTGCTCCTTGCTCCAGCGCATGCTGCACATGAACCCCCATCCTGGTGTCTGCCTCTTCATGATTGCAACAAACCATGATGCTACTGGAACCAAAAGATGACACAGCTTGCCCTGATGTGACAAACAAAGCCTTGTCTGGTGGCCAGTGGAACTCTTCAGTCTTCGATGTCAAAGAGGTAAACAGCTCCTCCTTATTCATTGGGTCATGAAGAAAGTCCCTCTAATTTCCTGGTAACTTTGTCTGGCTGGACACCTTCCTGCGAACACCTTGTCCTCTCTTTTCACGGGTGGACTCAAACTGACTGTCTGGAATGTAAGTGTCCCATACAATATCCAAGCGCTTGGTATCCTGCAGCTGCTTCTGTAGGTAAGGGATGAAAACCTCATCTGCATAGTTATCAAATGTGCTCACTCTAAATGTGGGCAAGCAGTGGACAATGACTGCTCCATCTAGGAATTTGCAGTCATAACTTGAGGGTGGTTCTGATTGGCCAAGCTGCTCAAGGCATTGCAGTAGGTCAGATTTTGTGCCAGTCAGGTGAAGCTTGAGAGGGAAGGAGGGAAGGACTGCACCTCATGTGCAAAGAATTCATCTAAGTCACTCTCACGGCTCTGCATAGAGTGCCGAAGTGGAAGCAGGAAGTAACGGCCCCATGGGTCCTCAATTCGAAAAAAGTCTCCATAGAAATGAACGAGACTCCAAAATTTATTTCGTGATCCGTTTGAATTATGCCATGACAAAAAAATATGTCCTCTACCTGTTTAAAACATCATGTTTCATGCCGAGAAATCAGCAGTTTGTTGTAAACCTATTGTAAAATAAAATTCCGAAGAATCCGTAACCAGAAAGACTACAAGTCGCGTAGGTGACGTCACACACCAAATGCCGCCCTTTACCGTGTCAGTTGGTGACGTATTTTTTGTGGGACAAGCACCTTCTTGATGAAGTCATGGTTTTGTTTTTTCCCATGTCTTCAAAGATGTGCACTGTATTCACCACAGATTCATCTGTGCAGTTGCGACTGTCTAGAGTCATGAGCTCTTTGAATTCATCCAGGAAAGGACTGCCCATTCTAGTAATAGTTTCAGACAGGCTGACAACATGTCTCTGAAAAGTCTTCTGTGTTGAAAGACCATGCTCGTGATGTTGAAAGTTCTTAGGATTTTCCTTGTCATCATCTGGGAGATATTCCTCCTCAAACTCTTTTAGCAATCTTGCCTTCTCTGGCCCTGTGAGCATCCAGCGTCTGAAAGCATCTGGGTTTTCTGTGAGAACAACTGCACCACCTGATCCTTTCACAGTCTTGTTCTCCTGTTCATGAGCTTGGTCGAATGGGATCGCAGAGGAAGAAAGAACCCAGTGTGAATGCTTTTCAAACTCATCCTTGATAGTGTTGGGCAAAGACTTCATGTCCCTGATATGGACAGACATCCATCTTGAATACTTAGCATGATCCAAGGCAAAGAATAGAGGAACAAGTCCTTCCAGTACTTCTACATACAGAGGGAAATTCTTCTCTCTATGGGCCCTGATGAAGATGAGAATGAGGGTTTCATATCTCATGATCATATCCCAAAACTTGAAGGTAGGACTCTTTGTCAGCATGACATTTCTCCATGCAATGAAGGAGTCTTCATCTTTGGGGCCTGCACTAAGCCTGAAAGCCTTCTGCTGTAGATTGTGCAGTGATAAAAGAGTGACTTGGTGGGCATGCCTTGGTGGGCATGCCTGGGCATGCCTTCCACTGGAGGTTGCATAGAAGCATGATAGGCAGCCCAGGAAAGTGCATACAGGTCAGTTCTAACTTAACTATGAGTGGCAGTGCATGTTTCACCCAACTGTGTTCCACTGCTCTTGCACCATCCAACAAGCCTGTAACTGGATATACATCATTCTTTGGGACAGAAACAGATGTATTCTTCAAAGCTACAGCTGGGACAAAGGTGGAACTGTCAGGCAGAGCATGTTTTCTGTTTTCAGAAGGTGGTATTGTAATGGGTGGTCTATTTACACCAGGCTCACTCTTGGTTGGCAATTGAAACAGGCTGATTCCAGTTCCATGAAAGGAGGTCACAGAAGTTGTTGAACTTGGGTTGTGGTCTAGGTTGTCAAGGGCACTGACTGAACAGCCCTTTTCGAAGACAAGCAGGAGCCACAACACCATCTGCTTCAAAGCACTCACATGTAGAAGTGGCAAGCCAGTCTTCAATTTGTTTAATCCTATCATACGAAATGCTAATGCCCATGTGGCATAACTGCTGGACAAGTTTCTTGCTTCTGGTTTGTGCATACATTGATTCCAATGTAGATAGGGAGTGGTGGTTCATGTTCCAGATTGTGTCTGGTCTTCTCTGCAGAAGGAGGATTTTTCTTTGCGTTGTAAACGATGCGCTGTCCAATAGTGAGGCAAGCCTGAGAGTCACATTTGTCTTGATCTTTCAAGTTCGAACCATTTATCATCATGGAGACAAGATACTTAAGGCTTGAAGGTAGTGAGTTTTCTTGACATTTTTCGGGAAGGAACCAGTGAAAATGAAGCCTGTGTGGTTGAATATGTCTGTTGTGATTATAGTTGCCGCTTTTGCTAGGATAGTGCGTCTTCATCAAAATCTCGACTCTTTAGAGCTTCCTTTAAAATATCTCTCATTCCTTCCTTGAAAATGAGAACTGTGTTTCTTCCATCGTACTGTGTCTGTGCCTGCTCTTGTTGACCTGTTTCTTGATCCCCAGCTCCTCAAGTCGATTCACATACAGAGAGTGCATATTGGACAACTTGAACAGACGAACTCCAGAGTCCACAGACTTTTCAATGTAGTTCTTCAGTTCCATGAAAGCTCGAGATTGATTCATTTTTTCATCCATGTTTTCTGGTGGTTTGTCTAACTTCGGAGTGAGACTTCGATGGCGAATCCTCAGCTTTCGGGCTGGAAACTCGCCAGATCATGTCTGTGACGGGGCATCGTGTGAGAGCAGCCTGCAGGCTTATTGGGCTCCGTCAGTAGCAGTGGCGTCCCTAGGCTAAAACATTCGGGGCTAAAGCCCCGGATGTTTTTTAATTAGCCCCGAATATTAATTTTCAAAAAAAAAAAAAAAAATTTTTTTTTTTTTTTTTTTTTTTTTAAGATCACATCCTCAAACTACGGTTATCTTATGTTGATGCTTCGATAAAACAGCGTTTTTGGACAGGTTTGAGTAACAATTAATTATATTTTTAAAAAGCCACTACTTTGGCTTTGGCACACAAGTGGTTAACACCTCCAGGTCGCACTTGACGTCATTCACCCAAAACAGCGGCGCATTTAACTTGACAACAAATACCTGACAGCAGGCAGGTTTGACAACAGCAAGCTGCAGCTGTCTTTTGGTAGCTAGTAGCAGCTAAAGTGTATCAAGATGCCACAAAAAAGATTTCCATGTTTTCCCCCAAAGGTGGTCAGCAATCAAAAAGGTAATGGGAATAGAAATTATGTAAAAATGTATAATTTCGAAAAGAGTGTTGCAGCTGGAACTACAAGAGGGTAGTAGCTAACGTTAGCTAGCTAGCAGCTAGTTGATATTGCTCTGGTTGATATTACATGAGAAAAAAAGCAATCTGTAATTATTGGCATCTGTAAATGCAATTGTAGGGTGTGAGAATTGTGTACCTAGAAATAACTAAGTTTGGGCTTCTTCTAGAGGGGAAAGTTGCTGAAGTTAATGTGCTATAACATCGAACCATCTTGTTTATTTTCTTTTTCATGCATGATAGCAGCTAGTTAGCAGACAGGGATCCCGCACAGCCTGCCTCTTTTACTGTAGCTGCTAATGTGTTAAATGGAAACACAATGTGTTGTTACGTAGCTAGCTAATGTCAGTACATAGAACTAAATTCAAAATGGGTCATTCATTTGATGATCTGTGGATTGCATCGTTTTCACCTTTTTCACCAATGATGGAGAATGTCTCTATGCCTAAAAATTTCGGCGCGCTCTCTGCGCGCGCATATATTGCATGTGTCACTCTTCCGGGCTAAGCCCCGGATGTGTCAGAATCCTAGAGACGCCCCTGGTCAGTAGGCTACAGGAGAGACGAGAGTGGAGACATTTTGTTGTCTCTCAACGTCCCAACTAGCAGTGATCAGGGCCCACAAATGTCAAATCTCCGTCCTTCAAATGCAACGATGGACATGCCAGTGTCTCTCTCAAATTTTACCATCAACGGCAATGTTGCATTTAATTTTAAATAGCTAGTTTGTTACTATTACCTCTTGCCTACTGTCATATCTGTCTTTCTGTCTTGCTTATCCTCTTGCTTGATTTCCTTTCTGGGTCTGGGTCATAAAAAATAGAGGAAAAATGAAGCGTCCATGACTCACGTTTCATGTTAAAAGTTTTAACATGTTTCATGTTAAAAGTTAAACTTTATCCTGTCAGACTGCATATATGACAGTACTGATTATCATTACCGATACAGCTAGTTTTGCACATTTAGAAAAACATGACTTTTTTTTTTTCTTGTCCGTATACAACATCTATTGCACGTCTGCCCGTCCTGGGTGAGGGATCCCTCCTCTGTTGCTCACCCTGAGTTTTCTCCAATCTTTCCCTGTTAAAAGGGTTTTCTATGAAGTTTTTCCTCAGTCGATGTGAGGGTCTAAGGGCAGAGGATGTTTTTATGATGCCATGTAAAGAGCCCTATGAGACAAAATGTTTGTAAAAACGGGCTATACAGATAAAATTGCCTTGCCTTTCAATAGGTTGAAAATCACTGGTCTGTAGCACATGCCCTCATCTCATACAGTGCTTACACACACACGCACACACACAGAGTGTAGTCTACCTATTCTATCCTATAAGTTTGACGTACCCAAAGATTTGTCCCTTGTTTTGAGAGACTGATTTCATGTCATGCTTCCTTTCAACTTTCAGATACCAAACCGAAAGCAAAATGGCCAGATAACAAAAACCAAGGATTTGACAAAAAAACAACATGAGAAAAAGAAAAGGCAGTGGCGGAAAAACTCAAAAAACTACTAGGAAAAACAATTAAAAGCTATGTTAGATACCACCCCAGTGAGGATGAGGAGGCAAATGAAATTATTCCAAATGTTTCAGAAGACCAAGTCCAGCATGTGAATTTCCAAACCTCATCTCCAACAACTAGGCCTACCCCCAAATTAATTAAAGAAAAATAAGACAAAGGACAAAAAAAGAAGAGGAGACAAAGGACAAAAAAAGAAAAGACAAATAAAAGAAGAAAGAAAACAATCCAAAAATTTAAGTCAAAATTACACTCAATAGAACATAAGCTTGTGGAAAGGACAGAAGAGATTGACAAACTCAAGAAAAGACTGAGAAGACTGGAGATGTCAGCAAAGAGGAAGCAGGTCACCAACAACATTGGAGGCAGAGAGCCCCCGCCCCAAACAACAAACAAAGTGGGGTCATAAGCGAACATATAACATACTCGGTAACAGCCAGAGGAGACTTATGAGCACTCTTATAAGCCACTTTCTTCATCAAGATGACGTATCCACTGTTATAAATGGAAAATCAGGAGAAATTTGGAAAAAGGGACAGATATTCCGGAAGAGAGCCCTAATAGACACGATGGCCAATCTTCATAAAAGATTTTTGTCTGAAAATCCAAGGCACAGCATTTCCAAGGCTCAGTTCTTCAAACTCAAGCCTTTTTGGATTGGCCAGAGAAGAGTGTCTGATCGAGAAACGTGTGCTTGCAAAACACATGAAAACTTTGGCCTGAAAACAAAGAAGCTGTATCAGCTTGGCGTGATTAAAAAATATCATCCCCAAGGGACCTCGTCCTGGCCAGTGTCTGCAGTGTGGATAACTTGCCCTGCATGTACAGGACATGCAACACGTGCAAAGACAAGACATTTCCTACAACACTGGATCCTTCGACAAAAGGAAACATCATTGCATGGGACGAGTGGGTTACCAAATCTGTGCCATTGATAAAGAAATGCAAAGATGGGTCCACTGAGGAGAAGGAAGTAAAGAATGTGCTTCTTGATAAGAGGCACACCTCAATTGAGAAGCTGGTTGAGCTCACTCAAGACCACCTCCCAAACTTCTCCAGGCTTATCATTAACATTAAGCATCAGTTTGAAAGACTGAGGATGCATGCAGCACCATGCCACAGCCACATGGGCTCACCTTGACCCAGTAGTTAGGGGCATACGAGAGGAGCATCCAAATGCCAGGAACATCCACTTCATCTCTGATGGGCCCACATCCCAATATCGTAACAAAACAAACTTCTACCTTGCTTCAATAGTTCCATTTGTGAAAGGATTTATGAATGTGACATGGAATTTCACAGAGGCATCCCATGGAAAGGGTGCTCCCGATGGAGTGGGTGGTGCCCTGAAAAACCTTGCTGACAGAATCGTGTCCTATGGTACCAGCATACCAGATGCAGACACTCTCTTTGAGCAGCTAAAGCTCAATTCATCTGTGAAGCTCTTTAAAGTTACAGAGGAGGACATCATAAGAAGTGGTGAATTAGTCCCACCACATCTGAAGTCAGTACCTGGGACAATGAGAGTTCATCAGGTGAGTCAGTTAAAAACAACAACATATTCCAACTAAATACGATGAGGAGAAATACTGCTATACTTACATGGTTTCCTTGCAGAAATAGATGCATACAATAGATAGTTAAAAATGGAGGTCAATAAAAATGTAATGTCTGTCATAATCTACTCATTGTCATGTCAGCTGAAGGACAGTTTGTCTATATAACATTCAGGAAGGTTGCTATAGAGAAAGCTAGTCACCATTTACTTGAAGGAATCGTTAATCAAAAAATTAAATTTAGTCATTATTGACTCACCCTCACGCTGATAAATAGTTGTTGTTTTTTTTAGGGGGGTCAGCATTCCACAGAAATCCTTAATACGAGAGTCAATAGCTGGAAGCAGGAAGAATAGCTGTGGCTTTGCTGCAGTTAATGGGGATCTTAATAATAAACAAAAAATAGCGCCCGAGACAAAAAGGTCCATAAAACTATACAAAAACGTTACTGACCATACAGACCTTTTTAACATCCAGGAAATATTCTCCTGTTAGTTTAGTTAATAAGAGTGTTAAGATACAAAACAGCGCTAAAATATTAGTCTGGATGCTCTCTGTCATATATAAAGGTAAAGGTACTTTATTTGTCACATATACAGCTAGTACAGTGAAATTCTTTCTCTGCATTTAACCAAGGGGGCAGTTGTCGGTCTGAGAAGTGAAGCTCACTTCCGCGTTCAAAAAACTGCAATCCCCTCGAATTCCTCTGGGGGCTGGTGTCAGAAGGGAGCATTCCCCATAGAGCCCCATGTTAAAATCGCCGACTTTACATCCTCAGTAAACATGTTAAAAGCCTGGTGTCAGAACGTTTTTTTGTCTCAATCGATAGTTTCTACCCCCGCACACACTCTGAGGGGGGTGAATTTTTTTTTAACTCTACCGTTTTACTGTTATTAGGTTAAAATTCTGGCCAATTAGGGCGCGGAAACGTTGAGTGACAGGTCCGAGCAGCTCCGTGGACAGCTGCTTGGAGGCCAGTGGGCGGGATCTCGGCCGGCCAATCCAACATGGCGCTGTTCAGGCCGCCATATTTGAGTCACAAAAACGACTCCCCAAAACCAATGGGTGACGCTACGTCCATTCTTTTTACAGTCTATGCATTTAACCCATCCCTGAGGAGCAGCGGGCAGCCACGGTGCAGCGCCCGGGGACCAACTCCAGATTATGAGCCAGTGCCTTTGGTCAGGGGCAGGGGGGAAACCGGAGCACCCGGAGGAAACCCACGCAGACACGGGGAGAACATGCAAACTCCACACAGAAAGGACCTGGGCGGCCAGGGATTCGAACTCAGGACCTTCTTGCTGTGAGGCAACAGTGCTAACCACTGTGCCACCGTGCCGCCATGTTATATAGGTGCATTAGATGATGCATCATATTTAACTTTGAGCATCATTTTCTACTTGTGTATTAAATGGATGATGGTATTTGACGAGTTTAAATTCAACTAAAATAAATGTTCTTCTCTCTTTAAAGGGACAGTATGGGACTTTATTGGCTTTTTACTGACAAAAATCAAATATCGCTTTCATAAATACGTATTTCACTGAAGTGGAATCGCGCCCGCATACAAACGAGCGCTTTCTCGTACCTTAGAATGAGATGTTACAAGTCGTTACAAACATACAGGGGGGGTTCACCGAACCTTCTCTGCCATGTTGAATCGCCATGTTTTACGTTCAGTGTCACCGTGGCCGTCAGTAACCACAAACTCGGGCCGCCGGAGCTTCTCGGCTCGGGGAGAAAGTTTTCCAGACAGCGCCTGTTAAAACTGTCACCACCGTGTAACTAGTGTGAGGAAGGACGGAGGCACTGGTGTTGCCTTCAGGTGCAGTCAGACACCTGAATGACGCCGTCGGCAAACCGACTGGATGTTATTTTACTCGACGAGAGAAAGTCGGTAAAACGTGGGTCAGGTAAACAATACGACATCGCCATGACAACATATTGTCACGCCTGTATTGTTTTGCCTCGTGCTGGCGGACCGTTTGTTTACATAGAGGCTTGTTTATCCTGATACATGCAGCGTGTGTTGTTTTTCTGACTTCTGCCCGAGTTTACGTAAACGCAACAGCAAGAATACGTGCCGACGTGCAACCGCACCGCTAGATGGGGGTAAATGTCAGATATTGTCCCTTTAAGCTGATATCAACCAAACCAGGCTTTATCCACGCGCAAATAGTCTCCTGCTTTTGTGGCCTCCCCTGTTAAAGCATTTGATTTCAGAGATGTGGATTCAGAAATGAAGGATGCTGATCCACTTTTGGAAGTGGGAAAGTGGGTTCTTGTTGAATACGACGGTGAAGTGTTCCCTGGCACTATTACACAGGTAGATTATTTTTGGCAGTATAGACATGTCATGTTGTTGATAATAAATCCTAGCCTAAATCCTATTCAGTTATCTTGTTTTACTATGCTCCTTTTTTTTGTTTTTTGTTTTGTTACCTGTTTTTGTCTGTATACAACATCTATTGCACGTCTGCCTGTCCTGGGTGAGGGATCCCTCCCCTGTTGCTCACCCTGAAGTTTCTACAATTTTTTCCCTGTTAAAAGAGTTTCTGGTACTGCTTTGAGGACATTAGGCCATCATACCAGAGCCACAACCTGCAACGTCATCAGCTCGGCACTTCTGCGTGTTGCCAGAAATCTGGGCAAAGTTCACAAAGCAGAAATAGGGTAGCAGTAGGAAGCATTGGCGTACAAACGTCATGTTCGTTTGTTTTCCTATATTCCTATATTTTGATATAGGTATATAATGTTAAAATGAAATGAAATGTTGTTCTTTTTAGCCAGCCATTAGAATGTTGTTGTTGTTTTTTTTTTAAACTATGTTGTTAACGTGTTTTATACACCTATACCTGTGTCTTTTATACACCTACCTGCCCATGGGACAGGAGAGGGAAATTAGCCATACGACTACAATCTCTGTTCATAAATACATTTTATTTTAAAATGTTAATTAATCTGTTTTTTTTCCCATTTCATAAACTTTTGGCTTTCGTTAACTGTATTTCTTAATAGTTATAATCATTACTGAAATATGTATTGTCATTACCGAAACAGGTGCTCATTAAAGGTAAATTTAATAAATAAAAAAAATAGTAGTTTGTTTTTAAATGTATGTGCACAATATGTTTATCAAGTGCTTTAAAATTTACCAAATAATTTAGAAAATATGTTACGTTTCAATTAATTATCTAAAATATTAGGTTGTAGATTGTAGAAGGCGTTGCAGTAATGAGAAAAAAAGAAAAATAGAGAAAAATGTGAATTTAAAAATATTTGTCATTGCAGAGTTTCAAGTGATTGTGCATGACTGATGACAATCCATTTTTAAAAATTTGAAAATCATTTGGCTTTCTGAATGATCTTGATGTTTTCAGACCATTGCGGTAATGAGATTTTTAAAGACGTGTTTTGGAAAATTTGTTCAAAAAGGTGTTAAATTGTATAGCCTATAAATATTTCAAAAATAACAATCATAACAACTCTAGACTTTGTTATTAATGGCTAAAAAGAAAATTTCTCGATCCAGTTTTTTTTTTAATTGCATGTCTCCAATCTTTAAAACCAAGATTTCATGAGAATGACCCTTCTACGCATTAAATGATCAGAGTGAATGAGTGAATAATATTTCTTGCAATAAAAATGATTTAGGAAATTATCTGTGGACTCTGTGGAAATTTCACATCATCCTCTGGACACACTGGCCTTCTGAAATGATACTTTGTATCACGTAACGTAATGTTAAGCAATCATCTCACTTCCCCTCCACTGATTAATAACTGCTGCAGCCGATCGAGCTGCTGGTTCTACTGTGTGGCCACAGTATGTTTCCATGGCAACAGCCGCTTCTTGTGAAAAACTTACAACATTAACGTATTAATAATTGATTTAATATTTATTTCGTAAGTGACCATGGTATAAGCGGGATAATGCCCTTCGAGGTGTCCATTATCAGAAATTAATGGACTCCGCTTGGCGTCGGACAGTTCACGCCTCCGCGTCGTCCATTGATTTCTGATAATGGACACCTCGTCGGGCTTTATCCCTTACGTAACGCACATTTCCTTATATCGAGAGCCTTGTCGGAATGGTGGGTCGATGGTATGTCAGAATAGCAGTATGTCGGAATCGTGGTATGTCGGACTGGTGGGATGTCGGAATGTTGGGATGCCAGAATGACAGCATGTAACCGGGGGGAATCCCCGCCGCCAACATAAGTGCTGTTCCATTTCTCTGAAAGGCTTGAACTTAGTGAGATCGACCCTAGGAGCACTGAGGGATCGGGTCAACATTGATGGTCACTCCAGAGCTTTATATCACCCACAATGCATTGCAGTGGTGCAACAAAAATACATCCCATGAACCTCAAACATTTACCACCAAAGAGGAAGAAAATGAATGTGTGACAGTTCATGGTCCTGTCACTATGCCGCCAATGGATCTCCAATGGACCCCTTGCCACAAATACAAGGGGTCAGAAGATATTCAATTAGAAGTTTAGCAGTGACAACATGTCAGAACAGGGGCCTTCAACGTTTTCCAGGCCCCCTACTTATAGAGCTTGTTTTCTAACTATGCTGTTGCTGTATTGGTATGTTGTTGTCTGTAGTTTGTTCTGTCTGGTTGCTGTGGTCTGGTGTGAAATAAACACTTAAAAAAAAGGGAGATAGAGCTGGGACCCCCTACTTATATTGTACAAAATTGTGTTTTATATTTAACTGGTCCTGTAGTGCCATGTGCCATTTTCCCAACTATAAGTCACACTTTTTTTTTAGTAGTTTGGTTGGTCATGCGACTCCTATATTTCGAAGCAGCTTATATATAAAATATATGCCATGTCATCTATGGTCACAAGAGGGCACAACTACGCTTGTGGCAACTGAAAGCTGCTACTGCACCACCGAAAGAATTACACGACTAAACCATAAAATGACGAAGAACACAAAGCAGTGTTTCCCCTACTATGTTTTTTTTTTTCTCTGGCTTTTTATGCATTTATTTTGAAAGGGCAGCTGGAGAGAGACGGGGACGCGGAGAGAAGGTGAGAGGGGGGAGTGACACGCAGCAATGGGACTGTCGGAGGGTCGCAGCGGCCATGCTCTCCCAAGACATATGACGCTCGCAACTCACCCCCAATTTCCACTGTCAGCGCCGTGGTCACCGGAGCTGATTGCTGCCATTCATTCAGAGCATTTCCACCGGGCGCGTTGTGTCAGGTCTCGGTTCCATCGAGCGTTTCAGTGACGGCCTTACGATGCTTCATTACGACCGTTGCTTCGGAGTTCACCTGTACCATACCGACTAGCTGAGGTTTTCAGACACCGTTTCACCCCGCTTTATATCACCCACAATGCATTGCAGTGGTGCAACAAAAATACATCCCATGAACCTCAAACATTTACCACCAAAGAGGAAGAAAATGAATGTGTGACAGTTCATGGTCCTGTCACTATGCCGCCAATGGATCTCCAATGGACCCCTTGCCACAAATACAAGGGGTCAGAAGATATTCAATTAGAAGTTTAGCAGTGACAACATGTCAGAACAGGGGCCTTCAACGTTTTCCAGGCCCCCTACTTATAGAGCTTGTTTTCTAACTATGCTGTTGCTGTATTGGTATGTTGTTGTCTGTAGTTTGTTCTGTCTGGTTGCTGTGGTCTGGTGTGAAATAAACACTTAAAAAAAAGGGAGATAGAGCTGGGACCCCCTACTTATATTGTACAAAATTGTGTTTTATATTTAACTGGTCCTGTAGTGCCATGTGCCATTTTCCCAACTATAAGTCACACTTTTTTTTTAGTAGTTTGGTTGGTCATGCGACTCCTATATTTCGAAGCAGCTTATATATAAAATATATGCCATGTCATCTATGGTCACAAGAGGGCACAACTACGCTTGTGGCAACTGAAAGCTGCTACTGCACCACCGAAAGAATTACACGACTAAACCATAAAATGACGAAGAACACAAAGCAGTGTTTCCCCTACTATGTTTTTTTTTTTCTCTGGCTTTTTATGCATTTATTTTGAAAGGGCAGCTGGAGAGAGACGGGGACGCGGAGAGAAGGTGAGAGGGGGGAGTGACACGCAGCAATGGGACTGTCGGAGGGTCGCAGCGGCCATGCTCTCCCAAGACATATGACGCTCGCAACTCACCCCCAATTTCCACTGTCAGCGCCGTGGTCACCGGAGCTGATTGCTGCCATTCATTCAGAGCATTTCCACCGGGCGCGTTGTGTCAGGTCTCGGTTCCATCGAGCGTTTCAGTGACGGCCTTACGATGCTTCATTACGACCGTTGCTTCGGAGTTCACCTGTACCATACCGACTAGCTGAGGTTTTCAGACACCGTTTCACCCCGCTTTATATCACCCACAATGCATTGCAGTGGTGCAACAAAAATACATCCCATGAACCTCAAACATTTACCACCAAAGAGGAAGAAAATGAATGTGTGACAGTTCATGGTCCTGTCACTATGCCGCCAATGGATCTCCAATGGACCCCTTGCCACAAATACAAGGGGTCAGAAGATATTCAATTAGAAGTTTAGCAGTGACAACATGTCAGAACAGGGGCCTTCAACGTTTTCCAGGCCCCCTACTTATAGAGCTTGTTTTCTAACTATGCTGTTGCTGTATTGGTATGTTGTTGTCTGTAGTTTGTTCTGTCTGGTTGCTGTGGTCTGGTGTGAAATAAACACTTAAAAAAAAGGGAGATAGAGCTGGGACCCCCTACTTATATTGTACAAAATTGTGTTTTATATTTAACTGGTCCTGTAGTGCCATGTGCCATTTTCCCAACTATAAGTCACACTTTTTTTTTAGTAGTTTGGTTGGTCATGCGACTTCTATATTTCGAAGCAGCTTATATATAAAATATATGCCATGTCATCTATGGTCACAAGAGGGCACAACTACGCTTGTGGCAACTGAAAGCTGCTACTGCACCACCGAAAGAATTACACGACTAAACCATAAAATGACGAAGAACACAAAGCAGTGTTTCCCCTACTATGTTTTTTTTTTTCTCTGGCTTTTTATGCATTTATTTTGAAAGGGCAGCTGGAGAGAGACGGGGACGCGGAGAGAAGGTGAGAGGGGGGAGTGACACGCAGCAATGGGACTGTCGGAGGGTCGCAGCGGCCATGCTCTCCCAAGACATATGACGCTCGCAACTCACCCCCAATTTCCACTGTCAGCGCCGTGGTCACCGGAGCTGATTGCTGCCATTCATTCAGAGCATTTCCACCGGGCGCGTTGTGTCAGGTCTCGGTTCCATCGAGCGTTTCAGTGACGGCCTTACGATGCTTCATTACGACCGTTGCTTCGGAGTTCACCTGTACCATACCGACTAGCTGAGGTTTTCAGACACCGTTTCACCCCGTTGACACTAGGGGTGTAACGGTATATGTATTCGTCCCGTGCCGTCACGGTACAGGGGTCACGGTTCAGTGCACACAGTCACACGACGAATATGTCTGAGTGAATATTAAAAATAAATAAATAAACAAAAAAGTGCTACATGGATCCTGCCAACAACACCAGAATGTGGCAAGGTGAGGAGGGCCCAGGCGAGGATTGAACCCACACCTTCCGGGTAAGAGTCATGCGTGCTTGCCACTTGGCCAAAGGGACATCCCCTTGACCAAATAGCCAGGGCGCATGATCAATTGGGGGCATAGTGACAGGAACCTCAACTGTCATACAAGGAAAAAGACAACTTGTGTGTAACAACTTATCCTGCTGCTTTAAGCCTCTTGACATGAACACAGACAAGACTATTCTATTTTTTTTTTTTTTTTTTACTTTTATAACACAAGACAGATTTTAGTTTTACATTCAATAGTGTCTGTTGTACCGAAACCGTACCGAACCGTGACGCCTGAACCGAAGTACGTACCGAACCGTGACTTTTGTGTACTGTTACACCCCTAGTTGACACCATGAACGAGGAGATAGGCTACTGACTGTAAAATCACTAAATAGGCAGATCAACAGGTCAGCACCGAGTTGTTGCATGCGACTGGAAGATCAGGATGTTTACCACGCTATGCGCTGGTGCTCATTGGAAATGATGTCTTCCTTCAGGCAAAACACTACCGCTTTGGTCCACTGGCGCTGCCAAACTCAACCAAAACTTAAAGTTCTTAAGTATTGCTTTAAAATTTTAAATGTTAAAGTTAAAATTTTAATTTGTAATTTTTAAATTTTATTCTATTGTCTATTGATGTATATGTATTTGCTTGTGCTGTATGATCTATTGTTGTGTGATGTAACCGCAGGTGCGGGCTCTGATTGGCCCACGTGGTCCTTGGAGGGTATTTAAACTGACTCCTCTTCTCACACCGTAACATAACCTGGCGAAGGTCCAAGGGGCCGAAATGTTGTGCTTTCATTAAAACTAGAATGCAAGTAAAGACAGGAGCTTCCTTTGATTTAACTGTTGGACCGCGCTGGTCTTCTCCTACGCACCTGTCTGCCTTTGCAGGTGTGCAAAAGTTTTAGAAACCTAGTTTTCCAAAGGACCCAAACCCGGTTTTTCTACCTGGAGAACTACGAAAGAAAACCGGTTACTGTGGCATGTATACGCCTTATGCCGGTTTCTGTCAGCTGGTCTAAACGGTTACTTTCTCATATGAAAAAATATTAAAACTTTATAAAGTGACACATAAACAGTGCGACAACGGCTTTCGCTGTCGCTGTCGACCACAGTGACATCACTCTCCTACTGCGCTTGGGATTGTCAATTCATTTTGAATTATGACACATTTTGCAGGGAGAGCATGAAAACGAAAAAGCATTTCTCTATTTGGTTTTTCTTTTTAATTATGTTATAAAATGTGCAACCTAAAGAAGAAAATGAAAATGCAGTTTGGATTGTTTCTTATTAGTTTAATTTATGAGTCAAATAATGCATGACCTTGAAATGAAAAAGCTTTTCTGCTAATGCATTTTGATTTTCAAATTTGACATTTCAAATTGCATTCTGGTACCTTTTTGCTGTAAAATGTTTTGAAAATTAAATCTTAAATGTCCTTTCTTTTAATTAAGTCACTGAATGAGCAGTGTTGAAGAAGAAAATGAAAATGCAGTTTGGAATAGGCCTATTGATTATTCATTTTATTTATGATTCAAAAAATTCTGCTATATTTTGAAAATGAAAAAGGTTTTCTGTTAATCCATTTTAATTTGAAATATGAGACACATTTGCTTCGATAGCCAGGCTTCAGCTTCTCTCCTTTCTGCTCTCTCACAGCTGCTTTTCAATGCCAATACCAAATCACAACAGGCATAGCTTTGTCAAATTTCTTCTCTCTTTCTTCTCGCCTCTGCTGCCCCTTCCTGTCCCAAATACTGTATGGTCTGGTGATTCTAAGTTCTTTATGATGGGTCAGTCGTACTCCCCCCACCTGTATCCAGCTCCAATCAACCAAGAAATAAGTGTTTCTTAACTTCTTTTAGGGCTCTCTTTGGAGAGATGGTCGATGTCAGGACACAGAAAAAGCCAGGAGGGGGTGTTGTTTAGCTCAGTTGGTAGAGCAGGCGCCACATGTGCAGAGGCTATAGACCTCGCCGCAGCTGGCCCATATTGAATCCTGACCTTGGCGGCCCTTTGCTGCATGTCATTCCCCACTCTCTGCCTCCCCATTTCCTGTCTCTCTCTACTAATGCACTATCGAAGGCAAAAGCCCAAAAATATACTTTAAAAAGTTAGGAGTCAGTCGGCTCAGTTCATTCCTAATTATGTTGTAGTTTTCTTAGTTTACTAACACTTGGACTCAGGGATGAAAGGAACAAGACAGCATTCCACAGTAACCAGTTTTTTGTTTTTTTTTTTACTTTATTTTGCACGAACATATCATTTAAAATAATAAAAATTAATTAATTATTATGATTGGGATGTGCAAAGGGGAGGTATGAAACCCAAAAGGGCTTACATGAAAACCTCACCCATGAAGAGTATAATCAAAAAACAAATTTGTTACAGACAAGAAAATAAGGAATAATTAAATGATATCGAAACAAAAAAGTAACAATCAACTGAGTGATACAGTGAATATAGAAAAGAAAGGAAAAAATACATACATGAATGAATAATGCAAAACAATAATGATACATGCAATAATGAAAAAAAAAACTCTAACAAGAGAATGATTTGATATATAGACATCTTTATCATAAGGTATTTTTTTCTCATTCTTTGGTATGACTAACATGTTTGAATTTTTTTTATAGAGGTTAACTTTTGTAAGTTCAGCATTTGTTTGAGTAATTAGGTCTGCATAATTTCGATTTGACAAACATTTTGTATCATCAGCAAAAATTATTTTAAAAAGCATGCTTTTGAAAACAAGGCCTAATGAGAGGCAAGGCAAGGCAATTTTATTTGTATAACCGGTTTTTACAAACAGCTTGTCTCAAAGGGCTTTACATGGCATCATAACAACATCCTCTGCCCTTAGACCCTCACATCCACTGAGGAAAAACTCCATAGAAAACCCTTTTAACAGGGAAAAATAAACCTCAGGGTGAGCAACAGAGGAGGGATCCCTCACCCAGAACGGACAGACGTGCAATAAATGTTGTTACAGACAAGAAAACAGTTTATAACAGAATGAAACGTGGAAATGTTAACAAGAGCTGATGAAGGAAGCTTCTGGTGGGAGGAAAGGCAGAGAGAGCATGCCAGCTTAATGGGAGGACTGGATGGCAGACAGACTCACACAATATAAGAGACACAATATGACAGACACCCAACAACCTGGGAACAACCTGTACCGTAAAGTATACCCCCGCAGCCCCCGCAAGGCGGGGGGGGCCCGCATACCGTGGGGGCCCCGCACGTTTACGTTACGGCGCAGGGAACAACCTATGAAAAAACTTGTGTATCTCTGTGTGTATAAATGTGGGGGTGGGAGGGTCGGGTTTTCTTGGATTTCTTTGTTGTTTTTAGCCTTGGTGAGGCACTTTGTGTTACTTAAAATGCTCAAAATGCAACATGCTCTTTGCTCAGTCTAATCTAGTTGTTTTCACTATGCTAGTGCATGACATCTTCAAACAAAATAAGGGTGTCTGTGTCTAGTTTTCACAAATAAATATATAGGGAACATGTAAGGGATAATGCCCGACGAGGTGTCCATTATCAGAGGTTCTTCAACAAAAGAGTTATCACAGCGACATTTGAGCTGGTAGAGAAAGAACCATTCAAAATAGAGAAATGTATCATGTTCAGCACCAATGGGCCTAGCCGAGACCAAAAACAAAAACAAAAAACTGGGCGTAATCCATCCTTTATTCATTTGTCTTATAACCATTTCCAACTCTCCCAAAGTAAAAGGTGCCTCTAGTATATTTGTCGCCACTAAGGTCAATTTTGGTCAATTTTATACAGGCTTTTTCATCATGACTGACCTCTGAGTTGTATCAGAGGAAGAAGTCGTTTGCATGAACCATTGAGAAGAGTTTAAAAGAAACAGATTTAATTATTGAATCTGAAAACGTGTGAGTGACAGAGACAGACATGTTGTGGCTGAAATGTCTGTTCAACAGTGAGAAAGTTTCTCTGCTACACTCAACACAGAGACATTGAGGAACTAAGACTGATCCAGAACCCAGGATACAGAGGTTCAGTGAATGTGGTGTTGAAGGTGTGGAGGTGGATCAGTGTGTCAGAGGAGACTCTGTAGAAGGACAGAGAGCCAGCAGGATAGTCCAGATACACTGCTAGTCTGACACGGGGAGACAGGACGTGCATGTGCTGACAGGATACATGGGTGGGAGGACCTGTTGTTACTTTGTTATTGTGCCAGGCATTGTAATGACCATGAAACCAGCTCAGACACCATGACTGGTCATTTCTACCAAGCTCACAGTCTTCACTGTCTCCCTTCCTTCCAAGTCTTCTGTAACTCACTGATACATAAACATCTCCTGTGGACTCGACCTCCCAGTAGCAGCGACCAGTCAGACCAGTTGTACACAGCAGCTGAGGCAACCGGTCAAATATGTCTGGATGATCAGGATATAACTGGTCCTCCATTACACATGTTGCCTTCCTGTTGTTGTTAGACAGTATGATCTGACCATTCACTGTGTTTGTATTGATTGTGAGTTGACAGGAATCTGACGGAGAGAACAGGACAAAGCAGTAGTTATTGATCATCTGATCAGTTTAGTTTGACAGTTTATTGAAGACTCGATGTCAGTGGTGTAACAGTGTGAAGATGGTTAAATGTGCTGCTTTGTTTCTATGAATCAAAGTAAAAACACACTTACACTTCCTCAGACCTGGTGTCAACCATTGGGCTCCACCAGGCTCCACCCTGAAAGAAGGAAGGGGGTCAGACCAGCATGTTCTCTGTCGTCATGCACACATGGCTCTCACATACACACTGCTTTATCACTGTATTCATCAGATGGAAGTTTGTGGATGAACATTCAGCACAGAGAAGAAGGAGCTGCAGTCTTCATTAGGGTTGGGCCCCGAGAACTTAATTTTCTTAATTTAAATTAAGAAAATTAAGTTCTCGTCGGCCACAGTCGGGAGAAAGGAAACAGTGAAACACACCGCCCCGACTACTGCCGACCAGAGCGATTGATATAACAGAGTGGCGATAGGACTCCATTACAGACCAATTTTAAGTCATAAAGTGGTAATAATCTTTGCCATGTACAGTAACCATGTTGACTTACCAAAATTAATTGTATTAGACTGATCTGTTCATTGTAAAACATTTATTTATTTACATAAATGTGGTGATTTCAGTACGTAGCCCAGAGGCAGCCCTGCTCACTTTTCATTCAAACCAACTAATGCGACTGCCACAGTTGTTACATTTCATCAATGAGACCAACATTAATCTCCAAAAAAGAATTTAACCAGCCAGCGCAAAAACAACACTGCGCAGATGAACACACCAAACAGATGTGGACCCGACGCCGTCCGACTCTCCCCGACACGACCCGACACTCGACTGTCGGGCCGGTGTGTTCCTGGCTTTAGTGTTTTCATATTCATATGTATCCAAGCTTCCTCCATGCCAAGTGAACGTGTGTTCTCCACCAAACGCTCATGTTTACTGCCTGAGAAAGCAGATTATGGTAGTCTTCCTTGACAAGGACTGTTTTAAGGAGAGGGGCAAAAAAGACGAAGAACTAATTTAGTTTGTCACATGAACAGTTTCTGTGTTTGGCTTAGTTGCACATCATATTGTCGTGTTGTTGGTAGTGTGCATCCTCCCTTTATCAAAGTAAAACATTGACTCTCGTCAACAACGTTGTGGTGCCATTTCATTTTCCAATAAAAAAACAAACTGTGAAACAAGCTGTCCTGTTTTGACTTGAGAATCGGAATTGAGAATACTTTAGAACCAGAATTAAAAGGCAGAAACGGAATCATACAAATCCAGGCGGGATGAAGAGAAAACACTTTGCTGAACCTGAATGAAGCTCCTCCTCCTCCATCAGACAGTGCCTGTGGCTGCAGTAGCCTCTCCATACCTGAGAGAGTCCAGTCTCCAGTCTGGATCGCCCAGTCTGGCCAACATGCCTGAGTCTCCTGGATGATTGTAGCTGAGGTCCAGCTCCCTCAGATGGGACGGGTTGGAGCTCAGAGCTGAGACCAGAGACACACAGCCTTCCTCTGTGACCAGACATCCTGACAGACTGAACACACACAACAACACATAAGAATTTTCTGTCAACACCTGGAGTAGTGCTGTGCGATATACAGTATATCGTAGTGCGATATAAAAATGTCTACCATACGATATAGCCCTCTAATGTTTATATCGTAATTTTAACGTGTGGGGTACTGGGTTAGCTCGGTTGCTACCGCCAGGGTGTGATTTGCCGGGGGGGGGGGGGGGGGGTTGTGGGGATTTTCCCTCTGTTTTCGATGTCCCCCCCTCTGGTCATTTATTATTATCCCCGGTGGGGATACGTGTTGTCCCCCCCTCTGGTCAGACAGAGTAGCTAATAGCCTTTAGATCAAGTCTACATCATTTGAGCCGCGAGCCTTCTCATCCCCCCTACAGTAGAAAACAACATCTCCCAGACCGTCATATGTAGCCTAGGCTACTGTAAATTCTCAAAAAAAAAAAAAAAAAAAGGCGAGTCTCGAGATGCCGGTTGCACTGGGTCTGTCTCCAGGTTTGAGCAAATATTTGTACCGGATAGGACAGCACCCGATATACAGTATATGCTTAATGTTTGGGTGCAATAAAATCACTGCTAACAAAATCAGCATCAAATCTGTCCCTTCAAATTAAAGTTTGTGACTTGTCTGTTTGGAGCAGCTGCTGACAGATGTGCAGCTGCAGTGACAGTTTCCTCATCACTAAACCTGGGCCACCATCCGATCCTTCCTCGGGACAAAGTCTCTATATTGTGGCTATATTCTGTGTTTTTCCTCTCTTTAACCGCCTCATTTCAGTTTTTGCCGGTTGACAATCATCTGGTGCACCCACGCTGTTTCTCTCTGGCGCTTGATCACACTCACTCTCGATGCGCATATAGCCTAAATGTTATAAAAAAATAAAAAGGAAAAATACGCAAATTGAAATGACCTACTGTAGTGTAGTCTATTCAATGACCACAGCTGATCACAGCTTGTCGTGCCCCACCTGTCACGTCTCTATGAACACAACTACGGGCTTCTTTTATTTATTTATTTATTTTTTGCCGCGGTCCAACCGCATCAGGTCCAGGCTTCAACACTGGTCGGACCTGGTCTGGTCTTTGCTCATTTATTTGCATTTGCTCAAACTTGGAGCCAGACCCGGTCCACTAGGAGACTGACAGAGTCTGGTTGAGAAGGGTAGCCTATGGCGGTCTGGGAGACGTTGTCAGGTGCGGGGGGCTGGGGGGGGGGGGGGGGGGTCGTCATCATCGACTATCCCCCCCTCTGCTTTTTTCACGAATCACACCCTGGCTACCGCTAACAACAACTGTTAACATTACTACGGTCTGGGTCGCAGGACGTGTAAAACTTGTTCCGGTGATACAAGTCAGCAGTGTAAAACTCAAGGAATCATCCCTGGACACTAGTGACAGACAAACAGCCAACAGTCGAACTCCACATGTGAGTTTGTTTACATCAGATCAGCTGTAGTGAGAACGTGACGCTCCAGGAGAGGAGATTGTAAACTAAAAAGGACACGTTAGCTCGTGGTATGGTTACACCATACGTTAACAGGTGACTGTTTCACATGAGTTGTGGGGGGAAAAAACTGCTATGTAGAGATTGCGATCGAGTTGCAGACGAGTGTGTTTGGAGCTGATGGGAGGAGAGAAAAAAGAGAGTGACGTAATGTGACAACCGCGTCCCAGCTGAGGAGGGACTCAGCTGTTATAGAAAATGACCTAAACCAAGTCGAGTAGAGTCAAGTAGTGGAAAGAGCCATTATTGTGCGTCTGCCCCAACTCTGAAGCAGCACTCTCTCTTCCTCCTTCCTGTCTCTCTCCAGTGTCCTTTCAAAATAAATGCACAAAAAGCCAGAGAAATAAAAAGACTGACTCATGAGCTGGTGGCAAGATATGTGGCTGCTGCCACCATATTATCTATGCAGGAAAAACCCTGTATACATGATTTTAAGAGAAAATACTAGATCAGGATATATATCGTTATCGGGATATAAAATGTTGTCCATATCACACAGCTCTAACCTGGAGGTGTGTCAAAGTGTTATCAGATAAACAGTTCGATAGATCCTCACCTGAGAGTTTTCAGTCTACAGTGTGGACTCTCCAGTCCAGCAGACAGGGCCCTCACTCCCGAGTCCCGCAGGTTGTTGTTACTCAGGTCCAGGTGTCTCAGACTAGATGACTGGGAGCTGAGGACTGAGGACAGAGCTTCACAGCTTCTCTCTGAGAGGTTACAGCCACTCAGTCTGAAGACATGATAATGATGAATTAAAGAAGAAAGGAATATTGTATTATTATCTCTCCCATTGAAAAGACAGACATGTATCTGATTGTGAATAATTCCAACTATCTATACACTTACAGAGCCTTTTTAGAGATTTTGACAGCTGGCAGCAGCCTCAGAAAAGCCTCCTCTGAAGCAGAGTATTTCTTCAGGTCAAAAACATCAAGATTTTCTTCTGATGACAGCAAGATGAAGCCTAATGCTGACCATTGAGCCGGAGATAGTTTATCTGTGGAGAGACGTCCTGACCTCATGGACTGTTGGATATTCTCCACTAGAGAACGATCATTCACTTCATTCAGACAGTGGAACAGGTTAATGCTTTTCTCTGCAGAGGGAGTCTCTTCAATCTTCTTCTTGATGTATTGGACTGTTTCTTGACTGGTCTCTAAGTGATTCCCCGTCTCTGTCATCAGACCGTGTAGGAGAGTCTGATTGGTCTTCAGTGAAAGACCCAGGAGGAAGCGGAGGAACAGGTCCAAGTGTCCATTTGGGCTTCGCAAGGCCTCGTCTACAGCGCTCTGGTACAAATGGGTAGGTTGATATTTGACTTCTGTTACTTCAGAGGTCAACGTAGAGATTCTTTGTTGTTTTGACATCAGGTTGATTCCATAGTTGATGAAGGTCAGATGGACATGAAGAGCAGCCAGAAACTCCTGAACGGTCAGATGGACGAAGCAGAACATCTTGTCCTGGTACAGGCCTTTCTCCTCTTTAAAGATCTGTGTGAACACTCCTGAATACACTGAGGCTGCTCTGATATCGATGTCACACTCTGTCAGGTCCGATTCATAGAAGATCAGGTTTCCTTTCTGCAGCTGCTCAAAAGCCAGTTTTCCCAGAGACTTAATCATCTTCCTGCTATCTGGACTCCAGTGTGGGTCTGTCTCAGCTCCTCCATCATACTTGACCTTCTTCACTTTGGACTGAACCACCAGGAAGTGAATGTACATCTCAGTCAGGGTCCTGGGCAGCTCTCCTCCCTCTCTGGTCTTCAACAGCTCCTTCAGAACTGTAGCAGTGATCCAGCAGAAGACTGGGATGTGGCACATGATGTGGAGGCTTCGTGAGATCTTGATGTGGGAGATGATCTCTCTGGCCTGGTCCTCATCTCTGAACCTCTTCTTGAAGTATTCTTCCTTCTGTGGGTCAATGAACCCTCTGACCTCTGTCACCATGTCAACACAGTAAGGAGGGATCTGATTGGCTGCTGCAGGTCGTGTGGTTATCCAGAGGCGAGCAGAGGGAAGCAGTTTCCCCCTGATGAGGTTGATCAGCAGCACGTTGACTGAGGTGGACTCTGTCACATCAGTCAGGATCTCAGTGTTGTGGAAGTCCAGAGGAAGTCGACACTCGTCCAGACCGTCAAAGATGAAGACCACATGGAACTGATCAAACCTGCTGATTCCTGCGTCTTTGGTTTCAATGAAGAAGAGATGAACAAGTTCCACCAAGCTGAACTTCTTCTCTTTCAGCATGTTCAGCTCTCTGAAGGTGAAGGGAAATGTGAAGTGTATGTCCTGGTTGGTTTTGTCTTCAGCCCAGTCCAGAGTGAACTTCTGTGTTAGGACTGTTTTTCCAATGCCAGCCACTCCCTTCGTTATCACTGTTCTGATTGGCCGGTCTCTTCCCGGTGCGGCTTTAAAGATGTCTTCATGTCTGATGGTTGTTTCTGGTCTGTCTAGTTTCCTGGATGCTGTTTCAATCTGTCTGACCTCATGTTCATCATTGACCTGTCCAGCACCTCCCTCTGTGATGTAGAGCTCTGTGTAGAGCTGGTCCAGAAGGGTTGGGTATCCTGCTTTAGAGATCCCCTCAAACACACACTGGAACTTCTTCTTCTGGGAAGATTTAAAGTTCTGTTGGCACATAGTGGGAGATCCTGAAAGAAGAAGTAATATTGTTGAGTACTCTCTTGAGAAAATATGACTACTTCATTTCCTGAAAGCAGTGACGGCTGGTATAAATGAGAATGATGCACCTCCATAGACATTGTTGAGCGGTCTTGCTCTCCGGAGTTGGAGTTCATAATGTTGAAATGTAGACCATTCTACCTGCTGAGGGTGTTTATGGTAGTCTTTCTCGCCACTGTTTACATCTTACCACAAGCTAATGCTAAGCTAACATTAGACAAGCTGTATGATACAAGAGAAGCAGGAAGACTCGACTCGGCACCGGTACCGGTAATAACGGCAGCAACACATTCTGTGCTTCTGTACTGTGGTTCTCTGAATAGTGGGGTTTCAGTGGCAGACCGGCTGTGGGGTGGTGGGCAAGCAGGCACTGAATTCATGGGTTCATGTGTCTGTGGCTGAGCTTCTCAGGGCGGTTACAAACCATTTGTAGTTTCTAAGTGGAAGGGGTTGGGGACAAGGTGGGACGTCTCAGGACGAGGAGGAGCAGGGGAGACGAGGGGATTAGATGGAGGGTACGGCCTGCAGCCGTACCCTCCATCTAATGATTTTTTCGTTCCTTTTTCTCTTCACGTTGTGTAGGTCGTATTATAGGGCCATAAACACCATCTAAATGACGTTAATAATAAGAATCTTTCAAACCGTAGACTGTGCTCCCCAAATTTCATCAATACATTGATATTGGATCATGTTTACTGTAACATAGGAAAAAGCTATAAAGCAACACCTTGTCCTCATCTTGGCCAATCTGACCACATCAGCCTTCTCATGACCCCCACATACAGACCTAGGCCCCCATCTGGCACCGTTAGGATCTGGCCTGAGGGAGTCATGGACAGGCTATAGGACTGTTTAAGTGAGACTGGCTGTGATGTATTTAAATTGACTGCCCCTAATAACTGCATATACGTACCTCAACACCTATGTCTCATCTGTGCTAGATTACATTGGTTTGTACATGGACACTGGTTACATGCTGCTATTCCGACATGCCGCTATTTCGACATTGACTTCTAAACACTGAAAAAAAAAAAGTCGGAATAGCGGCATGAACATTATTTTTTAAGCGTCCCACTATTCCGACATTTTTTTTTTCATTGTCGGAGTAGCGGCACTTTACTATTTTTCAAACATTCCGCTTTTCCGACATTGATTACGTTGTTGTCAGACATTTCATTCTGATTTTCTTTTTCTTTTTTTTGCATCTGAGACACTGTTTCTCATACACAAATACATAGGCCTATAAGAGAGAAGAAAAAACAAACCCGCCAAGTTTAAAAACACACCGGCAGCAGCACCAACTGATCTGCAGCTACTGAGACTGTTATTATTCTGTCACCTGAGTTAACGAGGTGCACGTGTGTTTGGAGCTGACGAGAGAAGAGAATAAAGAGTGAGACAACGCGGCCCTGAGGAGGAACTGTGAAGGACTCAGCTGTAATGGTAAATGACCTAAACCGAGTCCAGTAGATCTGTAACTGTGTAGTGGAAAGGCGTTCAAAGTAATGGTAACTATCCTGGAAATCCTGCTTTACATTGTTTTAACATAGGTAAAAGAAAAGAGAAAAAAAAGATTTTCTGGGATAAAGGGGCAGATTACATAAGATTCTTCTTCTTTCTGCTCTACTCCCTTTTGTTGAGATTTGGGAGGTTTTTGTTTTTATTGTAGCTCATTAAAATGCAAGATCATTTTTCTGACTGATTTATTGCCCGATGCCATGTATCTCGCTTTCTTTCCCCCGCCCTCCGCCCATTGTCTTTGTTGTCACTTTGTTGTCACTTTGTAGCCGCTCCACAGAGCGCACATGGCTAATTAATATGCACGTGCTGACCATATATGGTTGTGTCTAGACGTTCCGGGGCGGAATATGAGGTGTGTTCAAGTGCGCACCATTCTTGGATCCAGTTTGATTTATCAAAGAGAAATTGCGGAGAGTTGTGCATACGCACAGTTTGATAGATCTGAAAAAGGTGTAAATATTTTGGGTGTCTTTTCACCGTAGGCCTAAGCAAAAAAATTTGTAGCAGCAGTTTTACACTGCTTACTTACAGTTTTGATAAATGAGGCCCCAGGCCCTAAGCCCAGAGCCCAGACGCTCACAGCTGCACTTCTCCGTGGCTCATCCGCCGCGCTGTCCGTGGTGCTGAAGGTCACAGGTTAACTTGACAAACAAACTGCAGCATAGTTCTGTTTGTTTATCATGTGTGTCAGTTTTATTTGCGACTTGATAGTTTAGTTGTTGTGTTTAAGAACACCACTCCCTCATCAAACCAGTGATAGGCATGCTGAAAAGAAAAAAAGAGAGAGAGACGCGCCTGGGTGTCGCAGCTGTGTAAAAAAAAGAAGAAAAAAAAAAGATGACGTGTCGGAATAGCAATACCAAAAAGTGTCGGAATAGCAGCATGTCTAGATAGAGGGATGTCTAAATAGAGACATGTCGGAATAGCGGGATGTCTGAATAGCGGGCGGACCCCATGGACACTGTAACCACAGAAAGGACTGTACGTACACTCCCCAAATACAAACCATGGATGAACTTAAACTATGATTAGTCTACTGAAGACCCAAGGAACTAGAGTGGCCAGGTACAAACTAAGGCATCAGGGAAGCAAAGCTGAACCTGTGTCTCTACACTGGAGATTGCCAAGCTGCACAGTTACCTCATCACCAGAACTAACACTGAACATATTATATATTCTCCACTTTGACATTACTGATCAACACTGAATATATCTCACTAATGATTGTTTTAGTAGATTGAGCACTTACACATACCCATTTAAACAAGTTAATCCTGAGTGGTGTGAAACTTGTCTTTATGTAAGTTGTTCTGAACTGTATTTGAGCTGTTGTGTCTTGTTGAGGAATGAGAGGGAGTCAAGCATTAACCCTGTGGTACGAAGAGTTAACACATGGAGAGAGAGGATATAGAAAGATTTATGTACATGTTTATGCTTTCACATAGTAAAGTTTAGTCTCATGTGCTTATTGTGTCTTATATTTTCGACTTACCCCTTGGTCGCACTGCACGCGGAAGCTGAGCGCGCGCGCCTTCTCGGGCGCTTGGGTGGTCGTACTGGGAGCGTGCTTCTCCTCCTCTCTCCGTGCCGGTTAGACATGGACTGCAGTCGCCCATACTCGTATTCACTCGGTTTTCCACACACACATGTTATTTTGAACGTGTGTGTGTGTCTCGTGTGCACAACTGACAAATATTTAGGCTATAGACGGACAAGCAACAACTTCATTTTATTTTGAAAATTGACCGGATTCTCTCGCCTTTTCTGTGCCCGACTTCCTGTCTGGTACGATCTGGTCTATCCAGCTTGACAGACGGCGCTCTCGGCTCGCGTGAAAAATAGAAATGAACCGATCTGAAGCGCTGCAGGCGTGCGCACTGCGCTCCAGAGCGCGAGATGTGCGACCAGGCAGACCGGTTAACATGTGCACCTATCTGAAACTGCCTCCGCTCCAGGGCGCTGCGCTTTGGTTCCGCGTCCAGTGCAACCAGGCTGTAACCCATTGAGTTTAAAGACCCACTCCCATGAAAATCGTGTTTTTCGTGCTTTTCACATGTTCCTGTGGCAATTTTCTTGTGTTAGAGCACATATCAGCAGAAAAGGAAGTGCAAAATTGCATTTCTGAGTTTTTCTGCCTTCAAACTGCTGTGAACCAATGGCAGACGCAAACTGGCAGTTTCAGGGAGACTGGAGCTGACATGTCACAGCTCCAGGGGAGGGCACTAGTGCTACAAGCTCCTGCCCCGCTCTGCATCTGGCTCAGAGGTGAAAGGCTTGACAGCTTGGTGTAGCTGTAAAGGTAGAACAGGTGTAGCTCACCTGGTAGAGCAGCTTGCACCGTGAGCAAGGACTATGTTCCAGTCTGGGATCGAATCCCAGTGTGCAGTTTTACGCTAAACGCGCTGAATCTGTAATTGTACAATGTCCAGCTGTCAGCGAGCGGGGGGTGGGGTGCGAGGAGGTGGCTGGGCGGGTGCAGAGCAGCGCAGTCTCCGCCCACCCTCCAGAGGCGCATTGCTAATGTGCATTGCTAAAGAGCTGGTTTTAAAATGACCGAAAAGGGTCGCGGGAGTGGGACTTTAAAGACAACTGAAACTTGTAAGCAAACCATATAGATTTGTGTTGAGCTTAATTCATAATGCAATGAATCCCTCCTCCCTTCTCGTTGTCAGGTAAAACCGAGTAAAACACGTTGTTTCTGTCGTTTCCTGTCCGCCAGCGCGGGAAAGTCGCTCCAAGACAGTAAATACAAAAAGAACAAATACTGAAAAATACCGCGAGGCGTTTGAGGAGCCGACCGGCTTATTCAGCGTTGTATCATCTCCTCTTGTAGTGGCTTGGGTGAAACGGATATTTACAGACAAGTAGAAGTTACGCACTATAGCTTTAAGGACATTTTCATCCACTAAAAGCAGGATTTTTAATATAAAAAGTGATTGATAGGAAGCGGGAGATTTTTTGCAGGCTATCAGACCCTTGGATATGTCAAAGATTAGTAACAAAACTGATTTTGATGAATTATTCGTTTTTTTGTAGTTTCAAACTCCCTTTCTGTACCTTTGGGACGTTTTCGTCCCCATAGGGTTCCATTAAAACCGCATGTTTTGACTGCGGGGCTGTGACAATAAAAACACATGCATTCTGCAATCTCAACGGTTTCTCCTCTTCACAAGACTTCAAATTTCACGATTTTACTGTCCATCACCAGATGAAGCCATTTACCTTCTATCCAGGCCTATGGAAACAGACTGCACATTTCCGGGCTTTTTCAATGGGCTTTTACGGAAAATATTGATTTGTTCAGTACTGTCTGTGTCTGCCTGTGTGTGTGTGTGTGTGTGTGTGTGTGTCTGTGAAGTAATACAAAAGCAATCCAAACAGCCTGACTTTGATTTATTTGTCTTACAGCCTGAGCTTTGTGTGTGTGTGTGAGTGAGACAGCTCTGCGCACTGACTTTTGATCCAGGTAAAAAAAATGTAAACATGCGGCGCGGATCTCAGAACTACAAACAGGCTGCATAGTGTAAACAAAAACAAAATATGTGTTTAAATAGAGATGGCACTGGCCTGCTGGCACACTTGTCTGTTCATCGCAAGAAGAGCAAGCACTATGAAACAAAGATTTTCCGACACGGAGGCTGCGGAGCTCGTCATGCAGCCTGACTCCCCTGGCGAGCTGCCGGACTCCTCTTCCTCGGAGTCCGCTCCCTCGGACACCGGTTCATCCAACCAGACCAACCCGGACTTCGTTGTGCCGCCGTCATCCTCCGAGAGCGATGACGATGTTGAATCTGGGTGGAGAGGGAAGAACGGGCAAGTCTGGTATCCCACCAACGCCAAGACGGTTCCATTCATCCAGCCTGCTCGAGGGGCTGACGCGCTACGCGGTAGTGCGCACTGACAGTGTGCACTCAGCCTTCAGCCTGTTCTTCACAGAGGAGATGATTGACCTGGTTGTCGCGATGACAAATCTCCACGGCAACAGAATGCTCCGAGGTTAGACTGACGTAGAATCCACTGTCATCAACGCCTACCTCGGGCTTTTGATTCTGGCTGGGGTCTTCAAATTGAGAGGGGAGTCCAGCCGCAGCCTGTGGGATGAGCGGAGTGGCTGTGCGATCTTCCGGGCCACCATGTCACTCCAGCGGTTTCTTCAGATCGGCATCGCGCTCCGCTTCGATGACAAGCTGCGGCGGCCGGCACGTCTACGGGTGGATAAGCTGGCCCCGATTAGGTCTCTCTGGGAAATGTGGAACAGTCGCCTCCCCCTCCTTTTCAACCCCGGGGGGGGGGGGTCACGGTCGATGAGCAGCTGGTGGCGTTCAAATGACGCTGTAAGTTCAAGCAGTACATGCCCAAGAAGCCTGCCAAATACGGATGCTGCAACTTCCTATGCTTGGAGGTGCCAAGTTTATCTGGGGAAGACTGGTGCTGCGCCAGAGGTGGGCCAGGGAAAGCACGTCGTCCTAGAGATGACGGAGGGGCTCCAGGGCGTGACAGTGGGCTGCAACAATTTTTTCACGTCCCTCGCCCTCGGCAGGAGCTTCTGCAAAGAAAAGTGGCTCTGGTCGGGGCGATGAGAAAAAATAAACCGGCGCTTCCACCGAACCTCGTCCAGATCAAGGGGCGTGCGATCCTCTCCTCCCGGTTCGCCTTCACCAGGGAAACAACGGCGGTCAGCTACGTGCCCAAGCACGGAAGAAATGTAGTGCTGATCAGCACTAGACACCGGGAAGCAGCAGTGGCCGAGGGAGAAAAGCAGAAGCCGGTGATGATAGAGTACTACAACCGCTGCAAGGGAGGTGTTGACAACCTGGACAAGGTATGTGCCATTATTATTTTTTATTATTAGGCTATTTATTATTATATTTATTAGGCTATTCCTTGTGTTATATTCTTGTTAGAAATATATTTTGTGTTTGATGATGGTTACATTATTATTCTCACTGTCATAGTTTTGGAATAAAACACACGTTTTTCATGAATATTTACATTTTTATTGTCCTTTTCTCTCTGTAGGTTGTCGGCACCTACAGCTGCCGTCGGAAGTCGTACCGGTGGCTATTTTACAACATGGTCGACATCGCAGCCTACAACTCATTTGTGATCTTAACATCCGTGGATCCCACCTGGAACGAGAGGAAGAGTTTCAGGAGGAGACTCTATCTTGAAGAGTTGGGGAACTCACTGCTCTCTGCAGCTCTCCAGAGGAGAGAGGGCTCCCATGCACCCTAGCCGCTCCAGATGCTCCTGAAGACGCTCCTGACCCCGGCTCGGAAAGCAGTGTGCGGGGCGCAAGAAAAAAACTGTCTGCTGCTGCATTCGATGTGGCAAGCCGACATGCAAAGATCACCACATCATTTGCTGTAAGTCCTGCTGGGCAGACTAAACACACACACACACACACACACACACACACACACACACACACACACACACACACACACACACACACACACACACACACACACACTATCTCTCTCTCATGGATGCCCCCAGCGAGGCACACAGCTAAAAAAAAAAAAGTTCTGTAGCCTAATTGTTCTATTGTTGTTCTATTGTTGCACAATTGTTATGTTTTGTTGTGTTGTTTGGTTTTGAATGGCATAGATAATAAATCTTGTTGTTGAAAATTATATGCCAAGTAGTTTTTCTTTTTAGGGAAAATGGAAAACAGTATTACTGACATATTTTGAGGTATTTTCATGCTTGCTTTACTCATATAAGCCCAGAAACATGGTCTTTCTTTGCATAGACCTGGTTAGTAGGTAAATGGCGCCATCTGCTGTTGCAAAGTAAAATCGTCAAATTTGAAGTCTTGTGAAGAGGAGAAGCCGTTGAGATCGCAGAATGCATGTGTTTTTATTGTCAAAGCCCCGCAGTCAAAACATGCGGTTTTAATGGAACCCTATGGGGACGAAAACGTCCCTAAGGTACAGAAAGGGAGTTTTTTTGAAAAACAGAAACTCCAAAAAAAACGAATAATGCCTCAAAATCAGTTTTGTTCTAATCTTTGACAGTGTTGGGCAAGTTACATCCAAAATATAATACATTACATATTATTAGTTACTGTCATTTGAAAGTAATTAGTTACATTACAATATTACTGTCTCAGAATTGTAATGCGTTACACTACTTTTGTATTACTTTTGAGTTACTTTCGCCAAAATAACAGCAGAAATATGACTGTAAAGCAGTGGTTCCCAACCTTTTCTGGCTCGTGACCCCGTCGATCAAGATGCACCAGCTCAGATATTTCTATATGCTGCAACTCGATTTAAATTCGAGAAAGTGAAAGTATAGAATACAGTTGTTTAGGATTGCGTGTGGTGTTTTAATCAGAATTTTAAAAAGAATAATAAGTAGTTTAAAAAATATTTTTATCAATTACTAGACATTTCAGGTGACCCCATTTGAATTCCAGGCGACCCCCACATGGGGTCCCGATCCCGAGGTTGAAAAACACTGCTGTAAAGTTTAGTTCATTGCAGCTGATAGGCTAATACATTCAGTGGAGGTGATGTAGCATAATGTGTAGGCCTCTGCAGCTACTAACTACGTTTTGCGTAGTTACTAAGAGTAACTGCCTGAATAACAGCACATGCAAACCGCAGGATTGAATTGACAGTTTTACGCGCTGTAATTATGTCCTTCATGGAGAGAGAAAAGGAGAGCAGAGAGCTGCATGACCGCAAACGCAGAATGAAATTTGATCCAATGAATTAATACAAAGGAGCAAATAAACATATTGTTGATCCACGGTAAAGAAGAAACGTGGGAGAATATCTGAGAGAAAGTAAATGCGGTGACACCAGCTGTCAATCACTGGACCGGAGGTGCGCGCTATACGGCACAGACAGCGCTATGGCGCAGAGCTCGGGCCACACTCTGATTTAAAAGCCCGGGCGAGAGGGGATCAGAGACGAGGTGAAAGTAGAGGTGAGGTCTCGGTCCCGGACCCGGAGCTGAGCAGCCAGGTACTGGAGAGGGAGGTTAGGATCGCACCGTGGGCGCTGCACGGCCTCCGTAACGGCGCTTCAAACACACTGCTACAGCAGCTGGAGTGACCCAGACACCAGGAAAAGCGGAGATGAAAGAACTTTTACCACGGAATTAACTAACGCACTCGTGTTAGCGGCTCAAAGTCGACCTGTCTGGTAGATATGAATTATGCTTTCCTTTTGTTGTATGTGTTCTTTTAGTAAACGTGAGAAACTTTCTATTAGCCTATGTACTCTGCTACTGCTGCGCTGATTATCACCTCCTTTTGAGAAGGTACCACCTCCTGATCAGACGCGGACACAGTCCCCGCGGCCGCGACTTTCACACGTTTTTATGAAAATGCGTTGTAACGCGCGTTACTTAGATTGTAACGGGTAAAATATTACCGAAATTTGATTTGTAATGCGTTATATTACTGCGTTACAGCAAATAGTAATACATTACTGTAATTGCGTTACTTTTGTAACGCATTACTCCAAACACTGATCTTTGACATATCCAAGGGTCTGATCGCTCCTCGCCTGGGTGGAAGCGCTGCAGCAGGATGGTCCCAGCCCTGCCAATGCTGTCCACCGCACATCGGATGCTCCCTCTTCCTCCTGGACGACCGTTGTTAGGAAGGGGAGACGGGTCTCTCTCCCCTTGTTTTCCCCTGGCATGGATGAATATGACGACGATCTCATCCCGTTGTCAAACTCCTTCACCCCACTGGAGAAGTTAGCTGAGCTACCGGCTACATCCTCATGCACCGCTCCAGAGCAACCAATCCTGCCAAACTCCCGACACAGAAAGCGTACTCGCACCCCTCCATCTAGCCCACTGATGTCCCAGGACAAACGTCCAAGGTGTTTACCCCTTTCATCTGTATCCTTTTCAGAAAACTGGCCTCCTCTCTCTGCCCCGCAGTCATCGTTTCCACTGCCTAACGTGGGTCCGTTCACCCCAACGCTCAATGATGACGTTATCTGCGTAAGGGGCGCTAATCCCTCTTCTACTGTTCCGGAAAACCCTGGCATCTCCCATCTCTCCCTGTCTCCTAAATTGTCAGTCTATGACAATGACTGCAAGAATCAACCTCCTGAAATTCTCATTCTTGGTGACTCTATCATCAGAAATGTGCATCTCCCAGGCTCTCCTACTTCTGGCAAGCGCTACAGGACACTCTTTGCACACACAACCAGACCAAAAATCTGTTTTTATCACAGAGCTGTTAGAGCCGAGGGTCATCACACCATGCTGAACACTCAGCAGTGACCTCCGCCCTCAACACATGACTCTGTCCTCCATCCCTTCCAACACCATCATGCACTACATAACATGACATATAAAAAATTATTATTATTAAGGTAAGTGGGCCCCAGGGAGAGGTCAAAAGGTTAAGGCAGGCAGAAACATCCAGAATCAGGATAGGTAAGGCCACTCAAAAACAGAATTAGTATTCAATTAATTATGGTTGGGTTTAGGCAAAGAGTTATGATATGGTTAGGATTAGTAACAGGGCCGGTTCTAGGCAGGCATATATGAGGGGGCAGTCAGAAATGTGAAGGGGGCATCATATGAACACATCATGCTCCAGCACCTTTTTTTTCTCTGTGCTTACAGTAACTTCATTGAATTGGGTTGTTGGCTATGTGTCCAACGCCAACCTGGAGAAGTGGATTGCACTCTGTCAGGCCTCTGCCTTCAGACCTGTCCAATTAGGGGCCAGGGGGGCCAACCAGGGTCTTAGAGCACAAATTTGTCGTAATGCAAAGAGCCACTTTATATGGGGGGGGGTGCATATACCTGAAGATGCATTGCAAACAGGTGAGTAGCTAAAAAGATTTTAAAATTGAGTGAAGCATTCTGGTGTACTCTGAGAAGAGGAGGTCACTATGGTCAAGATTTACAAAACTGAAAGGTAGTCTTATGAATACTAAAAAAAAAGAAAAAGGAACAGAACATTTTAGAAAAGAACACTGTCCCGACACGTGTCGTGTGTTTGGAGCTGACGAGAGAATAAAGAGTGAGACAACGCGGCCCTGAGGAGGAATTATGAAGGACTCAGCTGTAGCCTAATGGAAAATGACCTAAACCGAGTCCAGTAGAGCTGTAACTGTGTAGTGGAAAGGCGTTCAAAGTAAAGTAACTATCGTCCTGCTTTAATTGTTTTAACATAGGTAAAAGAAAAGAAAAAAATATTTTCTGGGATAAAGGGGCAGATTACATAAGATTATTCTTCTTTCTGCTCCCTTTTGTTGAGATTTGGGAGGTTTTTGTTTTTATTGTAGCTTTGTTAAAATGCAAGATCATTTTTCTGACTGATTTATTGCCCGATGCCATGTATCTCGCTTTCTTTCCCCCGCCCTCCGCCCGTTGTCTTCGTTGTCACTTTGTTGTCGCTCCACAGAGCACACATGGCTAATTAATATGCACGTGCTGACCATATTGTGTCTAGGCGTTCCGGGAATGGAGGTGCGTTCACGTGCACTGCGCGTGAACACACGCAGTTGTAGAGTTGTGCACGCACAGTTTGATATCTGAAAAAGGTGTAAATATTTTGGGTGTCTTTTCTCCGTAGGCCTAAGCAAAACATTTAGTAGCAGCAGTTTTACACTGCTTACTTACAGTTTTGATAAATGAGGCCCCAGGCCCTTGCCTGCCACACACATAAAGATAATCGGGCTGATTTTGCCCCGATTTTCCCCCTTCCGACCACGGACAGACACCGCCCGATTATTTTAAGGTCTTAAGATTATCTTATAAGATTCTCTTGTAGTGTGTGGTGTGTTAAGAGTCAAAATTCCCCCGACAATCGGCTCGGAAAACGTTCGGCGCCGATAATCGTAAGTATTAAACATGTTCAATATTTACGATTATCGGGGCCGACTTCGGTGGCCGTTTCAATCAAAAGTCATCTTGTGTGTGGAAAGCCGGTGCTGTGCGGAGAAGCACCTGCTCGCCGAGCTCTGCATGCTGCTCGCGGCAACAAGCCACTTCTCCACACAGCACCGGCAACCTCACAGAGAGCCACAGTGCAGCCCTGGTGTTACATGAGGTTCACACAGACATTCACGCACACAGGAGATTTCCTGATAGTCGATAGCAAAGACTTAGCGCTCGTAGCCGGCAACAGCCGGCAATACAGCAGCCATGTTTAAACGATCATGTGACCGCCGCTCACAGCCCGTCATGTGACAGCGCACGGCTCCCTATTGGACAGCCGCTTGACTGCTCGGTGTTCGGAGCCACAGACACACACAGATGGGATCGTTGTAAAGGCTGAAGTGTCCCGCTTTCATTAAAAAAAAATTACGTCGCTCTCATTGTCCATTCCGGAAATAGACCCGAAAGAGTAGCTACAACGACACCCCTGGTATCGCTGCTGATGCCGCGGATTGTTTTCTGACCAGAGGGTCAAGATTCTGAAAAATCTTAATGTGTGTGGTGTGTTGTGTTTGGAATATCACAGGACACCACACACAATACGATCAAAACTGTTCAATCACAGATTTTTTATCTTCATGTGTGGGGTCTTTCACAGATAATAAATCGGTTGAGATTTATAAAATCTTTATGTGTGTGGCAGGCTTAAGCCCAGAGCCCAGACGCTCACAGCTGCAGCTCCGCGGCTCATCCGCGGCGCTGTCCGTGGTGCTGAAGGTCACAGGTTAACTTGACAAACAAACTGCAGCATAGTTCTGTTTGTTTATCATGTGTGTCAGTTTTGTTTGTGACTTGATAGTTGAGTTGTTGAGATTAAGAACATCACTCCCTCATCAAACCAGTGATAGGCATGCTGAAAAGAAAAAAGAGAGAGAGACGCGCCTGGGTATCGCAGCTGTAAAAAAAGAAAAGAAAGAAAAAAAAAGACGACGCGTCGGAATAGCGGTATCAAAAAGTGTCGGACTACCGGCATGTCTAGATAGAGGGATGTCTGAATAGCGGGCGGACCCCCAACTTAACTTCTTTCTCTTTGGTAATATTAAGGCCCAATTCCGATTCTATTTTTCATCCCTACCCCTACCCCTAGCCCTTAACCCTTGCCCTTGAAACGGAGCTACAAGGAGTAGGGTTGAAAGTCAACCCCTACGAATTGGGACACCACTTCAACAATCACATGCGTCATCAGTCGTCTCTGCTGGCTTTCATATAAGCAGACGTGACGAGCTTTTGCCACAAATCCTCTATTCAGAACCACGTTAACTTAATAAAATAAAATAAAATGTAATGAAGAATGATCGGTTCATTGTAAAACATTTATTTATTGATGTAAATGTGGTGATTTCTGTATAGGCTAGGCTACATCCCCCAGGCAGCGCTGCTCCTGTGTCCAAAACACATGAAGCTTCACTTTTAATTCAAACAAATTAATGCGACAATTGTTACATTTCATCAATGAGATGAGCATTTATCTCCTAAAAAGAATGTAACTACGCGGCGGTAAACCTTTAAAACCCTGCGGGTAAGTTAATTAGCGTCCGTCTTTTCTACCGGGACGAGGTCGGGAGGTTGGCCGGCTGACGAGCTCTCCAGACGGGGTGGTGTCTCCGTGACGAGCCGTTGATCTGCTCCATAGGTGGAGGCTCCAACGTGGAGCTTCACTTCTCCGAAAAACATCGGAGCAAACGTCTAAACAGCCTCATGTGGATAAACCGACCGCACATTGGGGATCTAAACAGCTACTTTCTCGCATGAAAAAATATTAAAACTTAACAAAATGACGTAATAACAGCGCTACAGTGAGAAATAAAACAGCTGCCGGTTGCCGCAAGATGCATTCTGGGAAACTTGCCATAGCCCTCGGTCCGTAGTGTGCCCCTGAAAAATCTCCGTTTCGAGGGCGAGATAGCCCTACCACTTCCCCCTAACCCTCGTCTGAACCAGAATTGGGACACCCCTACCACTTCACGTGAACGCGCAAAACGAAGGGTTAGGGCCAAGGGCTAGGGCTAAGGGGAGAATCGGAATTCGGCCTAAAATGTGCTTTCTCAACTTCTAAAATTTGGATTTGAGGGGGCAAGACATTTATTTGAGGGGGCACTGCCCCCTCTTGCCCCTGCGTCGAGCTGGCCCCGATTAGTAAAAGGAACGGGTGGAGGTTAGAACAGGTAAAGTAAAATGGAAAAAGCAATATGATAGGAAGAGTTATGGAATAAGTATAGACATCTAAGTAGGTTAAATAATATACGTAAAAATAGACAAAGATTATAAAAGTTTAGGCATTAAGCAGAAGAAAGTGGAATAAAGTCATATATGACTTTATTTAAAGCAGAAGTTGGCTAAGTGGTCCGGTCGTTTTCGCTAATGCTGCGTTCCAGGCAGGCTTTTGAAATCGTAAATTACAGCTTCAAGTCACAACTTACGACTTTGTAGCGTTCCAGGCAACCCACTCGTGTTTTTCCGACCTGTTTTACCGGTGAAAGTCACTATAACGGCCACTCGTAACTTCCGACCGGTGAACTCATACCAGATCGAACTGGTACAACTTCACGGTCGGAAAAATACGAGTTTCCTTGAACGCACCATAACAGTCCTCGTCCCTACGTCGCCACATTCACGGCGTTCCTTGGCTGCACACACAGCCCTTTATGCCGTTCTCTCTCCTCATTGGATAAAAACTGTAGGATACGATAAATGTTTTCTCTTCGGCTCAGAGCAGAGCAGAGGGACTGACAGACCCGTGTTTCAGACCAAACACTCTATGTAAGTGATTGCTGTCGGAAGATATAACTATTTAAGACTTATATTAACACAAATATATCACTTACTTCTGCTTTAAGGGCGATTCTTCAACTACGGGCACTTTTGGCCTTGTGAACTTGAGGGGGAAAAAAGTGTTCAAATCAAAAATTTCACAGTCTAATAGGTTAGTATAACTAGTCTAGTTTGATGATCCATAAGTGGCCGCACTAATATTACAAGACAAATTGGTGTTTTTTTTTACAGATTTACCGACCCGACTTGAACAAATGTAATTTCCATCACATGTACATATTTGATATTTATTTAAAAATAGTATGATATACATCATTTTTCAACAATGGAAGACCACTTTCACACATAGTTTTACCAGTTCATACCAATATTTCAATTACCATACATTTATGGATTAGGTAAATTAATTGTGATAAGGGGCCAAACACAAAGTTTACATCCACCACAACCTGAAATATAATATTGGAATGGTTAGACACATTTCAGGAAATAACTACTTGTGTGTTTACATTAAGTGGAACATTATCTCATAAACTATGCAGATGTTTTTAATGAGTGATTAGAATTTTGTAACTATTTTTTAAAAAAGGTATGGGGTGGTGGAAATTACTGGGTGTTGTGGAAATTACTGGGTGTTGTGGAAATTACAATGAATGGACCATATAGAAAAACAAGACATTTGTTTTAAAACTTTCTGATGTACAATTCATCAAACAAATCCATTTAGTCTGTTTGGTCTATTGCCATGAACAGATGAACAGACTTACCGAGTCTTAGTGATAACACCTATAACAGAAAATAGCTTAAAGAGCAACTGAACCCCTAAACCACTTTTTTCTGCTGAAAACAAATATATTTGGGTATGAAGTAGTGTTGTCGATTGATTCTGGTCCAACTCTTGACATTTTAGTCAACCCTCTATGGGTTCAAACACGGCTATTACAATACATTTTTCCTATTGGCTGAGATGGAGGCGGATGACGTTTTGGAGGCAGCTTTCGCCACCGGCCACCAGCTCCCCGACCAATCAGCACCGGCTGCTGCCTGCGGCTAATGGCTCTGCTGCGGCTAACTGCTGCTAACAGCTGGCTGGATGAGAATCGTTTGGGGCTCTGCGCCGGCGGCAGAATTTCTTTTCCCAGTATGGCCACGCCAAGACCCGCTGTACTAGGCCTCTGATTGGCTTATCACGATACCCTCTACTCTGCCGGTTGGGTTTAGGCATGAAGAAGAGAGTGGTTAAGGTTAGGGTAAAACGCAGGTAGGCTAGCCTTGCAGAGGTCAGCCAATCAGAGGCGGAGTAAGGCAGGTCTTGGCTTGGCCAATGCTGGGAAAAAAACAAAGCGCCCCGGCGGGCACCTCTACCGTTTTAATGTTATTGACACCCCTTTCTTTTTTTCTTTGATATCTCCTTGTCTCTTTTCAGGTGCTCCTCATATTTGATAGGGTCCTCTTTTATTCTGTCCTTATAAGCCTGCGACCTTTCTTTTGTAGTCCTCCGTGGCATCTTAAAGGGACAATGAGGAGTTTTAGAAAAGCGAAAACTACATAAATTACTACATAAACTACATTTATGAGCCTCCGCGCACCGTGAAATTCTTTGACCGGCGCAAGACAGACTCATGTTTTCATTCATCAAGAATTAAAGTCAGAGGTTCGAAGACGATCACATACCGTCGTAGTTCCCACCATAAACGGCGATTCGGCGGCATTATTCTCATGACTCGCCACGAAACCGAAAGTAAAGAAACGCTGGTCGGCTCAACCAGCATTTCCACCACCACTAATAATAACAAAATAACCATAGAGACAAAACGATATATTTATCGAAAATGGGCCCATTAACAAGTGGCAACGTAGATTCATCCACATTAACGTGAGACTTTTTTATAACCAAATAGAGACTCCTCGTTGTCCCTTTAAAAACAGATGAAAATGCATTTCAATACACATTTAATATTTAATATGTAATAAATACATTAACATTGTATATTCTAATAAATAAATTGCATGTAGCCTCACAATCTATGAATTGCACCTGTAAGCGTAATTTCCAACACACCTTTGTAATTTCCACCCAAGAAGGCAGTGTGTTGGAAATTATGGTGGTGGAAATTACAAACCGACAGTTTTTTGTGAAAAAATCTAAGCTAGCATATTAGCTATAAATTGGTATCAGTCATTTAATGCATGCAAAATACATCTATGTAGCCTACGTTAAAAAATCTACTTATTCACAAACTCAATTGACGACACGGCATGTTTGGAAATTACATACAATAAAGGTATTTTCATTTCGAGCGATATTTACCTTGACTTTTCTTCAAAAGTTGATGGAGAATTTGAAAATCTCCTTCATATCTGACATGTGCTGTGATGTCAGTGTTCATCTCCATAGCAACTACCCAAACAATCTTTCATACAAACTTTTTAGAGGGACAGTGTTGTGGTGGAAATTACGGCAATACTGTGGGACAACTACATTTGGTGTATAAAATCACATAAATGTGTTTGACCTTAAATACCCCAATTAGGTTTTGATTATTTTACTGATACTTTATTCATTCACGTTTTAAAAATGAAGATAAATCATTTTTTTACACTTCATTTTCATTATTGAAGATCAGAAGTCTGGGTGTGGGACAGGCACAAAACAGCAATATTGGCATCTATAAAGATGTTGAAAAAGGTGAAAAAGTCATCGTAGACTACCGGTAAATTTTTTCTAAAGCACTTTCATTGTAAAGATAACTATGAAAGTGTGAAATTTCTCTTTTTTATAAAATATGATCAAAGGACATGAAAGTGCCCGTAGTTGAAGAATCGCCCATATATGAAATGAAAAAAAAAAAATGAATCAAATATCCAAATTAGAATTGTGTTGCCCATGTGTTGTTGTCCTAGATATCTGGAAGGTGTTGTGAAGGGGAGCAGGTACAAATATATCAAATAAATAAACCAACATACAGAAAAAATTCATTACGACTTCATCAGATATTTTAGGGTGTATTCACACCTGCAGTGTTAGTGCGCACTAAATCTGGTGCGCACTAAATTTGGTCCAGTTTGGGTCAGTGTGAAAGCACATCGCACTCTAATGCGCACCAAAACTAGTGCGGCCTGAAGAGGTGGTCTCGGTTCGGCTCCAGCCGAACTCTGGTGCGCACTAGTTTAGGTGTGAAAGCAACCGCACTCTGGTGCGAGCCAACTGCCAGGCGAACTCAACAAGTTTGAGCTAAAAGGGCTCCCGTAGTCACTGACAACGGGTTAACGCAGCGGGGAGACCGCCCGGTGCTCCGGTCCTACGCAGCTCTGTCCCCACAAACGAAGCAGCAGCAGCGGGGCAGCCGGTCGCTGCGTGCCCGCTGAGTCCGCTCAGACACCGGACAGGTCGGCGGCTCCGTCCCTCGGGTCCGCGGAGCAGCTGATTACCGAGCAGCAGAGGTCCGCTGTGTTTAACGTTTAACTGGGAACTAACGGGACCGAGCTGGGTGAACGCAACCGGAAACCAGCCGGAAGTACCGAACAGAGTTATACATGCAAACAATATAGAAATAAATGACAGAGCTACTAACAACCGGCCCTACTGGAGTCTCCATCATGAAAGTTTTATCAATCAGCGCGTCCAGATTCCAACCGGTAGTCATGGAGACGTGACGTTCTCCAAGTTTGGTCCCGAGTGACAAAAGGCAGGTGTGAACGCAACCGCACTAACTGAAAAATGAAACAATGTATCATTTTAACATTTGGTGCGCACCAGGGTGCGCACTAAACAGGTGTGAATACACCCTTAGATGAACAGTCTGTCACATCCTTGCAGTCCAGCTCCCTGAAAGCAGCACCTGGATTCCAAGGTGATGTAATTATAAGACAAGTGTGATTAACACTGTCACCAAATATTTTCATGTTGTTTTTTTGGACACCTCTTTGTGCGTACTTAATGCACAATCAGATGGGATGTTACTTTTACTGCTGTGTTTACTATTTAATGGGTCTAATTTAGGGGTGTCACGATTTCGATTTTTTATCGAAATCGATCGAAATTACGTCACGATCTCGAGCATCGAAGTCAAAGAGAGGATCGACGATCCCCCCGCCCGCCCGCAAAGCTACAACTGCCCGTTGTCCCCATTGCGCACCAAGCGTCTTGTCAGTCACTGGTCCGAGTTTTCCTTTACTTTTTATTTCGAGACAACACTCACTCATTCTCTCTCTCTCTCCCTCCCTCCCTCCCTCCCTCCCTCCCTCTTTTTTTTTTTTTTTTTTTTTTTACCGGCGGTGTCAGCTGAGGTGCACGTCTGCAGCAACCCAAACAAATGCACATGTTGACTGGCTCTATTCCAGCCACATGATTGGTTCGACACGGCGCAACTCTCAATATCATTGGCTATTTGCCAAAACATGGATGAATGAAACCTATTGACCACGTCTAGAATTTCTATCGAAGAAAAGTTATTTCACAATTTATAGCGTTTTATCACCCAGCCCTGGTGGGCTACTGTCCCCCTCCTACCTGGGAAACAGGAGGGAGACACAGCTCTAACTACACAACACGACAAGCACTGAGAGCCGCATGTTGCAGTGACACTAGCCTATAAGATTAAAAAAAAAAAAAAAAAAACCCCGCAAATAATAAGCCGACGAAAAGGTGCAACTTGCCACTTTTTGTCGATGTATTATTTGCGGGGGCTTTCAGGGATCTGGTGACGGTGGAGGATCCGGGACTGATTCACTGTGGGCCACCACCAGTCTGATCAGGACCTGATCATCAGGTCCATGGCAGCACAGCAGCTGCAGCTCTGCCCCGCTGTCACATGACTCTCCGTATCAGTGCAATCTCGTTTACATTACATTAAGCCGACATCAGGAGAATAATGAGATACGACGGAAAATTAATGAAAATAAAATTATGATAATGTACAGATATAAATATATTTGTTTCAAAACCTTTGGGGCAATTTTGGCCCCTGGATCATGATTTTTGGGGGCATGTTACCTTTATATTGTAAAGAACTTATTTAAATGTGACCATTAGTGCCTAATGTGATACATTATGGAAATTGCATCACTTATATGTAGCCCATCTTTTGAAATAAGATTTACTGTACAAAATTTGATGAATAAAACCAATGATCATAGACTAGACTAGTCTGAAAATAGCATAGGCGTCTGTGCTGTAAGAAAAAGAAAAAAAATCGAGAATCGAATCGAATCGTGACCCTAAAATCGAAAATCAAATCGAATCGAGGATTTGGAGAATCGTGACACCCCTAGTCTAATTTATTTATTAGCTCACCCAACCAATTCACCACCAGCCACCACTGTCTGAAAGACAAAGTAACTAATGAGGGTGCATTGTATTGTGTGCATTACTCAGAGAATAGCTGCCCTTTTGCTCATAGACTAGTAGCAAAGATGACTGATACAGTATGTAAAAATAACACTGCAGCGACACGAGGTGAACAGCACCTAAATAATCTGTTTGCAGAGCTGAGCATTGCTTTGAACCTGTTCACTCGAATGTAACCCTTACCTTTTGAGTCCAAAAGACAATCATTATGATACACTCAGGTTTAGATAAAAATTGCTTTTGGACAACTAATCCCCAATGACTATCTTAAAGCAGAGGCGACTCTGAGAGGTCCTCTTCTTACAAAGTGACTGTCAAAGCTACTGCATGAAAATCCATATAACTAACATGTTTCCAAAATGTAAGAGGAAGAAGAGGCTTGATCCAGACCAGAAAATCAGCTGTGGACCAGGTTAAAACTTGCTGACATTAACTTGCACATCTTTCTGCAATTTGAAGAAAAGCATGTTAAGATATAAGTAATCCTCTTACTGCTCTGCAGACAGGCAGCCAGCTCCTCCTGCTTCATTGTCCTCAGGAAGTTCACTGTGATCTTTACTAATGCCTCTCTGTTGCTCCTCTGATCTTCATCCCCACAGTCCAACACCGCTGCATCCTCACTCTGAAACCCTGAGCATTCTGGGTAATCTGGACTCAGAAGCTTGTGCATCCTCTTCAGCTCGTTCTTCACAAAAGCGACAATGTTCTCCTCCAGCAGCTGGAACAGAAACTCTATGAATGACAGTATCAAACTAAAACCAAGGAGCCAAACATCAGATCCATGTTGAACAGACTGACAAGCCTCTAGTGTCATGTGCAGCGTGGGGATTACTGTGAACACACCAGATGTAACGATAGCTGTTATACATATACAGACCATAAATGTGGAGTCCAGGTGTGTTTGATGCTGCTGGGCAGACTGACCACTGGGAACCTCTGAACTCTCCTGGTCCACTCTGTGGAGGAATCATGAAGAATGAGCTCACATCATGTCCACACAGAGACATACACAAGCTAAAGGTCTGTGAAGTCATGTTTGATGTGACAGACAATCAAACTCCCTGAGAGAAAATGTACTAATCCTGTTGATCCCACTGAGAATCAACAGGTCATCTGCAGCTGTTTGTAGTTTCAGCTCAGTGTTTGGTTCAGTCCATACATAGCGCTCACTAACCCTCAGCGTTTTACCTCCGTCTTGTGTGGTTGTCCACAACACACAGAAACACTATGAATTCAGACCTGATCCAACAACATGTTATACAAACTGGTTATTTTCTACAATAAGCTGAGTCTGACTGTCAGTTACTGCTTACATCTGATCAGCTGGTCCACATCCTCCTTTAAAGTCACGGCCAATCCCTTTTGACCTGTCGCTCTTTAAGGACAAACAGCTGGGTTCAGGAGAGTCTGGTCTCTGCTGCTGGAACCTGAAACAACAACACAACTGATAAATGTGGATGTTGATAACGTGATGAAAACAGATGAAAAAATATCTTCAACCAACTTTTAGTGAGAAAAGTCATTCTGTTTTAAATTCTGACCTTTCACCAGCAGATTCTTTTGAATTTATTATATGATCCATTGACTGTTTGCTGTCTAAAGACAGTCCTGGTCCAGTTCCAGTTCCAGTTCCAGTTCCAGGTCCAGGTCCAGGTCCAGGTCCAGGTCCAGGACCAGGTCCAACAGAGTTTAAAGTGTCTCTGGCCCTAACACACACACACACACACACACACACACACACACACACACACACACACACACACACACACACACACACACACACACACAGGTTTTAGTGTGGATAATGATGGAGCAGAGATCTGACACATAGACAGTTAGAGATCCTCATCTGACCTTTGACCTCCTGTCTGGCTTTCGTGTTCCTCACACAGAGAGGAGGGAGGGGCTTCTTCCTCTCTGTCCTCAAATTGATCCATGCTGCTGAGCTCACACCCACAACGACTCACACACACTTTCTACCTTCACCTGCAGAGGAAACACATCATTCATTAAGTCTACGCTGGTTCTCAGTCATCCAGGTCATCGTTCTCTGAGAAAGTTGAGTCTCAACTGGACTTGGATGTAAATTCTTGAGGATGTTTCACCCTAATCAAGAGGCTTCTTCAGTTCTGACTGACTGGTGGTATTTTAGTGATGGTGGGGTCACTAAGAAGACACTGAATGAACCATGTAAACTGTATGACATGAACCAACAGTGCATAATCCAATTACGTATGGCTAATTTGCATACAACACCTGATCTAAACATTGAGTAGAGCAGGTGAAAATGTCTTGTTCAATCTTGTTAACATATAATATGTTAACAAGATTGAACAAGACATTTTTGAACTGTAATATGATATTACAGTTAAAAAACTTAAGGAATGGAACCAATTTAGGCTACCCATGAGCATTAATAGAGACGGAGCATGTCATACCTGCTCTACTAAGGATGTGGCTGTCTTGAAAAATTGCAGTCATCTTGAAATTTAAAGTGGTCAACTTGTTGGTTGACTGATGGAGTCAACTCATTCCAATTTTCATGCCGGTACCACCACAGCAACTTCATATACATGTGCCGTCAAAACGGTGGAATGTATGCAAATTTATGCAAATGTATGCAAATTTGCTCATGTTAACAAAGAATTTCAAAAAACTTGTAATACATTTTTTATTTGTCTTAATGTAAGTAATCAACTCAGTAATTTTCATGAAGATATCTAAAGGTTAAAAATTTTACCCTATACACATGAAAAAAAAAAATTGTATGCATATAAATGGGATATGTTTGGGTGTTTTTCGAAACTTTCCCCTAATGGGATTCTTCGGGGCTTTTTTTCCCTCACTCAGGACATGGTGAGGAAACAAAATCAGTTGAGTTTGCTTCTGTTGCAATTTGTTTAACGTTGACCCCTTTTTTGGCCTAAAATTACTGGACTATTACTATTTTATATAGGCCTACTACAGGAATACAAAAAAAAATGTTACTATTGGAATATTTTAAAACTACCATAGCAAAGAAAATAGCACTACAGAATAAACTATAATAATACCAATGCTGGCAACACATACCTCCCTAGGACACAATTATTATAGTAATATTAACTCTAAGTACATTTTCATAAGGGCACGTACAAGGCTCCTATAGATGCGGGGTTGTGTGTGTGTGTGTGTGTGTCAGCGCTGCACACACACAGAGACACACAGCGCTGGGGCCTCATTTATCAAAGAGGGTGTAAAACTGCTACTAAAGTTTTGCGTACGGCGAAAAGACGAAAATGGCGTACACCCGAAATATTTACACCTTTTTCAGATCAATCAAACTGTGTGTACGCACAACTCTCCGCAATTTCCCTTTGATAAATCACACCGGACCCAAGAATGGTGCACACGTGAACACACCTCTTACTCCACCCCCGGAACGCCTATATACAACTATATATGGTCAGCACGTGCATATTAATTAGCCATGTGCGCTCTGTGGAGCGGCTACAAAGCGACAACAAAGTGACAACGGAGACAATGGGCGGAGGGCGGGGGAAAGAAGTGGATCTTCTCCGCTTCTCCGAAAGCAGATACACGGGCAATAAATCAGTCAGAAAAATGATCTTGCATTTTAATAAGCTACAATAAAAACCAAAACCTCCCAAATCTCAACAAACAGGAGCAGAAAGAAGAATAATCTTATGTAATCTGCCCCTTTACCCCGGAAAATCTTTTTTTTTTTTTTTTTTTACACCTAGATGTTAAAACAATAAGCAGGGTTTCCACGATAGTTACCATTACTTTGAACTGTTACGTTGTCTCACTCTTTATTCTCTCGTCAGCTCCAAACTCACGTGCACCTCGTTATCTCAGGTGACAGAATAATAACAGTCTCAGTAGCTGCAGATCAGTCAGTACGTTTACATGCAGAGCTTAATCGAGCTATGCTCAAAATTCGATTTTGGCGTCAAGTCGGACTTCTGTCCTTGTCTCAATATACATGCAACTGAGAAAATCGAATAACTGACGGGGTCCGCCCCCTCATGCGCCGTCACCCGTTGTTTCAGCGGGTTAATACGCCCCCTGTCCTGTTGACTTTTCTGTCACCTCGTAAAAAACTGAATATAAACAACTTAGTAAGCTTACTAATAAATTCTCAACTGCGGTTCCCGACCAGACGCACCAGTCTGGGCCGGATTCGCGCTGAGAATAGGATACGGGCTTCCTTTTTTCCTCTCTCTCTCTCTCTCTCTCTCTCTCTCTCTCTCTCTCTCTAATAAAACAATCTGGCTGGTCGCGCTGTGTATGTGTGAAATGCATTGAATCTGCGCTGACGTTGGGTTTTTTTTCTTTACTTTGCGGGGTTCGGGCGGCTTCTCTGCTCCACTTGGTGCCGTCTCTACGGTTGTGGAGCATGCGCACATGCATTGTCCAGCTTCAGTCCGACTAAGGTGTATACATGACGGAGAAAATCGAATTCCAATCGCATTATCTGGGTGTCTTAATCGGAGTTCTCAACTCCGATTTCAGTCGGACTAAGGTGTTTACATGCACTTCAGTTATCCAGTTATAGTCGGATTAAGGCAATAATTCGATTTTTTCAAGTGTCATGTAAACGTACTGACTGTGCGCTGCTGCCGGTGTGTTTTTAAACTTGGCGAGTTTGATCCTTGTCGGACGTCACACTAGAGTGTGTAAAAGCAAAAAAGCAAAATCCTCAATCCGCTCTGTTTATCAATGAACATAGAGCCTAGTGTTATTATAGAGCGGGTTGGATTGCCAGCATCAACGGTCCACAATTACTTCAAAAAAATCCTACTGTCTCTTCTAAATGTACTCCGCTCCTCTCTCCCTCTCACACTGCAGTTCTCTGACTCAGCAACGGTGTCGCCAATTCCTCCTGTTCCTCAAAAAAGGCGTAAATCACGGTACGCCAGGGTCAAAATGGGTGTAAATGTCCGCACTTTTTCCCGTCAGGTTTTGGCTTGATAGATCCCAAATTTGGCGGAGAAAAGTGCGTACGCACAAAACGGGGGGAAAAGGGTGTAAAAAAAGGTGTATCCACAATGATAAATGAGGCCCCTGGAGTGGTGAAATGTTATAATAACATGCAGATGACATGAGTGACTCGTAGTTACTGAGTCACAGCAATAAAACATTCGAGTCTCGGGGGTAGGGGAGGGGAAACAACGTACTGCTGTGTTCTGAATTTGACTGCAGCAACAAGTTTACACAAGTCATATTCTTACATACAGCTCATTTACTGTAAGAGGCAGTATTATGAACTACAACAAGTTTTGTCTACAACTGTGGAAGAAATCAGTTATGTAGGGTGTAACTTGTGCTCATGAGGACGGTGTAAAGAGTTAAAAAAGAATCGGTCGTTTTAGAACTTCTCTCATTCTAATGATGTCACCCATTCTAGTCCATAGCCTCTGTTCCTTATGCACAGTAGGGTACACACAGTTGAATTTCTTTTAGAAATGAATATGAAATTTGAACAGTGATAGATCAATAATGGTAGAAAATATTAACAAGTTGAAAGTTTTGTGAGTGTTTTAGGAGTTGAATGAAGTCTGTCATATGTTGAAATAGAAAAAAAGTTTATGACTAATCCCATTGATTTTCATGGGGGAAATGCAGAAAATAAAATAAAGTTAAAAATAATGAATAGTATGAAAAAGTCCTGAAGAAGCCACACGTTTTGATAGGCCATGTGAGTTGTTTTGACACCACAAAGTAGGCCCTTGGCCTGAGTTAGATGCCAAAAGGGACAGAAGAAAAAGAGTAAGAAAAAGATGAACAGGAATAAAGATTAGAATAACTGACAGACTAGGGTACTCACCACACAGAAAGTCACGGTGTTCTCCAGTGGCTCTGGATGAACTCAGACAACAGGAGAGAAGTAGTTCTCTCTCTCTTCTCCACAGGCTCAGTCAGGCAAGGAAAAAAATAAATGGGTGTGTCCTCTGGGAAATTTTTACTTTTGTCAAACCTTCCTGCATTCTGGCTTGTGAGAAGTGTGTTGGCGTAGAGCACCAGCTTCCTGCTTCCTGCAGTGTTTTTTTTTAATCAGCCACGTATTGTAACCATTTACTCACCAGCCCCGGATGTGAGTTCAGCATCAGATTTCATCCTTTTGCCATCCACAGATGTCAACTCTGGTATCTGACTGTTTCTGTAGCTACATGCCCTGCCCTGTCACACCCTGTCAAAGGGACCGTTATTTAAAAAAAAAAAAAATCCTTCCTGCCACACAAGACTTTATGACAGTCAGTTCCCTTCTGTCTAACAGAGAACACACTGGATTCAAGTAATAAAACCTCATTGGTATTTCGCATCATTCCTGTTTTCTACATATTTTCTATTCATTTGTAGCCAATGTGGCAGAGCAGGTTGCTCATTAGGGTCCGGGCAGCGCAGCTGCCAGGACACTATTGTATTCCTAGGAATTCTTCTTCTTTAGGGTCCGGGCAGCTAAGCTGCCGGGACACTATTGTATTCCTAGGAATTCTTCTTCTTTCTTTCTTTCTTTCTTTCTTTCTTCTTCCAAGGAAGTCATACTTCCCATGGGCGAAAACTCACCAAACTTCACAGAAACATCCAAACCCATGCCAGATTCACTCAACTCCAAGGACATGTGCCCCCCCCTCCTAGGGGGGGCACAATAAGCGTTTAAATTTAAAAACTTTAAAAATTCCTACCAAACCAACGGTAGATGCTACATTGTTGAAACTTCACCACAATGTAGCCTCAATACTGCTGAAACTTTTGTCCACTTAAACTTATTACAAATTATGAAGTCCATCACTCTGTTTTTTTCAATAACTGTAAAACTTTTAAAATGTATCTCCTCCCACAATTTTTGCTCAATTGACACCAAACTTGCTACAGAGCATCTCCAGACCGTCCTCCACAAAACTTGTTTCTCGGATTTTTGATTAAGCAAAAATTGAGCCTACAGTGCATGAAAACGTTTGACTGTAAACAGTACTGTAAACATATACCATCAAATTCTTGCTAAATACATTTTCAATCTTCCTGAAAAAAAATGACAATATTCTGGAGTCATGGTTGATGAAGTTTAGCAAATATCAGAATTTTATCTCAAAAACTGAATTTTTGAGAACATTTTGAATTCTGCTCTCATGGGAACAACTGCAGTCAATGTGAGTGTGGAATTTATAAACATCATATTTTCTCTTATGAAGCAAAACACGTATCATTAAAAACAAATCACCAACATTTCCATGCTGTCAAGATGCAATTTATGTATTATCAGATTTTTGTTTAGATGACTGAATTATTGACATTTTGACCATTTCATCACAACAGCTGCCCGGGCACTGGCTCACCTGAGTGGATAAATGAAGCTACACAGCAGGTTTCACTACCAGCTAATTAGCTCAGCGAGTTAAGAGCTGGTTCTTCGTGTCAGAGATTGTGAGTTCGAGACCCAGCGAGGGTGATGATGACAGGTCAAAATGTCAAATTTCCTAAAGCTATTTTGCTGTCTAAATGCATTTTATGTATTAACAGATTTCTGCGAAATCTGCGTTCACAACTGCTGCCCGGACACTGACTCCCTGAGTCTATTTGAGAAGACACACACCATGTTTCACTTCCAGATAATTAGCTCACTGAGTTAAGCGCTGGTTCTTGGTGTCAGAGGTTGTGAGTTCGAGACCCAGCGCGGGTGATGATGATCAAAATGTCAAATGTCCTCAAGCTATTTTGCTGTCTAAATGCAATTTATGTATTAACAGATTTTTGTTTAGATAACAGAAATCTGCGTTCACAACTGCTGCCCGGACACTGACTCCCTGAGTCTATTTGAGAAGACACACACCATGTTTCACTTCCAGATAATTAGCTCACTGAGTTAAGCGCTGGTTCTTGGTGTCAGAGGTTGTGAGTTCGAGACCCAGCGCGGGTGATGATGATCAAAATGTCAAATGTCCTCAAGCTATTTTGCTGTCTAAATGCAATTTATGTATTAACAGATTTTTGTTTAGATAACAGAAATCTGCGTTCACAACCTCTGAGTCTATTTGAGAAGACACACACCATGTTTCACTTCCAGATAATTAGCTCACTGAGTTAAGCGCTGGTTCTTGGTGTCAGAGGTTGTGAGTTCGAGACCCAGCCAGGGTGATGATGATGACAGATCAAAATGTCAAATGTCCTCAACACAAAACACAAGACAATTGTCCTAATGGTGGCATCACAGCAAGCCTCTAAATTTAAAAATCCAAATAGCTTGGACTGGACCATGTGCGAAGGCTCCTAACATCTTAGACTCATAGTAGATGTTTGACAAATACATATCATTATTTTACCTCAAAAACTGATTTTTCTTTTTCTGCCTACATGACACTGAATGGCTTACTCAATTTGTGAAGCCACTGTTGAACTGCCACTTGTCAATTAGCTGCGATTAGTGCGATAGACACTGGTCTTTGGTTCCCGAGGTTGTAGGTTCAATCCTCAACTGATGCAAATTGGACATTATAAGGACAACTGTCTTGTCTTCCTATTCTCCTGTTTGTTGCTCAGAATTGCCTAAATTTGCCCAAAAGTTGCCCGGACCCGACCCATCGCTGCGCAGCAGCTATAATCTTCTTCTTCTTCTTTCTTTCTTCTTCCAAGGAAGTCATACTTCCCATGGGCGAAAACTCACCAAACTTTGCACAAAGGTTCAGTCCCATGCCAGATTCACTCAACTCCAAGGACATGTGCCCCCCCCTCCTAGGGGGGGCACAATAAGCGTTTAAATTTAAAAACTTTAAAAATTCCTACCAAACCAACGGTAGATGCTACAGTGTTGAAACTTCACCACAATGTAGCCTCAATACTGCTGAAACTTTTGTCCACTTAAACTTATTACAAATTATGAAGTCCATCACTCTGTTTTTTTCAATAACTGTAAAACTTTTAAAATGTATCTCCTCCCACAATTTTTGCTCAATTGACACCAAACTTGCTACAGAGCATCTCCAGACTGTCCTCCACAAAACTTGTTTCTCGGATTTTTGATTAAGCAAAAATTGAGCCTACAGTGCATGAAAACGTTTGACTGTAAACAGTACTGTAAACATATACCATCAAATTCTTGCTAAATACATTTTCAAACTTCCTGAAAAAAAATGACAATATTCTGGAGTCATGGTTGATGAAGTTTGGCAAATATCAGAATTTTAATTCAAAAACTGAATTTTCTAGAACATTTTGAATTCTGCTCTCACGGGAACAACTGCAGCCAATGTGAGTGTGGAATTTTTAAACATCATATTTTCTCTTATGAAGCAAAACACTTATCATTAAAAACAAATCACCAACATTTCCATGCTGTCAAGATGCAATTTATGTATTATCAGATTTTTGTTTAGATGACTGAATTATTGACATTTTGACCATTTCATCACAACAGCTGCCCGGGCACTGGCTCACCTGAGTGGATAAATGAGGCTACACAGCAGGTTTCACTACCAGCTAATTAGCTCAGCGAGTTAGGAGCTGGTTCTTGCTGTCAGAGATTGTGAGTTCGAGACCCAGCGCGGGTGATGATGATCAAAATGTCAAATGTCCTCAAGCTATTTTGCTGTCTAAATGCAATTTATGTATTAACAGATTTTTGTTTAGATAACAGAAATCTGCGTTCACAACTGCTGCCCGGACACTGACTCCCTGAGTCTATTTGAGAAGACACACACCATGTTTCACTTCCAGATAATTAGCTCACTGAGTTAAGCGCTGGTTCTTGGTGTCAGAGGTTGTGAGTTCGAGACCCAGCCAGGGTGATGATGATGACAGATCAAAATGTCAAATGTCCTCAACACAAAACACAAGACAATTGTCCTAATGGTGGCATCACAGCAAGCCTCTAAATTTAAAAATCCAAATAGCTTGGACTGGACCATGTGCGAAGGCTCCTAACATCTTAGACTCATAGTAGATGTTTGACAAATACATATCATTATTTTACCTCAAAAACTGATTTTTCTTTTTCTGCCTACATGACACTGAATGGCTTACTCAATTTGTGAAGCCACTGTTGAACTGCCACTTGTCAATTAGCTGCGATTAGTGCGATAGACACTGGTCTTTGGTTCCCGAGGTTGTAGGTTCAATCCTCAACTGATGCAAATTGGACATTATAAGGACAACTGTCTTGTCTTCCTATTCTCCTGTTTGTTGCTCAGAATTGCCTAAATTTGCCCAAAAGTTGCCCGGACCCGACCCATCACTGCGCAGCAGCTATAATTAGGGTCCGGGCAGCGCAGCTGCCAGGACACTATTGTATTCCTAGGAATTCTTCTTCTTCTTCTTCTTCTTCTTCTTCTTCTTCTTCTTCTTCTTCTTCTTCTTCTTCTTCTTCTTCTTCTTCTTCTTCTTCTTCTTCTTCTTCTTCTTCTTCTTCTTCTTCTTCTTCTTCTTCTTTCTTTCTTCTTCTTCCAAGGAAGTCATACTTCCCATGGGCGAAAACTCACCAAACTTTGCACAAAGGTTCAGTCCCATGCCAGATTCACTCAACTCCAAGGACATGTGCCCCCCCCTCCCAGGGGGGGCACAATAAGCGTTTAAATTTAAAAACTTTAAAAATTCCTACCAAACCAACGGTAGATGCTACAGTGTTGAAACTTCACCACAATGTCGCCTCAATACTGCTGAAACTTTTGTCAACTTAAACTTATTACAAATTATGAAGTCCATCACTCTGTTTTTTTCAATAACTGTAAAACTTTTAAAATGTATCTCCTCCCACAATTTTTGCTCAATTGACACCAAACTTGCTACAGAGCATCTCCAGACTGTCCTCCACAAAACTTGTTTCTCGGATTTTTGATTAAGCAAAAATTGAGCCTACAGTGCATGAAAACGTTTGACTGTAAACAGTACTATAAACATATACCATCAAATTCTTGCTAAATACATTTTCAAACTTCCTGAAAAAAAATGAGAATATTCTGGAGTCATGGTTGATGAAGTTTGGCAAATATGAGAATTTTAATTCAAAAACTGAATTTTCTAGAACATTTTGAATTCTGCTCTCATGGGAACAACTGCAGTCAATGTGAGACTGGAATTTATAAACATCATATTTTCTCTTATGAAGCAAAACACTTATCATTAAAAACAAATCACCAACATTTCCATGCTGTCAAGATGCAATTTATGTATTATCAGATTTTTGTTTAGATGACTGAATTATTGACATTTTGACCATTTCATCACAACAGCTGCCCGGGCACTGGCTCACCTGAGTGGATAAATGAAGCTACACAGCAGGTCTCACTACCAGCTAATTAGCTCAGCGAGTTAGGAGCTGGTTCTTGGTGTCAGAGATTGTGAGTTCGAGACCCAGCGAGGGTGAAGATGATGATGATGACAGTTCGAAATGGCAGATGTCCTCAAGCGATTTTGCTGTCTAAATGCAATTTATGTATTAACAGATTTTTGTTTAGATAACAGAAATCTGCGTTCACAACAGCTGCCCGGACACTGACTCCCTGAGTCTATTTGAGAAGACACACACCATGTCTCACCACCAGATAATTAGCTCACTGAGTTAAGCGCTGGTTCTTGGTGTCAGAGGTTGTGAGTTCAAGACCCAGCCAGGGTGATGATGACAGATCAAAATGTCAAATGTTCTCAACACGAAACACAAGACAATTGTCCTAATGGTGGCATCACAGCAAGCTTCTAAATTTAAAAATCCAAATAGCTTGGACTGGACCATGTGCGAAGGCTCCTAATATCTTAGACTCATAGTAGATGTTTGACAAATACATATCATTATTTTACCTCAAAAACGGATTTTTCTTTTTCTGCCTACACGACAGTGAATGGCTTACTCAATTTGTGAAGCCATTGTTGAATGCAATTTGTCAATTAGCTCAGTGCGATAGACAACAGTCTTTGGTTCCCGAGGTTGTGGGTTCAATCCTCAACTGATGCAAATTGGACATTATAAGGACAACTGTCTTGTCTTCCTATTCTCCTGTTTGTTGCTCAGAATTGCCTAAATTTGCCCAAAAGTAGCCCGGACCCGACCCATCGCTGCGCAGCAGCTATAATTAGGGTCCGGGCAGCGCAGCTGCCAGGACACTATTGTATTCCTAGGAATTCTTCTTCTTCTTCTTCTTCTTCTTCTTCTTCTTCTTTCTTTCTTTCTTCTTCTTCCAAGGAAGTCATACTTCCCATGGGCGAAAACTCACCAAACTTTGCACAAAGGTTCAGTCCCATGCCAGATTCACTCAACTCCAAGGACATGTGCCCCCCCCTCCTAGGGGGGGCACAATAAGCGTTTAAATTTAAAAACTTTAAAAATTCCTACCAAACCAATGGTAGATGCTACAGTGTTGAAACTTCACCACAATGTAGCCTCAATACTGCTGAAACTTTTGTCAACTTAAACTTATTACAAATTATGAAGTCCATCACTCTGTTTTTTTCAATAACTGTAAAACTTTTAAAATGTATCTCCTCCCACAATTTTTGCTCAATTGACACCAAACTTGCTACAGAGCATCTCCAGACCGTCCTCCACAAAACTTGTTTCTCGGATTTTTGATTAAGCAAAAATTGAGCCTACAGTGCATGAAAACGTTTGACTGTAAACAGTACTATAAACATATACCATCAAATTCTTGCTAAATACATTTTCAAACTTCCTGAAAAAAAATGAGAATATTCTGGAGTCATGTTTGATGAAGTTTAGCAAATATCAGAATTTTATCTCAAAAACTGAATTTTCTAGAACATTTTGAATTCTGCTCTCATGGAAACAACTGCAGTCAATGTGAGACTGGAATTTATAAACATCATATTTTCTCTTATGAAGCAAAACACTTATCATTAAAAACAAATCACCAACATTTCCATGCTGTCAAGATGCAATTTATGTATTATCAGATTTTTGTTTAGATGACTGAATTATTGACATTTTGACCATTTCATCACAACAGCTGCCCGGGCACTGGCTCACCTGAGTGGATAAATGAAGCTACACAGCAGGTCTCACTACCAGCCAATTAGCTCAGCGAGTTAGGAGCTGGTTCTTGGTGTCAGAGGTTGTGAGTTCGAGACCCAGCGAGGGTGAAGATGATGATGATGACAGTTCGAAATGGCAGATGTCCTCAAGCTATTTTGCTGTCTAAATGCAATTTATGTATTAACAGATTTTTGTTTAGATAACAGAAATCTGCGTTCACAACTGCTGCCCAGACACTGACTCCCTGAGTCTATTTGAGAAGACACACACCATGTCTCACTTCCAGATAATTAGCTCACTGAGTTAAGCGCTGGTTCTTGGTGTCAGAGGTTGTGAGTTCAAGACCCAGCCAGGGTGATGATGACAGATCAAAATGTCAAATGTTCTCAACACGAAACACAAGACAATTGTCCTAATGGTGGCATCACAGCAAGCTTCTAAATTTAAAAATCCAAATAGCTTGGACTGGACCATGTGCGAAGGCTCCTAATATCTTAGACTCATAGTAGATGTTTGACAAATACATATCATTATTTTACCTCAAAAACGGATTTTTCTTTTTCTGCCTACAAGACAGTGAATGGCTTACTCAATTTGTGAAGCCACTGTTGAACTGCCACTTGTCAATTAGCTCAGTGCGATAGACAACAGTCTTTGGTTCCCGAGGTTGTGGGTTCAATCCTCAACTGATGCAAATTGGACACTATAAGGACAACTGTCTTGTCTTCCTATTCTCCTGTTTGTTGCTCAGAATTGCCTAAATATGCCCAAAAGTAGCCCGGACCCGACCCATCGCTGCGCAGCAGCTATAATCTTCTTCTTCTTCTTTCTTTCTTCTTCCAAGGAAGTCATACTTCCCATGGGCGAAAACTCACCAAACTTTGCACAAAGGTTCAGTCCCATGCCAGATTCATTTAACTCCAAGGACATGTGCCCCCCCCTCCCAGGGGGGGCACAATAAGCGTTTAAATTTAAAAACTTTAAAAATTCCTACCAAACCAACGGTAGATGCTACAGTGTTGAAACTTCACCACAATGTAGCCTCAATACTGCTGAAACTTTTGTCCACTTAAACTTATTACAAATTATGAAGTCCATCACTCTGTTTTTTTCAATAACTGTAAAACTTTTAAAATGTATCTCCTCCCACAATTTTTGCTCAATTGTCACCAAACTTGCTACAGAGCATCTCCAGACTGTCCTCCACAAAACTTGTTTCTCGGATTTTTGATTAAGCAAAAATTGAGCCTACAGTGCATGAAAACGTTTGACTGTAAACAGTACTCTAAACATATACCATCAAATTCTTGCTAAATACATTTTCAAACTTCCTGAAAAAAAATGACAATATTCTGGAGTCATGGTTGATGAAGTTTAGCAAATATCAGAATTTTAATTCAAAAACTGAATTTTTGAGAACATTTTGAATTCTGCTCTCATGGGAACAACTGCAGCCAATGTGAGAGTGGAATTTTTAAACATCATATTTTCTCTTATGAAGCAAAACACTTATCATTAAAAACAAATCACCAACATTTCCATGCTGTCAAGATGGAATTTATGTATTATCAGATTTTTGTTTAGATGACTGAATTATTGACATTTTGACCATTTCATCACAACAGCTGCCCGGGCACTGGCTCACCTGAGTGGATAAATGAAGCTACACAGCAGGTCTCACTACCAGCTAATTAGCTCAGCGAGTTAGGAGCTGGTTCTTGGTGTTAGAGATTGTGAGTTCGAGACCCAGCGAGGGTGATGATGATGATGACAGATCAAAATGTCAGATGTCCTAAAGCTATTTTGCTGTCTAAATGCATTTTATGTATTAACAGATTTTTGTTTAGATAACAGAAATCTGCGTTCACAACTGCTGCCCGGACACTGACTCCCTGAGTCTATTTGAGAAGACACACACCATGTCTCACTTCCAGATAATTAGCTCACTGAGTTAAGCACTGGTTCTTGGTGTCAGAGGTTGTGAGTTCGAGACCCAGCCAGGGTGATGATGATGATGACAGATCAAAATGTCAAATGTCCTCAACACGAAACACAAGACAATTGTCCTAATGGTGCCATCACAGCAAGCTTCTAAATTTAAAAATTCAAATAGCTTAGACTGGACCATCTGCGAAGGCTCCTAACATCTTAAGCCGGGCTTACACTGCACGACTATTCGTCTGTTCACATCTCAAACTGCACGAGCTTCCCTCTTCAGTGCTAAGTCTAAGCCTACTTCTGTCTTCTGGCCCGTAGATTGAAGGAGATGTGAAACATTGGGAGTGAAATATAATCAAACTGTTGTTCCAGTGTTCCTGCAAACACTGCTGCCGTAATCTGTGATCTCATCCGAAGAGCAAAAAGGCAGTGCACATTTAAAAGCTTCACAGGTGAGGTGGTGGTGCTTTGCATTGTCACTGATTTGTGTGGAAGGGGAGGAAAGTTCTGAGACTGCTGACTAGAATCCACGATGGACGTCTGACAGATCAGGAAAAACTGATCTGAAACTCAGACCCATGATTACGATCAGTCTCAGACTCCCACTAATTGCACGTCGTTCTACGATTGCTCTCCACCACGATTACCCTGCGATGCCGCTGAGATTTGTGCTGCTCTATAATTGCTCGATTGTAAACATCAAATTGACATTGGTTCCTGTTGTTGGTTCCGGAGAATGGCTGACGAACGGCAAGTCGCGCTTTTTGTTGGTGCTTTTCTGTGCGCTGAAAAGGAAAAAGCCACAACGCGCAGACGGAGATTGTGGGCCAGAAGTTGGTTGCAGAAGCGTGGCATATATGGACTTTCAATCCTGCAGCAGGAATTGGAGGTAAAGTCATAAATTATCTAGCTAGTTATTTCGTTATTCGTGTGTGTGTGTGTGTGTGTGTGTGTGTGTGTGTGTGTGTGTGTGTGTGCGCGCGTGCGTGCGTGTTCATCGTTATGAGTCACGTCTTTCACATCACAGAGTCATTTATTAATAGCCTAGATATACTTTATTGATTCAAGCTACAACAACATAGTAGAAGTATAGTAGAATATAAAGAAGAAACATAATAAAATAGCAAGATCTAAAGAACAAACTATACATAACAATAAAATAGCAAAGTAGCAATAGCAAATAAAATAAAATGTAATGTACAAAAGTATATACAACAGATTGGCAATGTTGATTTGTGTGTGTGAGCGCGTGCAAGTGTAAGTTGTTGAATAAAGTTACTAGGAGCTGTTTGACACACCATTATGCAAAACACTTTATAAAGCATTTCTTACAGGATGAGGACATGAAGGGCTTCAAGGAGCTGCTGAGGATGAGTCCGGAGGAGTTCCATATTCTCCTGGAGAAGGTAGCCCCACTCATCTCCAAGCAAGACACGCAGTTCAGAAAGTCACGCTCCGTTTTCTGGCTACAGGTACAGTAGATCCACATTGTCTTTTATAGGCTACTGAGGTGCATTATCGTCGGTTGTTTTCATGGCTTTTTCTAAATTTTCTTTTCAGGGGAGACCTACAACTCCTTGAGAATGCAGTACAGGATTGGAGCCACAACCATCAGCAAAATAGTGATGGAGACGTGTGATGCCCTGCATAGGGTATTAAAAGACGACTTCTTGAAGGTAAAATTCTTGTAGAATGTGATTTTAAATGCATAACTGTTTTGCATAACAATATCTTCAGGTTGTCTGATTTATTGCTTTACTCATTTTTAGAAATGCTGTAGCTGTAGCCAATGAACCATATAACTATTTGGATTATTTGTGATCATGGAATATTATTTAATTGTTAAACATGAAAAAGAAAGCAAACAGTCAATTCAAATATTCAGTTCAAACAATGTCTAGGGAACAACGTCATAGTTAGACTACCCATTTACCCATGTGTCACAACCAATTAAAAGGCTAGATAACAAAACAGCTAACAGCCTCCATCTACTGGACAGGTGAAGGTACTACATTTGTGAATCAACAGCACAACACCCTATAGAACAAATGTGATCTACATGTACTAGGGGTTTACAAATACACTATTAAATATCCAAAGAATAATTATGACGTTGTTCCCTAGTAGACGGACTATTTGAACTGAATATTTGAATTGACTGTTTGCTTTGTTTTTGATTCATTCCACCCTGATGAAGCCCGAGCAGTGGCGAAACATGTTGCTGCAGCACACCAGACTGACATGGAGGATGTGAGGATGGATTCAATGGTGGCAGTGTAGAAGTTCACCAGCATCTTCACAGGGAGGTGAAACTTCTTTAGCTGCCGCTAGAAGTACAGCCTCTGCTGAGGCTTCTTGGTGAGGGAGCTTATGTTCTGCTCCCATCTGAGCTCCTGGGAGATGGTGGTGCCCAGGAAGCAGAAGGACTCAACCAGGGTCACTGTAGAGTCACAGAGGATGACAGGGGGAGGGCAGGTGGGTCCTTTCTGAAGTTCACTATCATCTCCACTGTCTTCAGAGCATTCAACTCCAGCTTGTTCATGCTGCACCATGACACTAGACGGTGGAAGAAGCAGTAGTCTCTGCCTGGGTCACTGCTGTAGGCACATACCTCCTCCTGAACCACTGCCAAACACTGATGTGGAGATGCCCTTCATGTTTGTAGGGGATGAAGCTTACCCCTTGCGGAAAGACCTAATGAAGCCATTCCCTCACCGTCACCTCTCCAAAGAGCAGCGCATTTACAACTACAGGCTCTCTCGGGCACGCCGTATTGTGGAAAATGCCTTTGGAATTTTGGCAAATCGCTGGAGAGTCTTCCGCAGCACCATCTGCCTGGAGCCGGACAAAGTTGTGAAAATCACCATGGCCGCCCTCTGCCTCCACAACTTCTTGCGGTCAAGAAGGTCTGTCCCATATGTGCAACCTGGCTACGTGGACTGGGAGGATCAGGGCCATCAGCTTGTTCTGGGAACATGGAGGCAGGAGGGAGAGATGCGGTCAGTGGGCACAGAGATGGGACGAGCCAGGAACCCAACGGTCTTAGCGAAACAGCAGCGGGACCAACTCAAGGAGTACTTTCTGGCAACAAAATACTTACCCAATATTTACCTGTTAACATGTATTAGAATAGGAAACATACAGCTCCTGACTGCCTACAGCAGTGACCCAGGCAGAGACTACTGCTTCTTCCACCGTCTAGTGTCATGGTGCAGCATGAACAAGCTGGAGTTGAATGCTCTGAAGACAGTGGAGATGATAGTGAACTTCAGAAAGGACCCACCTGCCCTCCCCCTGTCATCCTCTGTGACTCTACAGTGACCCTGGTTGAGTCCTTCTGCTTCCTGGGCACCACCATCTCCCAGGAGCTCAGATGGGAGCAGAACATAAGCTCCCTCACCAAGAAGCCTCAGCAGAGGCTGTACTTCTAGCGGCAGCTAAAGAAGTTTCACCTCCCTGTGAAGATGCTGGTGAACTTCTACACTGCCACCATTGAATCCATCCTCACATCCTCCATGTCAGTCTGGTGTGCTGCAGCTACGGCCAGATACAAGGCCAAACTGCAACGTGTCTCCAAATTCTTATTCTATTCTATTTTTGGTACTTTTATGTTTGCACCTGACACCAAGACAAGTTCCTTGTGATTCTGATACTGATTCTGATTCTGAATATATTTATTAATATCGGTATAAAAATTGTTTTTCAGACACCAACATCAGAAGAGGCCTGGAGAGCAATCGCCAACGGCTTCTGGATGAAGTGGCAATTTCCAAATTGTCTCGGCGCAATGGATGGCAAGCACATCTTCATTCAGCCACCTGCAAATTCTGGCAGCACATTCCGAGACTACAAGGGAAGGTTCTCTGTCCTGCTGATGGCAGTGGTTGATGCCACTTACCAATTCACTTATGTGAATGTGGGTGTCCAGGGTAGGGTAGGGGATGCCGGGTTGTTTGCAGCATCTGACCTCCGAAGCGCCATGGACCGCAACCTCCTGCACATACCTCCTCCTGAACCACTGCCAAACACTGATGTGGAGATGCCCTTCATGTTTGTAGGGGATGAAGCTTACCCCTTGCGGAAAGACCTAATGAAGCCATTCCCTCACCGTCACCTCTCCAAAGAGCAGCGCATTTACAACTACAGGCTCTCTCGGGCACGCCGTATTGTGGAAAATGCCTTTGGAATTTTGGCAAATCGCTGGAGAGTCTTCCGCAGCACCATCTGCCTGGAGCCGGACAAAGTTGTGAAAATCACCATGGCCGCCCTCTGCCTCCACAACTTCTTGCGGTCAAGAAGGTCTGTCCCATATGTGCAACCTGGCTACGTGGACTGGGAGGATCAGGGCCATCAGCTTGTTCTGGGAACATGGAGGCAGGAGGGAGAGATGCGGTCAGTGGGCACAGAGATGGGACGAGCCAGGAACCCAACGGTCTTAGCGAAACAGCAGCGGGACCAACTCAAGGAGTACTTTCTGTCCACAGCTGGCAGTGTGCCCTGGCAAGAACAAATGGTCGGATAACAGGAGCATAGAGTAGTCTATGGGTTTTGCTTTGCATTATGTTTGAGATTCCCAATTAAATTACAAAAGTAGATTGGACAACTGTTTTGTGTTAATGAACCTTTATTTTCCCAGTCAAATATTGACATGTTCATTTTTCTCAGTCAAATATTGACATTTTGAAACACAAAGTTCAAAAAAATAAAGATATATATATAAAGCAAACAGGGTTATTTGTTACTTCCTTTCTTGTATAGACTTTCTGTAAACTGCAAACAGCAATTGCAAAAAAAAGATGAAAATAAATGCTAAATATATTTTAAAAAACGGGTAACTCCTCCTGTATGCTATAAAAAACGGAATATCACCTGACACTTCTGCATTTAAAAAGAAATGTACCTAAATTTACCAAAACAAACAAGGCCTGAGAACTCTCAAAGGACTAACTTACTGTAGGTGAAATACAGTCTGCAAGTTGTAATGTAGTATAGCCTACTAAATTTAGCATTCTGTACTACATAGAAGTTAACTCGTATCCAATTCGGATAAACCCAATAACAAACAAATTTTGGTAACGCTTTACATTAACTACACACACATAATGCATACATAAATGCCTTATGTAGTTTCCATTACTCCATCACTCATTCATAACCTGTACATGGGACTCATGACACATTCATAACATATCCATTGTGTAGTGCAGGATAACGTCGTATCCAATGCATGTTATGATTGTGTCCTGAGTTCTGTGTATAGGTTATGAATGAGTTACGGTTAAGTCATGGATGTGTTATGGATGCATTATGTGCATGTAGTTAATGTAAAGCGTTACCTTTTTTTTTTTTTACATGAATGCTGTATTGCTGATTTTAGTCATCATCTTCTTCTAGCAATGCCATGAAGCCCTGGGTATCAGTGTGGGTTGACACTGAGGCCATAACCTTGAGGCTGGCTTTGTGTGAGGGAGGCTGAGGGGCTACAACCCTGAGGCTGGCTTTGTGTGTGGGAGGCTGAGGGGCTATAACCCTGCAAAGGATGGCTTTGTGTTGGTCTAAGTGTGGAGGCATAAGCATGAGGGGGCAATGCGGGGGCATAACCTTGAGGAGGAGGTGGTAGGAGGTAAGATGAGTGTGGCACATGTAATGGAGGAGCAGAAAACATGGGTGATTGATCTCTCTGTCTTGAAGTGGATGGGCCTCCTGCGGCATACTGTGGCATGAAGCCTCTCTGGTCTGCCTCCTGGGCATCATATAACAAGGACATGATGCTCCTTTTTGCCCCCATCTTTATCGCCCTATCTTTAATCTGCCTCAACTCGCTTGAAACTTGTTTACCAAATGTTTCCTCGTCATCTGGGGGTTTGCAAGAAGAAGACATTTTTTTAAGTATTTCTAGTTTCTGGAGCTCAACTCCATCAGCAGCTGCAGCTCTCCTCCTTTTCTCCTTCCGGCGCTGATGTGCTGGGGCTGGCGTTTCATCACTGTCATCTACATCCACTGGAGGGAAAAAATAATGAACTTTGTCACTATAGAAGTGCAAGTATAGGTGTAGAGATATTTTAAAAGTACTATAGCCCATGATGCTAAACTCAAAAGGTACAGTGTCTGGTGGGGTGCATGGTCTGGAGCAATACCTTGCTCCTCCAGTTGGTTATCCACAACCTCCAGTTGGGCCTCTGGGTCCTCCTGCCTCTCCTCTGCCTGACTGTCCTCCACTGAGGATTCATCCTCTTCAAGATCCAACTAGAGAAGGGTAAAAGTCAGTCTATTCTACAGGCTGAGATTTATAATGAGAAGTATTGTATTTAAATAGTACTGTAGACTAATCTTACATCTATGGCAAATTTGGAAAGACTTTGTGTCATTATGACAACATTATGTATGAGTTATATGAAGTTATTATTGTAGTTATTTTAACAGTTATTGCTAAAGAGCTGGCAAGTATAAGAGCAACCGATACAAGCTCATATAGCACAGATGTCAAATGACAGTTTTCACCTCTGGGACATAAAAGTTTATTCTGATTATGATATACCGTAGCCTAACTTTTTGTACTGTTATACACAAACCAGTAATGATGACACAACATTAAAGTGGGAACAGGGATATGCATGTGTGGCTGTTTACTTACACTGGATTGACTCTGCCGGTGAATGACATATGGTCTTAAAAATTCTAGATGCCTAAGGATCCAGGTTTGCCTCAGTGTCAGGGCCTTTTGAGCGCTCCCGCTTGGCTTTGGCCTCAGAAGCTTCCCAAACTGGGTGCGCAGAGAAGCTGTCCTCCTCTCGATTTCACTGACTGCAATTACAATAATAGCAACAAACATGAACGGACCTATTGGGCAACTCTATTGCAAACTTATATTCAGAGATGGACAGAGTACTCAACCCCAGTACTTGAGTAAGAGTACAAATACTACTGGTCAAAATGTACTCTGTTACAAGTAAAAGTAGCTCAGTCGACATGTTACTCCAGTAAGAGTAAAAAAGTACTTGCTTTTAAAGGTACTTAAGTATCCAAAAGTACATGCTTTTAAAATTACTTTAAGTCAAAGTAAGAGTCAGAGTAAATGTCTTATTGTTCACATCAATGAATGACTGAATTTAAGGAGCTTTTAACTCTTGTTTGTGAGAATGAACTCTTTGAAAGCAGCTGCACTTACGTGCTGCTTTTAGGGGTTAGGGTTTCCTTCTTTGACAAACACAGCTTGTGTCCAATAGGATTTTAGAAAAAAAAAAAGAGCAGACCTGAAAGTAACAAATATTTTTACTTAGTTAATTTCTAGGAAGCCTTCCTAGTAATTTCTAGGAAGCCTTCCTAGAAATTAACTAAAAATATTTGTCTTGGAAATATATTCAAGAGTAATAAGTAGGCTACCAAAGAAATAGCCTATAATAAAGTACAAATCCTCTGGATATGTACTTAAGTACAGTACTCAAGTAAATTTACTGTCCACAACTGCTTATATTATTATCACAGTGAAAAACACTAGCTAATCATATCCTACCAGGTAGACCCAGAGCTGAGGCGATGGCTCTCCAACTATTGTCCCTCACGTTTCTGTCGTGGTAGGAAGCAGCGGAGACGTCAAAAAGACATTCGTGCTCCCTCCACAGCTCCACCAACCTCTCCTCCTTCTCCTCGGACCACTGCGTGCGCGCAGCGGGAGCTTGACCTCGACCTCTGGTAGTCATTTGAGCTGTGTTTGTGTTTTTGTGTGGAGATTTGGGGCAAAAACTTGTCGTATGTGCAGAATCGTGACGTAGGACCCCATACATTGTCCGTCACGACGAGAAATTTTCTGGCATGTCAGAAATTAATCGGGAGGTCGGCGACTCGTCTTTAGGACGTCGGGACGTGACGCAGAGCCTCACTAACCATACGTCCCGATTATGCTCACGACCCCGCGATCCCTCTAAGATTATGCAAATTAGGCTGCGACTCGTCTGGGACGAGAAAATCGTGGCAAAATCGTGCAGTGTAAGCCCGCCTTTAGACTCATAGTAGATGTTTGACAAATACATATCATTATTTTACCTCAAAAACTGATTTTTCTTTTTCTGCCTACACGACAGTGAATGGCTTACTCAATTTGTGAAGCCACTGTTGAATGCCATTTGTCAATTAGCTCAGTGCGATAGACAACGGTCTTTGGTTCCCGAGGTTGTGGGTTCAATCCTCAACTGATGCAAATTGGACATTATAAGGACAACTGTCTTGTCTTCCTATTGTCCTGTTTGTTGCTCAGAATTGCCTAAATTTGCCCAAAAGTAGCCCGGACCCGACCCATCGCTGCGCAGCAGCTATAATTAGGGTCCGGGCAGCTAAGCTGCCGGGACACTATTGTATTCCAAGGAATTCTTCTTTAGGGTCCGGGCAGCTAAGCTGCCGGGACACTATTGTATTCCTAGGAATTCTTCTTCTTCTTCTTCTTCTTCTTCTTCTTCTTCTTCTTCTTCTTCTTCTTCTTCTTCTTCTTCTTTCTTTCTTTCTTCTTCTTCCAAGGAAGTCATACTTCCCATGGGCGAAAACTCACCAAACTTTGCACAAAGGTTCAGTCCCATGCCAGATGCACTCAACTCCAAGGACATGTGCCCCCCCCTCCTAGGGGGGGCACAATAAGCGTTTAACCCTTAAACAGGCAACGTGCACCGGGAGATACACCCACTTTAACATCCTGTAGGGGGTGTGCTGGGAGGTTTTCACTAATGAAGTTTGCATTTATCAAAAGTCTTGTCTGGTATTAGCATCTAGATGATATGATTTGGTTCAGGCTATCTTTCATCGTTTCGTCAGCCTGATCTGAAAACATCATGGCTGCCGGTGGTGGAGAACCTGCTTCCTTCCGTGCAACTTATCATATATTAATCATACTTATTTTCAATAAAACAACAGTATAAATTCCTAAAATGAATTAGAACAGTTGTCTAAACATTCTCATGAAGAAAAAATGTTCCAACTGTGTTTGGGGTGTTACTTAGCAGCTTTTGAAATGTATGTATCCCATGAGATACGTTGCCAGATTAGGGGTAGAAATTTTGTCAATGTTCATTATTCAAAATGTTGTTTCAAACTGGAAGGCATGCTAATAATTACTGCAGTATCAGATATTATCATGCACAGCTTTGCCCATTACAACAGTATAACTGTATTTTACTTAAATAAATATATTTATTTTCAAGCAGGGCATCTCGGCTAGGTCATTTTATGGGAAAAGAAAGGATGTGGTCAACTGCTGTCACAGAACCAGTCACACACAACACAACAATAAATACAGACTATAAATAGCTAAAAAATAAATAATAACTGGTGGTATGTATGTAGTTAGGGGTGTAACAAATAGTCAATTCACGATACGTTACGAAATACGACATAGGGCTCACGATATGAAATAGTCACGGTATAATGTAAAGTGGGGGGGTACCCAATGAAGATCTGTGTAACAAATTTTTGTTGATGAAAAACAATTTGACTGCAAATGGACTTTATGCACAGTTCCACTACTTCCTGAAATAAGCCAGCTTGTTTATTTCCTGTCTTACATTACTGGACCAACTAATTAATCCAGGTGTGTCTGACCTCACAACTATGGTCAGGCACACCTGGATTAATTAGTTGGTACCTGAACCTGAACCACAAGAGGTCTTTTTGTTTTTCAGTCTTTTCCTAACTATGTGCACAAAACAAGCAAGTATTTTGCCATCTTCTGCCATTCCCAGGTGCAAAATGTTAGAATAAAATGTTATTATGAGTTAATTTAAGATTAGTGCGAAATACAAACATAAAATTCTGTCTCTCTAAAGGTAAATGCAAAAATATTATTTTTTAATTTCTCCCTTATGCAGACTTGAAAACATACAAAAGTTTGGGTAGCACTACATAATACGGCCCGCGACTTACAGCGTACCTACCGCTCTCTTGCCGCGTAGGTTGCAGCTTATTTCACACAAGTACTGAGTAACTGCAGCTCACTTTCCCCCGTTTCCCCCGTGCATTTACAGTGTAACTAGGCTGCGTCTTAGCGCGTAACTTACATCCTGCTTCACACCAACTTCCACAGAAGTACAGGGTAACTCTCGCTGTTTTACAGTTTAACTAGGCTGCGTCTTGGCACGTAACTCCTGTCCTACTTTCCCCGGACTTACAGTGTAACTCCTGCCAGGTACATTAGAAATTAAATAGTCTACTGTACAATATGAGCACAGTTGCAATCCATGTTTTCCAAAAGTGTCAGCAGCGACATTTCACCTCTATTTCAGAGATTTATTATTCATTATTTAATTGTATGGTTTGGAATAGGTGAGAAATGGGTATAGAGTGTGGACATTTTCCAATACAGTAACAGGCTGGCTGGTAGCAAACTTACCTCTCTAAAATGCACATCTATGAAAGTCTAGTTCTGTCATCCAAGGGCAAAACACAAACTATACAGTAATACATCCACAATAATGAGTCATTCGGAGAGTTAGAAAATGTTTTTATTATTTATTAACTAAGTAGAGGGTAACGGGCTGTATTATAAAGTAATGGCTGTTACTCTGCACCTATACAGTAGCTGTCATGCACCTACACACTACTTGTCTTAGAGTTTACTGCAGCTGTAACTACTGTCTAAGTAGAACCAGTAAGTTAGAACACAGTTTGTTTCACGAGATAACATCATCTGAAAGTACAGTAATACAAAGACAACAGTCAAGAGTAACAATAATGTACTGGTGCAGCCTACAGTTGTGAAACAGTATGGTCATAGCATTGATTTTGTAAAATTGAAGATTTTTAAATGGTTAAAATATTTACTCAATAGTTAAAGAAAAAAATATGTATAATTTGTAATTGATTAATATGCTTAAAAATCACAAGTTATGGTTTAAAGAAAAACTGTACCGTTCAAAGTTATTAATTTTCTCACTTTGTTTTACAGTGATGCATTTATGTGATGAAGTTGATGATACAATATATAATTATGTTTCTACACAGGTGAGGTTTTTGAGATGCCATGAAAATGGTACCTGACGAGGGAGATGGCACGCCACCCATGACCCTGATCTCTGCTTTGGCCCAAGGAGCTGGATCAAGATCAAGATCACCTTTCATGGAGGAGCCCATCCATTCTCCATTACTGAGTGTCACACTCTGGTGTGATAGTAGTATCACAACAATCTTTTCAACTTGACTCTTAGAAAGTACATTTTGTCAAATGAAACTGACTTGACTGACTATTTTAGACCTAGAAGGACCAGACAGATGGATCAAAACTAAATGAAACAGTTTATAACAGAAGGAACAAAACTGAACTTTAATGTAAATAACAAAAGCCAGTAGAAATCTGTTATTTTATGATGTCAGGGACACTTCAGTTAGTTTTGTCTTTGTATTACTGTACTTTCAGATGATGTTATCTCGTGAAACAAACTGTGTTCTAACTTACTGGTTCTACTTAGACAGTAGTTACAGCTGCAGTAGAAGGTATGCAGACTAAGGAGGGAGTAACAGCCATTACTTTATAATACAGCCCGTTACCCTCTACTTACTGGGTAACTCTAAGAAGCCAGCCTGTTACTGTATTGGAAAATGTCCACACTCTATACCCATTTCTCACCTATTCCAAACCATACAATTAAATAATGAATAATAAATCTCTGAAATAGAGGTGAAATGTCGCTGCTGACACTTTTGGAAAACATGGATTGCAACTGTGCTCATATTGTACAGTAGACTATTGCCTAGTTAAACTGTAAAACAGCGAGAGTTGAGAGCGGTAGGTACGCTGTAAGTCGCGGGCCGTATTATGTAGTGCTACCAAAGTTTGTTGCCTGTCTTCACTATAAAACAGTGTTTCCACTAGGATTTTTTGATGGAGTAGCAGCAGTGGCGTGTCACTTCTTTATGAGACTGCTTTCTAATGAGATTACAAAATTGTTTACTCAATTTGTGAAGCCACTGTTGAATGCCATTTGTCAATTAGCTCAGTGCGATAGACAACGGTCTTTGGTTCCCGAGGTTGTGGGTTCAATCCTCAACTAATGCAAATTGAACATTATAAGGTCAACTGTCCTGTCTTCCTATTCTCCTGTTTGTTGCTCAGAATTGCCTAAATTTGCCCAAAAGTAGCCCGGACCCGACCCATCGCTGCGCAGCAGCTATAATCTTCTTCTTCTTTCTTCTTCTTCTTCCAAGGAAGTCATACTTCCCATGGGTGAAAACTCACCAAACTTCACAGAAACATCCAACCCCATGCCAGATTCACTCAACTCCAAGGACATGTGCCCCCCCCTCCTAGGGGGGGCACAATAAGCGTTTAAATTTAAAAACTTTAAAAATTCCTACCAAACCAACGGTAGATGCTACAGTGTTGAAACTTCACCACAATGTAGCCTCAATACTGCTGAAACTTTTGTCCACTTAAACTTATTACAAATTATGAAGTCCATCACTCTGTTTTTTTCTTTTTTTTTTTTTTTTTTTTTTTAATATTAACTGTTTTTATTATCGATTTATTGATCTTCAACATCAGACTGAAGACTGAAGAGGGAGAGAGAAGGAGAAAGAGAGAGACATCAACCGTTAACTGAACAACAAATCATTGTAGAGCCAATCAAAACAGAGGAGTTGGGGGGGGGGGGGTCATGTCTCTGCAGAGAGAACGAGACAGCAGGACACAACCACAGAGTCTTTTTTAAAGTCACTTATTAATGTCCAGTCGTTGGTCATCTGCTGCTCCTCCTCTCTACATCCGTCCACCTGTTCATCCCACCGCCTCGCCACTCGTCCACCCAGGCAGCTGCAGACTGTAGGTATGTTGAAATCCTCTTTTCACTGTTTCCATGCAGCCCTAATCCGTTAAGAACTCTCACCAGACTCCATGCAAATATTTCCCTTTTTTAGAGTTGTGTGAAACGTGCTGAGTTCGGGAGAATCGCACTGATGTGGATCAGCCCCCGAGTCTGCACTCACAGGAGGTCTGGAAAGTTATGGAGGAAGCTTTGGTGGTCCACAGGTTGTAGTTTTCAAAGAGGAACTAACTAAATAATTGTGTTGTTTTGTTCTCAGGTTCGTTCTTATGGAACCAAAACTCAAACCTGAAAGTGCATATTAGTATTAATCTATTATTATTGTAATTTAACAAACAGCTGTGGCACAGCTGCAGACCACAGCAGCTACAGCAGGCTGTCCAAGAAAACACTGAGACAGATAGAAAGAAGAGATTTTTTGAACTCAGATAAAAAGAGAGGGATGGGCTTCTCCGACCTGCTGGACGAGGTGAGTTTACAACTGTCAACTGTAATCTGATTACTGGATCGTGTAATCTGATCACTGTGTAATGCAATTGTGTAACAGCATCTAAATGTAATCTGATTACTTTGTTTCTTAACAGTGTCACTGACATGACAGTCATGTAAACTAACTTCAGTTGAACCCACCTAGCCAGGTAAACCATATGTGTGATGCAGATGTGTGACAAAACCCCATCTACCCCCCACCCCCACCCTCCTGCCATGGTGAGGTGGGTGGTTTTGGCAGGTATCAGTGGCTCCATGTGACCCTGATCAGTTTCCCTGGTCTGATGATGGCCAGTCAGAACTTGCTGAACAACTTTGTCTCCGGAATCCCCGCCCACCACTGCAGTCTGCCGGCCAATCACAGCTTCTACAATCTGTCTCAGCAACAGGTAATCTGTCTCGCCACCAGGTGTCCTTTCTCTCCAGCAGGTAATCTGACCATGTGATTGGTTGTTTCAGCTTGTAAAAGCCTTCATCCCTCTGGACTCTTCAGGAAATAGACTGGACCGCTGCAGGAGGTGATGCTTCTTTTTGCTCTCCAAGTTTTACTGTGTCAATGAATAAACTTCCTCTAACCTCACTTCCCATTCCGCCTGCTGCTGTGCAGGTATGTGGAACCTCAGTGGCATCTGCTAAGCGCTAACAGCTCAACTAACACAAGTCAGCTACAGACTGAAGAGTGTCTGGATGGGTGGACCTTCGACCGCTCCGAGTTCCTGGCCACCACCGTCTCTCTTCATATGTCGACAGCATGATGTCTTCATGTAGAGTTCCATGTTTTAGCTCCGATGTCCTCTATCTGTGTCCCCTCAGGTTTGGGAGGCGGTCTGTCCTTATTTGGTCATATCTGCAGCTTGGCATACTTGGTTGTAGCTCTGCCCTCTCTCCTACATACGCTGCCTACTGCATCTTTAGGTTTCTGAGTGGGATGGCGGTGTCTGGGGTCATCCTCAATGGAGTGTCACTGAGTATATCTATCAGTTCACCTCTCTGTCTGTCTGGAGCCTGGTTTATGCTTCTGCGTCAACTCCACGCTGTAAGCACCCCGCTGCTTTGTTGCCATTGTGCACGTTTTGATGTTCTGTGTTGAGAGAACACGTCGCTGTGCAGCTAGGGGGTGTGTGGTTTCAGGAGGGTCATTTGTGAAACATTCTTAATCTTCCTGCTTCGTTCTTCTGGACACAGTGAAACGTGGAGACCGAAGAAGAAAGAGTGTTTTTGGTAACAACTCTATGCTATCAACATTTTTTTTTTTTTTTTTTTTTTAATTTTACAATACAGGACAATACAGGACAGACAACAAACAAAACAAGGTGTAAACAACAGCAAATAACAACAACTACAGTTTGTGGTTTTGTGTTTGTGTGTGTGTGTGTGTGTGTGTGAGTGTGTGTGTGTGTGTGGGGGGGGTATGACTAGTGGCCTTGAATAGAGACAGAAAATAAATGAACAAATAAACATAGAAATGAGTAGACAAAATTGCGAAATATGCCAAACACTCTAGTATGAGAAGAGACAGAGATGAAAAGGTTGGTAGGTAGAAAAATAAACAAATAAATACAAATAACAATAACAAATAAATAAATAAATGGGGAGAGAAACAGGAAAAAAACAAAACAAAAACGCAACGGGATCAGGCAACAGTATGGAGAGTGGATGGATGAGGAGGGGGATCCCAGAATTTATTGTATGGAGTTTATAGTACACCTCGGGTCCCTGCTGACCCGCAGGGGACCGGCCCGCCGCCCCCCCAACACCCCCAAAACCCCCCACCCCCACCCCGTGTGCCCCGGACTGCGTGCGGCCCAACACCTTACCCTATATCTAACTGTGTTTGCAATTTCATATTCTATTATTATTATTTTTATTTATTTATCTATTTATTTATTTTTTCCCTTTTAATTAATTAATTATTTTAAGAAATGTGTATGTTGTGCATTAAAACCAGGGAAAGGGGGTGTTATGAAGTGTCCCCTTTCCTTTACCTAAGCTAGTGTGATGTGCATTAAAAAAGCTGATGAGCCACCCGGGAATGGTCCGGGGCAGAGAGGCGGGGGGAGGCCGGGAGGGGCAAGGAGACGACAGGCCAAGATCCCCCATGCTTGGCCCAGCAGGGGCCCGAGTAATGCTAATATTAATAGATTAAGTTTAAAGGGAGTTATTATAGTAATAGTGGTAGTGTGGTCTGTTATCCTTCCCCCTCCTCCAAAAAACAAACAAACAAACAAACAAAAAAACAAAAAAACAAAAAAAAAACCAGAAAGGAAGAGAAAAAGAAATTATTTATAATAATAAGAATAGCAACTGCAATAATGACAACATGGCAATAGATGGTAGTGTTAATTATGATGAGAACGGTAGTGGTGGTGTGTATGAGAAACAAACAAACAGAAATAATCACCCAGCTCAGAATAATAAATAAAAATAAGAAGTTTTAAATAAAAAATAAAAAGATTTAGATGGATTAGTTGTAATGAACTACCAAATAAACAAACAAACAAAAACAAACAAAAATAAATAAATAATAATAAGTAAATAAATAAAATAAAATAAAAAAAGTTACCTCATTAAGGTGTTTAGTGAGGTGTATGGTGTGTGGTGTATTTTGGTGCCCAGGCAAAGAGAGGGGCAGAAAACAGCTAAGGTGGATGATTTAATATTATCTTTTGTAGGTCATGATTGTAAGAAAGTGATGAATGGTTCCCAGGTGACCTGATTATTGTCAGAGGAGTTTGTATTTTCCAGGGCGATATAATCAATGATCTGATTTTTCCAGTGTGTGATATGAATGGACTTCCGTGATTTCCAGTTCATGAGGATGGTTTTTTTGGCGATAGTTAGCGCCACGAGAAGTAAACGACCGTGTTTATTGTCCAGATTTAATGCAGATAAATCACCTAACAAACAGAGGGAGGGGGATAAAGGGATGTGGCAGCCCATAATTTGTGATAAGTTGTCTATAATGTTTTCCCAGAAGTGTTGGACAGGTGTGCAGTGCCAGGTTGCGTGGATGTAAGTGTCTGTGCAGATTTGTGTGCAGTGTGAACAGGTACCAGAAGAGAAGCCCATTTTTTGCATTTTCTGTCCGGTTAAATGAGCTCTATGGATAATTTTGTATTGTATAAGCTGCAGGTTGGTGTTTTTTGTCATAAAATAAATGTTTTGACAGATTTGAGACCAGAAGTCGGCATCGGGAGCAATGGAGAGATCTGATTCCCATTTAATTGAGGGTATGGAGAGTGTTGTATCGGATTGTAGTAATAATTTGTGTATTTTTGAAAGGAGTTTTTTTGAGGAGGATATGTTGATGAATGTAGAGGATGAAGGAGGAAGGTCTAAATTTATTTTTCTTTTTTTCATTTTTGAATTGATAGATGATGAAATCTGTAGATATTGTAGAAATTGTTGGCTCCCGATGCCGAAGTTCTGAACTAGGAGAGGAAATGGAGCCAGAGTGTTATTGTTGAAGATGTGTTTGAGGTGAGTGATTCCTTTATCTATCCATGTGCTGAAATATAGTGATTGTTTGTTGCTGGTGAAGTCCGGGTTGTGCCAAATTGGGGTGAAGAGTGAGGGTGCCAAGGTGGAGTTAGTGATATTGTGAAATTTCCACCAGGCTGTCAGAGTGGATGATATTGTGGGATTTTGGAAACAGGGGTGTTTTTTAACAGACTGACTGAGAAATGGTAGATCTGAAAGTTGGATGTCCTTACTAACTGTTTGTTCTATATCTAACCAAGTATTATCTGACTGGGTGGGGTGAATCCATTTGTAGATATAGCGGAGTTGATTTGAAAGTGAATAGTAGTGAAAATTTGGTGCATTGAGTCCGCCTAATAATTTTGTTTTCTGAAGGGTGGCCAGTTTGATTCTTGGGGGTTTATTTTTCCAGTAAAACTTATTGATGGATGAATCGAGGGAATTAAACCAGGTGGGAGATGGGTGAGTCGGGATCATTGAGAGGAGGTAGTTAATTTTGGGTAGAATTGTCATTTTAACTGTTGCTATTCTGCCTAATATGGATAGTGGGAGGTTCAACCATCGCTGGAGATCATCGTTTATTGTTTTGAGTAGAGGAGTGAAATTAAGATTAATCAACTCTGACAGCCTGGGGGAAATGTGGATCCCTAGATAGGTGATGTGACTTGTGCAGAAGGGAATGGGTAATGTATGGGCTGCCACATCCACACTGTTGGAGTTTAGTGGGAGTATGGAGGATTTGTTCCAGTTAATAGAATAGTCTGAGATATAAGAAAATGAGTTGATGACTTTGATTACTTCTTGTAGTGATGATTGCGGGTTCTGTATAAAGAGTAATATATCATCCGCATAAAGACTGATTTTATGGTGCATATTGGGCGTTTGGATTCCAGTTATGAGGGGGTTTTGGCGAATTGCTGCTGCTAAGGGTTCTATGAAAATGGTGAACAAAAGGGGGGAGAGTGGGCATCCTTGTCTGGTCCCCCTGTGCAGTGTGAAGTTTTGTGAAGTGTGTCCGTTAGTGATGACTGTGGCTGTAGGTGAAGTGTACAGTGTTTTGACCCAGTTAATGAACGATTCCCCAAAGCCAAATCTATGGAGGGTTTTGATGAGGAATGACCAGTTTACTCTGTCGAAGGCTTTCTCTGCGTCTAAGGTAGCTATAATGGTTTTATGGTGAGGTGAGGCAGAATGGTGCATTAGATTGAAGAGTCTGCGTGTGTTGTTAAATGAATTCCTTCCTTTGATAAATCCTGTTTGGTCCGGGTGAATAATGGATGGAATTATTTCTTCTAATCTATGGGAGAGTGCTTTACTAATGATTTTTATATCAACGTTAAGGAGTGAGATGGGGCGGTAGCTTGAGGGCAGTGTGGGGTCTTTATTGGGTTTGAGGAGAAGTATGATTGATGCTGTATTCATGTTAGGTGAAAATTTGGAGTTTTGCTGAGTTTCAGTTATCATTCTGTGGAAAAGTGGGGCTAAGGTGGACCAGAAATGTTTATAAAATTCAGCAGGGAAGCCATCAGGACCCGGTGCTTTATTATTGGGCATTCTATTGAGGGCGGAGTGGATTTCTTCACTTGTTAGGGGAGTGTCTAATATCTGTTTTTGTTCTTTGGAAAGTTGGGGTATATCTAGGTTGGAAAGAAAGGAGCTGATGTCTTCTTCCTTAGCGACATTGTCTGAGGAGTACAGGTTGATATAAAAATCTCTGAATGTTTGATTTATTTCATCCGGTGAATTTGTTGGCTTCCCTGCTGAGTTGATAATAGTGGTGATTGCTGATTTTTCCCTATTTCGTTTTATTTGATTTGCCAGGTATTTGCCAGATTTGTTGTTGTGATGAAAGTTTTCTTGCCGGAGTCTACTGATTACAAAGTTTGTTTTCTTGTTCAAGATTTCATTTATTTGTAATTTATATTGTCTTAATTTCTTCTCATTTTCTTCAGATGGATTAGTGGCATTGATAGTTTCAAGTTGTTTAATGTTTTGTTTTAATTCTAATTCTTGTATGATTTCTTTCTTTTTCTTATAAGCAGAGTGAGAGATGATTAGTCCTCTTAGTACAGCTTTACCTGTTTCCCATATAAGGGTTGGTGATGACTCTGGGGAATCGTTCGTCTCCAGGAAGGATGCCCACTCCCTTTTGATAAGGTTGATAAATTCAGGGTCTTTCAGGAGGGATATGTTAAAGCGCCATCTGGTGACTGGTTTGTGTGGACTAGGTGGGTGCCAGTTAAATGATACAGGGGCATGGTCACTGATGATGATGGGGTGGATCAGGTGATCAGAAATATTTGGGATGATTGAGTTACTGGTGAGGAAGAAATCGATGCGTGAGTATGAGTGATGGACTGGTGAAAAAAAAGTATAGTCTCTTGTAGTAGGATGTTGTAGACGCCAACTATCGCCAAGACCAAAATCTCTCATGAACTGGATTATTGTTTCTGTGGATTGCCAGGTGCGTTTGATGCTGGGAGTGTTGGATCTATCTACTGATGGGTCTATTACTGTGTTGAAGTCACCGCCAATTACTATTGGAGAGTCAGAAATGTTTGATATGGAAGTGAAGAAGTTGTAAAAAAAGGATGGGTCATCTGTGTTTGGGCCATATAGATTTCCAATTGTCAGTGGACTATTGTTGATTGATATATTAATGATAATGAAACGTCCTTCTGGGTCTGTGATTGTTGTGTTATGAGTGAATGCAACTGATTTGCTGATCAAAATACAAACTCCTCTTTGTCTTTTATTATAATGAGATGCAAATGAGTGAGTAAACTGGGATGATTTTAATTTAATATTGTCTGATTCTGAGAGGTGTGTTTCCTGTAATAAGCAAATGTCTGCATGGAGTGAGGTAAGGTGATTGAATATTTTAATTTTCTTTGCCTGGGTACCAAAACCACGAACATTCCATGAAATACATTTTAATGCTGACATGGAGTGAGATGGTTAAGTTTTTTTTTTTCCTTTTTCCTAAATGAACAGTTCAGATTGTGTGTGTGTGTGTGTGTGTGTGTGTGTGTGTGTGTGTGTGTGTGTGTGTGTGTGTGAGTGAGACACCAAACAAACAAAAGACAGTAACAACAAAGCAAAGGAACAGAACAAACAACAGAGCGAACTGCGGTGCATTTTTTTTTTTTTTTTTTTAGCAGTGCAGTGAGAAAGGTGCGACAATATTTACATTCATACATTTAGCCCATGTTTAAGGAGAAGCAGAGGAGTGGGGAGGGGAGGGGAGAGCGGGGGGAGAGGAGGGTTTCTTTAGTAGAGCCAGGGAGTAATGTCCTTATCTTTAAACAACTGTCCATCTATGTAAAGTTTGTCCACTGAAATGATTGCTCGCTTACCGTCTCTGATCATCTGCTTGCGGATGGGAAAAAGTTGTTTGCGTCGGAGGATAATTTCTGGAGGGTACTGGTCATTGATGCCATAGTCCGTGCCTTTTAACTGTCTGCCTTGCCGCTGTATCAGTTCTTTTTGCTTGAAGTGCTCGAACTTGACGATTATCGGCCGGGGTCGGGTGGAGTTAGTGTGTTTCTGTCCCAGACGGTGAACGCGGTGGAAAGTGATGTCGTTGACTGTGTCGATGGGAAGTTTGAGCTGTTTAAGCATGAAGTCCTTAACTGCTTTCTCGGGTTGATCTGCGGCCGCGGGTGGTTCAGGGATGCCGGTGAAAATCATGTTGTCCCTCATGCTGCGTGCTTGCAGGTCCAGAATTGTCTCTTTCATGATTTTGTTTTCCGTTGTGAGTGAGGAAAGCTGTGTGGTTACGGATGAAAGCTGGGTGGACATAGATGAGACGGTATGCTGGAGTGACTTATTTTCTTGTGTGAGTGTGTCTAGTTGGAGTTGGCTGAACTCTAAACTGTTGCGGAGCAGTTGAAATTCTTTGTGGAGAGTCTCGATGAGAGCGACTCTGCCGTCCAGGCCAGTAAGTTTATTGTCTATAGTTGTGAACATGTTGAGTACCTCGGAGCAGCACGGTGGTGTCAGTGAAGGGGGGGAAGCGGGTGGTGAAGCGGAGTCCGAGGAAACAGTTGAGTTCGAGGTGCGTGGTTTTTTGGATTTCTGTGAGCGGCCCATGGTGCAGTAACTGTTGAAGTATTCGTCGATGTAGTCCTCGAGGTGATCCAGGTTTGTGTTTGTAATCCGGTTTGAAAAATAGGGGGAAAAAAAACAAAGATTCGGGCGAGATATTTTTGTTTCGGGGCTGTCTAGCAGCAGGCTGCCATCTTGTCTCTCGCACAGTCTCGCGATCGTTGCAGTCACGCTGTCATGTTGCAGTCACGCTGTCTGTTTTTTTCAATAACTGTAAAACTTTTAAAATGTATCTCCTCCCACAATTTTTGCTCAATTGACACCAAACTTGCTACAGAGCATCTCCAGACTGTCCTCCACAAAACTTGTTTCTCGGATTTTTGATTAAGCAAAAATTGAGCCTACAGTGCATGAAAACGTTTGACTGTAAACACTACTGTAAACATATACCATCAAATTCTTGATAAATACATTTTCAATCTTCCTGAAAAAAAATGACAATATTCTGGAGTCATGGTTGATGAAGTTTGGCAAATATCAGAATTTTATCTCAAAAACTGAATTTTCTAGAATATTTTGAATTCTGCTCTCATGGGAACAACTGCAGTCAATGTGAGACTGGAATTTATAAACATCATATTTTCTCTTATGAAGCAAAACACTTATCATTAAAAACAAATCACCAACATTTCCATGCTGTCAAGATGCAATTTATGTATTATCAGATTTTTGTTTAGATGACTGAATTTCTGAAATTTTGACCATTTCATCACAACAGCTGCCCGGGCACTGGCTCACCTGAGTGGATAAATGAAGCTACACAGCAGGTCTCACTACTAGCTAATTAGCTCAGTGGGTTAAGAGCTGGTTCTTGGTGTCAGAGATTGTGAGTTCGAGACCCAGCGAGGGTGATGATGATGATTACGGATCAAAATGTCACATGTCCACAAGCTGTTTTGCTGTCTAGATGCAATTTATGTGTTAACTGATTTTTGTTTAATAGAATTTCTGACTTTCTTAAATCTGCCTTGACAACAGCTGCCCGGGCACTGACTCACCTGAGTGGATAAATGAAGCTACACAGCAGGTCTCACTACCAGCCAATTAGCTCAGCGAGTTAGGAGCTGGTTCTTGGTGTCAGAGGCTGTGGGTTCGAGACCCAGCAAGGGTGATGATGATGATGACAGATCAAAATGTCAGTTGTCCTCAACACGAAACACAAAACAGTTGTACTGATGGTGGCATCACAGCAAGCCTCTAAGTTTAAAAATCCAAATAGCTTGGACTGGACCATGTGCGAAGGCTCCTAACATCTTAGAGTCACAGTAGATGTTTAACAAATACATATCATTATTTTACCTCAAAACGGATTTTTCTTTTTACTGTGGTTTCAAATCTGCCTGCGCGACAGTGAATGGCTTACTCAATTTGTGAAGCCACTGTTAAATGCCACTTGGCAATTAGCTCAGTGTGATAAACAACGGTCTTTGGTTCTTGAGGTTGTGGGTTCAATCCTCAACTGATGCAAATTGGACATTATAAGGTCAACTGTCTTGTCTTCCTATTCTCCTGTTTGTTGCTCAGAATTGCCTAAATTTGCCCAAAAGTAGCCCGGACCCGACCCATTGCTGCGCAGCAGCTGTAATTAGGGTCCGGGCAGCTAAGCTGCCGGGACACTATTGTATTCCTAGGAATTCTTCTTCTTCTTCTTCTTCTTTCTTTCTTCTTCCAAGGAAGTCATACTTCCCATGGGTGAAAACTCACCAAACTTCACAGAAACATCCGACCCCATGCCAGATTCACTCAACTCCAAGGACATGTGCCCCCCCCTCCTAGGGGGGGCACAATAAGCGTTTAAATTTAAAAACTTTAAAAATTCCTACCAAACCAACGGTAGATGCTACAGTGTTGAAACTTCACCACAATGTCGCCTCAATACTGCTGAAACTTTTGTCCACTTAAACTTATTACAAATTATGAAGTCCATCACTCTGTTTTTTTCAATAACTGTAAAACTTTTAAAATGTATCTCCTCCCACAAGTTTTGCTCAATTGACACCAAACTTGCTACAGAGCATCTCCAGACCGTCCTCCACAAAACTTGTTTCTCGGATTTTTGATTAAGCAAAAATTGAGCCTACAGTGCATGAAAACGTTTGACTGTAAACAGTACTATAAACATATACCATCAAATTCTTGCTAAATACATTTTCAAACTTCCTGAAAAAAATGAGAATATTCTGGAGTCATGGTTGATGAAGTTTAGCAAATATCAGAATTTTAATTCAAAAACTGAATTTTTGAGAATATTTTGAATTCTGCTCTCATGGGAACAACTGCAGTCAATGTGAGTGTGGAATTTTTAAACATCATATTTTCTCTTATGAAGCAAAACACTTATCATTAAAAACAAATCACCAACATTTCCATGCAGTCAAGATGCAATTCATGTATTATCAGATTTTTGTTTAGATGACTGAATTATTGACATTTTGACCATTTCATCACAACAGCTGCCCGGGCACTGGCTCACCTGAGTGGATAAATGAAGCTACACAGCAGGTCTCACTACCAGCTAATTAGCTCAACGAGTTACGAGCTGGTTCTTGGTGTCAGAGATTGTGAGTTCGAGACCCAGCGAGGGTGATGATGATGATGATGACAGTTCGAAATGGCAGATGTCTTCAAGCTATTTTGCTGTCTAAATGCAATTTATGTATTAACAGATTTTTGTTTAGATAACAGAAATCTGCGTTCACAACTGCTGCCCGGACACTGACTCCCTGAGTCTATTTGAGAAGACACACACCATGTCTCACTTCCACATAATTAGCTCACTGAGTTAAATACTGGTTCTTGGTGTCAGAGGTTGTGAGTTCGAGACCCAGCCAGGGTGATGATGATGATGATGACAGATCAAAATGTCAAATGTTCTCAACATGAAACACAAGACAATTGTCCTAATGGTGGCATCACAGCAAGCTTCTAAATTTAAAAATCCAAATAGCTTGGACTGGACCATGTGCGAAGGCTCCAAACATCTTAGACTCATAGTAGATGTTTGACAAATACATATCATTATTTTACCTCAAAAACTGATTTTTCTTTTTCTGCCTACACGACAGTGAATGGCTTACTCAATTTGTGAAGCCACTGTTGAATGCCATTTGTCAATTAGCTCAGTGCGATAGACAACGGTCTTTGGTTCCCGAGGTTGTGGGTTCAATCCTCAACTGATGCAAATTGGACATTATAAGGACAACTGTCTTGTCTTCCTATTCTCCTGTTTGTTGCTCAGAATTGCCTAAATTTGCCCAAAAGTAGCCCGGACCCGACCCATCGCTGCGCAGCAGCTATAATTAGGGTCCGGGCAGTGCAGCTGCCAGGACACTATTGTATTCCTAGGAATTCTTCTTCTTCTTCTTCTTTCTTTCTACTTCTAAGGAAGTCATACTTCCCATGGGTGAAAACTCACCAAACTTCACAGAAACATCCAAACCCATGCCAGATTCACTCAACTCCAAGGACATGTGCCCCCCCCCCTCCTAGGGGGGGCACAATAAGCGTTTAAATTTAAAAACTTTAAAAATTCCTACCAAACCAACGGTAGATGCTACAGTGTTGAAACTTCACCACAATGTAGCCTCAATACTGCTGAAACTTTTGTCCACTTAAACTTATTACAAATTATGAAGTCCATCACTCTGTTTTTTTCAATAACTGTAAAACTTTTAAAATGTATCTCCTCCCACAATTTTTGCTCAATTGACACCAAACTTGCTACAGAGCATCTCCAGACCGTCCTCCACAAAACTTGTTTCTCGGATTTTTGATTAAGCAAAAATTGAGCCTACAGTGCATGAAAACGTTTGACTGTAAACGGTACTGTAAACATATACCATCAAATTCTTGCTAAATACATTTTCAAACTTCCTGAAAAAAAATGAGAATATTCTGGAGTCATGGTTGATGGAGTTTAGCAAATATCAGAATTTTATCTCAAAAACTGAATTTTTGAGAACATTTTGAATTCTGCTCTCATGGGAACAACTGCAGCCAATGTGAGAGTGGAATTTATAAACATCATATTTTCTCTTATGAAGCAAAACACTTATCATTAAAAACAAATCACCAACATTTCCATGCTGTCAAGATGCAATTTATGTATTATCAGATTTTTGTTTAGATGACTGAATTTCTGAAATTTTGACCATTTCATCACAACAGCTGCCCGGGCACTGGCTCACCTGAGTGGATAAATGAAGCTACACAGCAGGTCTCACTACAAGCTAATTAGCTCAGTGGGTTAAGAGCTGGTTCTTGGTGTCAGAGATTGTGAGTTCGAGACCCAGCGAGGGTGATGATGATGATTACGGATCAAAATGTCACATGTCCACAAGCTGTTTTGCTGTCTAAATGCAATTTATTTATTAACAGATTTTTGTTTAGATAATAGAATTTCTGACTTTCTGAAATCTGCCTTGACAACAGCTGCCTGGGCATTGACTCCCCGAGTGGATAAATGAAGCTACACAGCAGGTCTCACTACCAGCCAATTAGCTCAGAGTTAGGAGCTGGTTCTTGGTGTCAGAGGCTGTGGGTTCGAGACCCAGCCAGGGTGATGATGATGATGATGACCGATCAAAATGTCAGTTGTCCTTAACACAAAACACAAGACAATTGTCCTAATGGTGGCATCACAGCAAGCCTCTAAATTTAAAAATCCAAATAGCTTGGACTGGACCATGTGCGAAGGCTCCTAACATCTTAGAGTCACAGTAGATGTTTAACAAATACATATCATTATTTTACCTCAAAAACTGATTTTTCTTTTTACTGTGGTTTCAAATCTGCCTACACGACAGTGAATGGCTTACTCAATTTGTGAAGCCACTGTTGAACTGCCACTTGTCAATTAGCTCAGTGTGATAGACAACGGTCTTTGATTCCCGAGGTTGTGGGTTCAATCCTCAACTGATGCAAATTGAACATTATAAGGTCAACTGTCTTGTCTTCCTATTCTCCTGTTTGTTGCTCAGAATTGCCTAAATTTGCCCAAAAGTAGCCCGGACCCGACCCATCGCTGCGCAGCAGCTATAATCTTCTTCTTCTTCTTTCTTTCTTTCTTTCTTTCTTCTTCCAAGGAAGTCATACTTCCCATGGGCGAAAACTCACCAAACTTTGCACAAAGGTTCAGTCCCATGCCAGATTCACTCAACTCCAAGGACATGTGCCCCCCCCCCTCCCAGGGGGGGCACAATAAGCGTTTAAATTTAAAAACTTTAAAAATTCCTACCAAACCAACGGTAGATGCTACAGTGTTGAAACTTCACCACAATGTAGCCTCAATACTGCTGAAACTTTTGTCCACTTAAACTTATTACAAAAGTCCATCACCCTGTTTTTTTCAATAACTGTAAAACTTTTAAAATGTATCTCCTCCCACAATTTTTGCTCAATTGACACCAAACTTGCTACAGAGCATCTCCAGACTGTCCTCCACAAAACTTGTTTCTCGGATTTTTGATTAAGCAAAAATTGAGCCTACAGTGCATGAAAACGTTTGACTGTAAACAGTACTGTAAACATATACCATTAAATTCTTGCTAAATACATTTTCAAACTTCCTGAAAAAAAATGACAATATTCTGGAGTCATGGTTGATGAAGTTTAGCAAATATCAGAATTTTAATTCAAAAACTGAATTTTCTAGAACATTTTGAATTCTGCTACACCAACATTTCCATGCTGTCAAGATGCAATTTATGTATTATCAGATTTTTGTTTAGATGACTGAATTTCTGACTTTTGACCATTTCATCACAACAGCTGCCCGGGCACTGACTCACCTGAGTGAATAAATGAAGCTACACAGCAGGTCTCACTACCAGCCAATTAGCTCAGCGAGTTAGGAGCTGATTCTTGGTGTCAGAGGCTGTGGGTTCGAGACCCAGCAAGGGTGATGATAACGATGACAGATCAAAATGTCACATGCCCTCAAGCTGTTTTGCTGTCTAGATGCAATTTATTTATTAACAGATTTTTGTTTAGATAACAGAATTTCTGATTTATGACCATTTTTTAAATCTGCGTTCACAACAGCTGCCCGGGTACTGACTCACCTGAGTGGATAAATGAAGCTACACAGCAGGTCTCACTACCAGCCAATTAGCTCAGCGAGTTAGGAGCTGATTCTTGGTGTCAGAGGCTGTGGGTTCGAGACCCAGCAAGGGTGATGATAACGATGACAGATCAAAATGTCTCATGTCCTCAAGCTGTTTTGCTGTCTAGATGCAATTTATGTATTAACAGATTTTTGTTTAGATAACAGAATTTCTGATTTATGATCATTTTTGAAATCTGCGTTCACAACAGCTGCCCGGGCACTGACTCACCTGAGTGGATAAATGAAGCTACACAGCAGGTCTCACTACCAGCCAATTAGCTCAGCGAGTTAGGAGCTGGTTCTTGGTGTCAGAGATTGTGAGTTCGAGACCCAGCAAGGGTGATGATGGTGATGATGATGACAGATCAAAATGTCAGATATCCTCAAACTGTTTTGCTGTCTAAATGCAATTTATGTATTAACAGATTTTTGTTTAGATAATAGAATTTCTGACTTTTTGAAATCTGCCTTGACAACAGCTGCCCGGGCATTGACTCCATGAGTCGATAAATGAAGCTACACAGCAGGTCGCACTACCAGCCAATTAGCTCAGCGAGTTAGGAGCTGGTTCTTGGTGTCAGAGGCTGTGGGTTCGAGATCCAGCAAGGGTGATGATGATGATGATGACAGATCAAAATGTCAGTTGTCCTCAACACGAAACACAAGACAATTGTCCTAATGGTGGCATCACAGCAAGCCTCTAAATTTAAAAATCCAAATAGCTTGGACTGGACCATGTGCGAAGACTCCTAACATCTTAAGCCGCGTTTCCACTACATGGTACCGGCTCGACTCGACTCGACTCGGCTCGGCTCTGGTACCAGGTACTATTCTAGAGAGCGTTTCCATTACAGGATAGTACCGGCTTTAGAGTGGCCGGTCGTCATAGCGACCGGCGGCGCTTAACAAAATAAAACAAAGCTATAAACAGGATTTTCCCCGTGGTTATGCCACATTTTTACCTTAATTAAAAAGCTCCGGAGTAATTTGATAGCTTACTACATGACTTGTGACTTGTTACGAGTGAGAGCGGAGGCTCTCTGCCTTCACCTGGCCTCTCACGACTGAAAACCAACCTTGCAACATCCGTTACCTGGCCGCAGCCCCCCGGTGTCCCAGCTCTCCTCTCCTCTCTGCTGCACCGCCACACAAACCAGCTCCGTAACTGTAAGCCTTTGTTTTTGACAGTTAAGACTACACATCGTAACATCCTACGTGTTAGATAAAGTTATCCACCGCTCCGTATTGATTTTTCGCCGGCTTCGTTGTCAACAAACCCACATGGCCAGACGGGGAGAGGAGGGGAGGGGCGGGGGGGACAGCGACAGCGGAAAAGCGACCAGACTTGCATAGTTTGTTCATTTTAAAACATTTATTTATTGAAATGTGGTGATATCTGATGACCCGCGGCCACCGGTGACGACTCTCTGACCAATCAGCAGTCCGCAATGTTTACACGTCACATTTTAGTACCGCTTCAGCCGTTTTGGAACCGCGGCTGAGCAGGTACTAAAAAAATAGTACCGGGTACCAGATTCCAGGTACTTTTACGTAATGGAAACGCAAAAAGGCCGAGTCGAGTCGAGTCGAGTCGAGCCGGTACCATGTAGTGGAAACGCGGCTTTAGACTCATAGTAGATGTTTGACAAATACATAATTTCGTGAAATTCGTTGGAATTCTTTTTTTCAGTGACAATAAAGACAATCTAATCTACATACCATTATTTTACCTCAAAAAAGGATTTTTCTTTTTACTGTGGTTTCAAATCTGCCTACACCAGGGGTCTTCAACGTTTTCCAGGCCAAGGACCCCCAAACTGATGGAGAGATGGAGCGGGGACCCCCTACTTATATTGTATAAAATTGTGTTTTATATTTAACGAGTCCTGTATTGCCAGGAAATGATAATACATACGTAGTCTATGAAAAAAAGTGGAAAAGTCAGGGGGCAGGGGCCCACTTTAGTATTCTTTCAGGGGGCCCAGAATTCCTAGCAACGGCCCTGGTGCCATATGCCAAAAGTGCCATATTCTCGACTATAAATCACGCTTTTTTTTAGGAGTTTAGTCAAAGGGACTTATATAAAAAATATATGCCATGCCATGATCACAACAGGTCACAACTATGCTTGTGGTAACTGAATGCTGCTACTGCACCAATGAAAGAATTACTAAACCATAAAAAGACAGAGAAAACAAAGCAGTGTTTCCCCTACTGTTTTTTTCTCTGGCTTTTTATGCATTTATTTTGAAAGGGCAGCTGGAGAGAGACGGGGGCGCAGAGAGAAAGTGAGAGGGGGGATTGACACGCAGCAATGGGACAGTCGGAGGGTCGCTGCAGCGGCCGTGCTCTACCAAGACTCGTGACTCACCTCCAACCGTCAGCGCCGCGGTCATCGGAGCTGATTCTGGGAACATTTACACCGGGCCCGCGGTGTCATGTCTCGGTTCCACGGAGCGTTTCAGTGACGCTGCTTCATTGTCGCTGCGCTATGAGCAGACGTGGCGGCGCGCGTTAATGTCACCATCGTATGAGTGTGTGCTGTGAATTAACGAGTGTGTATGGAGAATGAAAACTAAAGTCCCATCGTTGTGTAGCTGACGGTTCAGGGGCCAATTGTCACAGCACCAGTGACAGCGGTGTGTGTGTGTGTGTGTGTGCGCGCGCGCCCGCCATCGGGCTGACTTTAGAGGGGGGTGGGGGGGAGTGAGCGAGAGAGAGTGAGAGAGAGACGGTGCGCAGTGTTTGTATCAGATACAATACAAAGTCTCGTCTGACACCTATATTATAGGAAAACAGAGGACTTGTATGTAAAAATCCGATGTTCAGCAGCAGGGAACGCCCCTATGGATCTTTTTTTCATAACTTCCATATCTTTTGTCATATTTCTTTTCCCTCAACCAAAACTTTCGCGACCCCCCTGCAGTACCCCGCGGACCCGCTAGGGGTCGCGGACCCCCTGTTGAAGACCTCTGGCCTACACGACAGTGAATGGCTTCCTCAATTTGTGAAGCCACTGTTCCAATGCCGCTTGTCAATTAGCGCAGTGCGATAAATAACGGTCTTTGGTTCCACGGGTTGTGGGTTCAATCCTCAACTGATGTAAATTGAACATTATAAGGTCAACTGTCTTGTCTTCCTATTCTCCTGTTTGTTGCTCAGAATTGCCTAAATTTGCCCAAAAGTAGCCCGGACCCGACCCATCGCTGCGCAGCAGCTATAATTATTTTTATTTTTACTTTTTGTATTTGGGGTGTACTACCTTAGGGTGGCTTCCCCTACCCCCTCTCCTACTTCCTGCTCACTGTGCGTCAATCATCCTCCTTCACCTTGATTACGGGGCGGCGCCGGGAAAATTAGATCATTTGATTCAGGTGCGCGTCCTCACTCCTTTCCTCAGTATAGTGATGGGATCGGCAGTTCTTTTGACTGTACTGAATCACTAGAATCAGTTCCTTAAAATGAGTCGTTCAAAAAATTTGTCCACCCTCCCCCCCCTCTGTAAGGGACGGTGAAAAAAAAAATCTCCCGCGAATATCTGTACTGGACACTCTACGTCCCCTTTCCTTTTTTAAAAAAAATATTTTATATTTTTTATATTTTTTAATATTTATTTTTATATTACTACAGTACACAGTGAACGCGAGTCCTCTGTGCACAGTACATTCACTTAACATGACGCTACACAGCTCTGTGCATGCAGTACACCAGGCAGTGAGTGACACAGCGCCACATTCAGCACAGTACGTGAACCTGAATCACGTCTGCAGCAGCAGTTCTCTGGTGCAGGTTCGCGAATCACCAGTGAGTGACTGAGTAACAGCTTCCCCAGCGGCAGTTCTCTGTGTGTGCAGTAGGTTTGCGAATCATGAGTGAGTGAGTGGCAGCACGAACCTGAATCATGTCCTCAGCAGCAGTTCTCTGTGTGCGCAGTAGGTTTGCAGGTAATGAGTGAGTGAGTGGCAGCACGGACGTGAATCACCCTGTCAGTACGTTCGCGAACGACACGGAGTGAACTGGAGCCCTCAGCCCCCAGTACAGTGAACGACGCGCACAGTGAGTGAACTGGAGCTCTCAGCCCCGACTGTCAGTGAACGCATGAACATGCACTGTTCCCTCGCAACGAGAGTCTCCGCCACCAGATTCACAGCAGGTCATTCAGTGATTCACAGACCACACAGCAGTTCCACTGTCGGCCTGCACGCTGCTGCTGAGCTCAACTACTGAACTGAGAAAGGAACGAATCAGGTCAGGAAGTGATTCTAGTCAGTACGTTCACTTAAATAATTCGTTCCTTCGAACGAATCACTCGCGAACTACACAACACTACCTCAGTAGACTTGGCGTCTGCAGCGTGGCTCGGGCTGGCGTGGCTGTGGCAGCGTTCAGGCAGCAGTGAGGCAACGGGCCAGTGTGGTGCCTTTTTCATACCCTCAGGTAAGTTTCCGAACAGTGTTGGTTATTGTTGTGCATTTGTAGCTTACTATGGTGGCTGACGCGTTCTCTGCTTGCAGCAGAGTCGGCCTAGCCTGGCTCTCGCCAGACCCTTGTAGTTCCGCAAAGCTACGCTGAGCTCCACACAAGGGTCTGGGACTGCTCCATAGGCGATTCATTTCAGAAGGCGGGGCCTTGTAAAAAAATCTTGTATGTGATTGGATAAACCACTTGTCCGTTATCTTGAATGACGTGCTACTTCAGCCACTCACATCGTTCTCTGTTCATCTTTCAAAGAATTAATATTCGATAGATTCGACAAAACAGTTGAAATAGCAGAATCAATGCCAACGCACGACTCCTCACTGCGAGCCGCCATTGTTGTTTGACTCAAACAGTCGCTTCAGCGCTACGTCACACCTCAGAAAGTCCCGCCCGGCGATCCTGATTGGTTCATTATTTTTTGCTCCGGGGAAGAAGTTTGCATTGGCCTCGAGTCCAGACCCTTGTGTGAAGCTGAGCGTAGCGCCTCTGCTGGAGCTTTGCGGAACTACAAGGGTCTGGCGAGAGCCAGGCTAGAGTCGGCCTGTCTTCCGGCTGGAGGTTGAGTGAGGGGAGAGTTGCCCCGGCATTGTTTGTGTGTGCGCAGCGTCCATGCGCCGCAAAGCGTTCGCTTCTTTGGTTAAATCGAGCGCGTCTCCATTTCACATCGTCAGGTATGTTTCCCGGTTGCATTGCACCGCACATTTGTTATGTAGCAGCATGGCTGAAATATTATTGACTTTGCAGTGGTGTTTTGCTGTCCGAAGTCGGACGTGGGGGAGCGTGGCCTTGAAGCTGGCTCTTTGCATGGCATTCAGTTCCTACGGTATTTGTTTTGTGCTTGGTGTACATGTGCCTTGTCCAGCTGCCTCTAAATATGACTTTGCTATCTCTGATTGCTGTTAACAGTTAAAGCTGCATCGTTGTGGTGTGTTCCTTCCGGAGCCCTGAAGCCTCCACGTCCCGCCAGCTGATTATCTGATGCGGGCCCCTACACCTGGCATGGGCCTCCTACTGCTGTTCTGTCTGGGTTATTTTGTTAGTAATGGTGCGTTCCAGGCAGGCTTTTTAACCCGTAAGTCACGACTTCAAGTCACCAGTTACGAGTTTGTAGCGTTCCAAGCAAGTTACGAGTTACTAACTGGGAACTGGGAGCAGATCGATCTAGTACGAGTTCACAGGTGGGAAGTTACGAGTTTGACTGTACGTTCTAACGGGTAACCATAGGAACAGGTCGGAAAAATACGGGTTGCCTGGAACGCACCATTAGTTTGTTTGTTTGCTAATTTCTTTTGCCATTTAGTGTTTAATTTTTTTTTGTTTCTGTTTGTTTTGTGAGTGTGTATGTGTGTGCAGGCCTCTTGCCTGAGATAGTGAACCCTGTTTTAAACATTGCTTTCCACTGACTGGTGGAGAAATAGTTATAGTGTATTCTGTGGTCTTTTGCTAAGTTTTTGTTTCTTTTGTTTATTTTCCAAATTGAGTGAACAATGGGTTCAAGGGTGTGTGTGTTTGTATGAGTGAGATTTAAAACCCTGCGTGTATTGTGTAGGTTCCCCATCCTTTATTGCCCGGGCCTAACAGTTGTCTCTCTCTTTCTTGGACAGGTGCTGGCGGAGCCACTGGTGCGAGAGACTGGCTGATTCCGGTGGTGGCGGTTCCCCTCACTTTCCTGTACAGTGGTGCACTTTGTGGTGAACAATTTGTGTGGTTTTCACGTGTGGTGTAGCATAAGGACCCTCCCCCTCTCCTTCAAGTCATCTCTGCCCAGTGAGCAAACAAAACCCCCAGCCCCCGGGGGGGGCTGCCATATTGTGTAATGTTTTGATTGGTTGCCTGGTTACCTGGCCGCTTAAGTCTGACGTGAGCGGAAGGAGCAGGGCATGCTGGGAAAAAGCCAAAGTGAGAGTCCCGTGGAGACGAGGCTGCTGCCCCGGAGAGAAGTCAAGAGAAGTTGACGATGAGAAGGATCCCCTCCACTTGAAGATTGAATTATCGTTTTAGTTATTGTCTCGTCTAAACACAAATTAACTGACAAAACCACGACCACGTGACGACGGACGGAGGTCGATACACGCAGGACGCTGGAGCTGGTGGCCGCCCGGTGCCACTGGAGCAGGACGCCGGTCTGCCAGGAAGGACTCGCGGACCAAGCTACAGGTGATGAGCGAGAAGCAGCCAGTGAGTCAAACATTGGGCAGTATGGCAGCGAATCCCACCAGACTCCAGGTTCTCAGCAATAGAAATATGTGCACCTGTGTCATCCCTGTAGCCTAGACTTGTTAGAGCCTTAACTGTAAAACTTTACTTGCCAGGGTGGCGTAGGTCGCGACACTACTGTGAATGTGGCAGGACGAAGGAGGGCCCAGGCGGGTCTCCCAGGGAAGAGTCAGGTGCACTAAGCAGTCACCCAAAGGGACATCCCCTTGGCCAAGTAGCCAGGGCACATGAGTAATTGGAGGCATAGTAACAGGACCCTCAACTGTCACATGAATATCTGCTGTTGTTGCACAATGAAGTATCTTAGCTTATATCACCTTGGAAATTTTTTTTATAAGCTGTTGTTCGACAGTTTCTTTTCCTGGGGCAGCGTTTAGCTCACTTGGTAGAGCTGCCGCCCCATGCTGAGGCTACAGTCCTCACTGCAGGTGGCCCTGGTTTGAATCCCGCAGAGGGCAGGGCTTCCTGTCTGTCTGTCTATCTATCTATCTATCTATCTTGTAGACTGCACTAATCAGACTGAAACATGATCCTCTCTCTCTCTCTCTCTCTGAACATTGACATTCTGGAGCTGCAGGGCTGTTGCACAGGGAACAAAGGTGATTCCTCCCCCCCCCCCCAAGAAGGGTGCTCTCACCCTTAATATAGCTACATTACAACATCACTGTAATATATAGCTAGCTCCTTCACCTTCCATCTGTCTGTGGAATAAAACTCAACATTCTACATCTTTATGTACACAAAAGGCCGTAGTTCATTATATAAAAATGATTAATATTTTATCAAAGCATTGCCCCTCCTGAGAAGGAATTCTTCCTGTTTTAACTGTCTGTCATCACCTGAAAGTATGAGAGCGGAGTCAGTATTGGAGGTGCAGGGTTTATTGACAGCAGCTCAGTACCAAACCACACATTGTTAACATCCATTGAATCAGCTCATTATGGATCAGAAAACTAAATCTCTGTCAGACAAACCAGAGGCTCAGGTCCAAACTCCAAGATCACTCTGATCACAGTCAACTGCTCAGGTGTGATAATTAATACAGTGAATAGCTGCTATACACAAACACAGGTACAGCTGTGTTTGGAATATATAAATATATATATACAATATGTGTGCATCTATATTTAACTTTTAAGGTAATGTTAGTTATATGATCAACTCTTTTTCTTTACAAATATAAACACTCTGAGAACAGTAGTTCCAGTTTCAGTCACTTCTGGAAGTTAAATAGACTCAAAATATTAAAAACAACAGCATTAAAGGGACAACGAGGAGTTTTGGTTATAAAAAAGTCTCACGTTAATGTGGATGAATCTATGCTACCCACACTTGTTAATGGGCCCATTTTCCATAAATATATCGTTTTGTCTCTATCGTTATTTTATTATTATTAATGGTGGCGGAAATGCTGGTCGAGCCGACCAGCGTTTTTTACTTTCGGTTTTGCAGCGAGTTATGAGAATAACGCCGCAGAATCGCCGTTTATGGTGGGAACTACAACGGTATGTGATCGTCTTTGAACCTCTGACTTTAATTCTTGATGAATGAAAACATGAGTCCGTCTTGCGCCGGTCAAAGAATTTCACGGTGTGCGTGGAGGCTCATAAATGTAGTGTGAAAACACTTTGCTTTTCCAAAACTCCTCGTTGTCCCTTTATATTAGATCAATAATAATTCTGCAATTGAACGTCCGTGTAACTGGACTGATGTGCCTCCGAGCTACATGTGCAGGTGCACGGGAGGCTGACTGTGACAGGAGACGACACAAAGTACATACCCTAGTAAATATAAACAATAAAAGCAGTGACCTGCAGCTGTCACTGCTGACCTGCTCACTGCTCTGGAGTCAGTGTCTTCTCCCTCGAACCAGTCCACACTCTGCAAATAAAGTCATAACTTTATATGAAATTTCAAAGATATTGAATATTTCTTCAATTGGGACACTGAGTGCATCATGAAAAACATTCCCATAATGTTCTGTGGGATGTAAACAGGGTGTAGAGTAGTGTCATAGATTCAGTGAGCTGCACTTGGAAAACTGTCTGATTCTCTATGAAGTTCTGCAGCTGATCTATTTCTCTGGTTTCTAAGTGGATTTCTGGAGCTGAAGGGACATCAGATAGTTATGAGTTTTGATTTTCACCTCAGCTAGTAGCTATATTTGCCTCCTGTCCTATGTTGCTGTACTGCAACATGTCTGGCCCTGCTACATCCATTCAACACAAAAACATGGAAGCATTCATAGAAAAAGAAAGATAGTTGCAAACGTTGGGTCATGAGTGTTGAAATTTGTCAAATAACCACTTAGAACTACATTCACAACTATTGAATGTCAGACTATAGAATCACTGCAATCAGATTCAGTTCTCTGCAAAGTAAAGTAAGGACCATGTAGTAACAGATAGAGACCTGTAGCTGTAGACCGGACCTGAGACAAACACATAATGTGAGGTTTCACAAAAACTCTGAGGCTCTCTGATATGATAGCATCTGTCAATGCTCTAATTAACTTCATGAATCATTTACTGCTTCATAGGTCAGTGATAAAACAAGAGGATTAAATTTACATTAATAAATGATCATCCATAAATCCATCCTATCCATCCATTTTCTTCTGATTATCCATGGTGTTGAGGCAGTGCCAGCAGGTAAAGCAGAGGGTTCCAGATGGCCTTTGTCCCAGCAGGGCAGTCCAGCATCTACTGTACTAGGGGATCCCAACGTGTTCCCAGGCCAGCAGGGATATACAATCCCTCCAGCTAGTTCCAGGTCTTCTCTGAGGTCTCGTCCCTGTTGGACATGCCTGTTAGGTGCCCAGGAGGAGGCATCCTTACCAGATGCCTGAACCACCTCAACTGGCTCCTCTCAACATGAAGGAGCAGCACCCTATCTCTGAAGCAAAGACCAGCTACCCAGAAGAAGCCCATTTCAGCCATTGCATCCATGATCTCTCTTCTTTTCACTCCCCAAAACTCATCACCATAGATTAGGATTGGAATGAATTTGGCTGCAATCCATCCCCATGTGGATGAGGTCCAAGGGGCCAGTTGTCGGTCTGAGAAGTGAAGCTCACTTCCGCGTTCAAAAAACTGCAATCCCCTCGGATTCCTCTGGGGGCTGGTGTCAGAAGGGAGCATTCCCCATAGACCCCCGTGTTAAAATCGCCGACTTTACATCCTCAGTAAACATGTTAAAAGCCTGGTGTCAGAACGTTTTTTCGTCTCAATCGATAGTTTCTACCCCCGCACACACTCTGAGGGGGGTGAATTTTTTTTTAACTCTACAGTTTTACTGTTATTAGGTTAAAATTCTGGCCAATCAGGGCGCGGAAACGTTGAGTGACAGGTCCGAGCAGCTCCGTGGACAGCTGCTTCGAGGCCAGTGGGCGGGTTCTCGGCCGGCCAATCCAACATGGCGCTGTTCAGGCCGCCATATTTGAGTCACAAAAACGACTCCCCAAAACCAGTGGGTGACGTCACGGTCCATTCTTTTTACAGTCTATGATGAGGTCACATTCTGACACAACCATCAGGACCACATCATCCACAAAGAGCAATGATGCAGTCCTGAGGCTTCCAATTTAGACATACTCTTCACCTTAGCTGCACCATGAACACCACAAACTAATCTGGTGTATTCACACCTGGTTCGTTTGGAGCAGTTGTTCCGAAACAGGGAGTGTTTCACCACTCAGATCAGTTCGTTGGGTTATAGGTGAACACAGCAATCACACTTGGATGCGGAATAAAACAAGATGGCTGACTTGGGTCGACTTCCCTTTTTTGACCAAGTTTGGGTCGACAAGATATGGGCTACAATTGACTCGGTCAGGGCTTCAACCACTTCTGTTTGGGCCAGATTAGAATTTTCAGGCCCATTGATACCTCTATGCATGGTTTGTGTTTTTCCTGGGTAAGATTTCTGACCAGAAATAACAGTTGGTTCCCGCATGGCATTTGTTTACAACTTTGGACTGCTTGGGACTGTTACCGTGTGTGAACACGAATGACCCAAAAGAAAAAATGCAGCAATTGTATCGGTTTAGCCCCTGAATCGGAACAAAGCGAACAAGCCACAGGTCTGAATACACCCTAGATCTTTTTTAAACGCTGCCTTCTCAGAAATTCAAACAATCAATTTCACATCAACTGTTTATGTTGAATCTCAGCTGGAGATGGCTAACCGGCCTAGGCTAACTGTTCAGAGTGAGTGAAAAAGCTTCTAGTTCACAGCAGAACTGAAACACAGAAGGAGGAAGGAGGATCCTGTCCTTGGCTTTTTATGTCAAGTCAACAGAACTGTGAATGTTTCAACACTGTGTTCTAAGACTACGCCCAGTCCACACTACTGTTTTACTACGCTACACACATCTCGGTTATGTTTCGGCCTACCATCCACACTACTCTGGTGTTTCAGATCCTTAAAAAACGGAGGGTTTTGGAAACATTGCTGACCACGTTTTCTTTTGAAACTCCTGGGTACGTTGTAGTCCCAATAAAACAGAGATATTTAGAAAGGATGATGTAGACTAGAACGTATCTTCCTCGACTACTAGTGGTCAAAACAACATGGAAATTTAAAGCAGAAGTAAGTGATATATTTGTGTTAATATAAGTCTTAAATAGTTATATCTTCCGACAGCAATCACTTACATAGAGTGTTTGGACTGAAACACGGGTCTGTCAGTCACTCTGCTCTGCTCTGAGTCGAAGAGAAAACATTTATCGTATCCAATGAGGAGAGAGAACGGCATGCAGGGCTGTGTGTGCAGCCAAGGAACGCCGTGAATGTGGCGACGTAGGGACGAGGACTGTTATGGTGCGTTCAAGGAAACTCGTATTTTTCCGACCGTGAAGTGGTACCAGTTCGATCTGGTACGAGTTCACCGGTCGGAAGTTACGAGTGGCCGTTATAGTGACTTTCACCGGTAAAACAGGTCGGAAAAACACGAGTCCCACACAGCAGGAGACTCCGACGCGGATCCGCATTCAAGTCACCAAACCCGCGTGACTGTCACATTCGTTTGGCCGCCGCCTAGAGGATCAGCCCCGCCTCCAGGCAGAGCCGTTATTCTACCGTCAAACAGCGGATCCCGAACGGACCCGTGTCGGACGTGTGGACACGGACGCGCCTTTACTGTAACGGTCGAACACAGTAGTCCACACCGAGCCGAGACTAGAGGAGTCATCTTTCTTTGCTGGGACACGGTTGTGCTGAAGCCTCTAGTAAGTTTATTGATTTATTTATGTATTGCGACATTCACAGTAAACATTGGCCTTTGTGTTTTTAATCGTCATGTATATTAATGCTTGTAATGACGTTGTTTGATATTAGCACTGTTAGAACTTTTGTAGTTTTGTGCAACAGGCTAGGTTAGCTTCTAGCTGAGATGTGATGATGCACGTCTGTAGCTATTTTGTTTTAAAATGGGATAGCAATTTCGGGAGAATATGTTGTGGTTGTGTGACTAAAAAAACACACATTGTTATTTGGTAACGTTATGGTTATCTGTTTTAATGTATCGCAGCTGTTATGCTGTGTAACGTTAGCCTATGCTAGCGGTAACTTATGTAACTTAGCTGCTATTTCTCCGACCTCGACCTCCCATTTCCTCAATTTAAGTAGGCTATGCCCGGTGTTCCGACTCCCAGTAATTACGAGTCGCCCTCTTCATACACATTACGGTGTTTTTTTTTTTAAATAATTATTTTCTTTTCTTTAAAACTAACTAGCCGTTAGCGGCTAGTTAGCCGGCTAGTTAGCCGCTAACGGCTAGTTAGCCGCTCGGCTTTTATTTAAAAAATAAAAAACACCGTAATGTTTATGAAGAGGGCAACCAACTCCAACGTTACGGAGTTTAGAATGACTTTTTTAAGCCTCTCTTTGCTCCTCATGTCGTAATTCTCCGTGACTTTTCGCTAGCCGAGCGGCTAACGGCGCTGTTGTACTGTATATCAGCACGGGTGTGATTCGGTCGTAGGCACGAGGCCGCACACCCGTGCTGATATACAGTACAACAGCACTCCCTCTGCCTTTATTCATCCCACGAAGGGGAAATTCACAAGTTACAGCAGCAGTACAAACACACTCACACATGCCATGCACACTGGCAATATTAATGTTTAAGCTTGTCAGTGCTTTATGATGATTAATATATGCTGAGAAACAAGATAAAATTGTAAATCAAGCAGGAAAGACCAATAATTTGTGTTTAATGAATCAAATATAATCAGATATTGTTTTGGTCATAGGCTATGTTTAATTCGCTGGGGAGGAGGGGCGGGCACACAGCTTTTCTTTTTTTTTAAACTTTTTTTTTTAAATAGTGAGGGCTGTCATTTTTGCTAAGCTTAAGTCAACTAAAGTTAGCTATTTTGTGTCTTCTATGTCCTGCCTTGAGTTTATGTTGTCTACACACCCACATACTTGACTTTTTTTCAACATTTTTTCTATTTTTACTGTGCAGATAATCCTCCAGCTATGCCAATATTTGACATGTCTCTGGGTGCTGCTGTGTAGTGGTGAGTATTAGCCTACTATTCAATTGCTTTTGTTGGTTTTCGGGATGCACATTTTGAATTTTTTTTCTGACTGATGATAACCAACGCTTGTTAACCGATATGATTACAATGCTCTCGGGGGCGATCACTTTTTCTCTTTTGCGCAGCTCTGTTGTAACAGGTGATGCAGATCGATGTCCCTGTAGGCTACATTTGTTGTCTGGCCTTCTTTTATGATATTATTCCTTTTTTAATATTGTGAGTAAAGATAATTACTGCAAGTCCTATTGCCTTTAAGATTCTAATGTTCATTTTTTTTGTTGAAACTATTTTGGAGAGATATGTCTAATAATCAGTCTTCATTACAACACAAAATAATATGGCACCACAAACTAAACCAATTTCCATTTGTCTTTCTTTCTCTAGTGAATGTGGCAGTGTAAAGGGTGTTCAGTTGCTGTGCAATATTTGACATGTCTCAGGGTGCTGTGTCAAAGGCTCTGCAGTAGTGGTGAGTATTACTAAATCAGTTGTTGTTTTCTGAGTTTATTGTTTTTTTTTCATTTATGTATATTATTTTTAAACAATTACTCAGTAATGAAAAAGAAATAGGGGGCATCATTGCACCAATGGATGAAGTAAATATATTCTCTGGGTTGGGGGTGTAACAACTGATTGTCTTCAAGACAAAAATGCCTTTTACCAGGACAAATGAGAATTTTCACAGACATGAACTCAAACAACACAACTTCTCCTCTGCTTTTCTGCCGTAGGATGATGACGTGGATCTGGGAAGAGAATGCGTCCTAAAGACCCTCTGCGTTTACCTGAATGAGGACCCGGAGAATCTATTGAGAGTATGTGGTAAGTATTACTTAGGTTTAGTATGTTGAGATGTTATCTTTCGTATTTTATATAAACTTTAAAACATCTACTCATTGTAATTACTTTACAGTCAGCTAAGTTGTAGGATAATATGGTAGTGCTCTTAATATCAAAGTGTGTGTTTATTTTTCATTAAAGGGATAGTTCGGGTCTTTTGATATCTATCTATACCCTTGTTTTAGCACAGAGCTAAAGGGAGAGCTTTATGAACCTGATGTGATGCTGAACCTCATCAGATGGAGTTCCATAGACTGTAGGAAAGAGGTTAGAGCAGAGAAGAGTGATCGTTGCAGCGCAGTCCATGGTGGAAGATCAGACCAACAAATATACAGACAGACAGCGTGCATCACCTCCAAGGATGGTGCTGCTGGAAAAAAAAAAGAACAGCACTCCTCTGCAGCCAGCTGACGTGTAGCTCACCTGCAGCTGTCAGAGGATCCTCGCTCTTTCTTTAGCCTGGCGTTTGGATGCACTTTGTTCAACATGTGAAGATCTAACCACCATCTGACCACCGGTCAGCTGAGCCAGCTAACAGAGTGGACGTGGCTGGTGTGTAGGCTCGCTATTTTATAACGGCAAGAAAAAATAATCGTCCTGATAGTGTGTACATTTGTCCGGCTGATCTTCCATCACGGACTGCGCTGCATTACTGATCATCACCCGGTCACCCTGTCTGTCACAGCTGCAGCTGTGGTCTAACTTCAGCTTGTTGCTTCCCTGTCCCTCCTCTCTGTGTCTGCCCGTTCTAACTCCATCTGACGAGGTTCAGCATCACATCAGGTTCATAAAGGTCTCCCCTTGGCTCTGTGCTAAAACAAGGGATGGCTTCATCACTTGTGTCATAATCAGATTACGTGAACTATCCGAGCAATAAACTCCATGAAACAGCTGATGGAAATGCGCACAGCCGTCTAGAGGCGGCAGCGCGCAGTGATACGGAGGGAGAGAAAATAGCAGCAAGCGATTGTGAGGTCAGACTTTTTTGTGGACAACGGTTTTGTGATGCAAATGTATCACTCTTTTGAACGCATATTGTTTTGAGAAGTAAAACGCTTTATTTTCGTGACCCCAGCCAACTAACCGGACTACATTCGTCAGCACCGCAAACTCTCAAAGTGTGAGAGAGAGAATTAAACATAGCCTATTTATTATCAGTTACTATGACCAAAACAATATTTGATTCGTTAAACATAAATTGGTCTTCCCTGTAGGATTTGTTTTATTTACAATCTTATTTCTCAGCATATAGGCCTATTAATTATCATGACAACATAAAGCACTGACGAATAAGCCTAAACATTGATACAGGACTCTGTAACACAACTCATCACACATTCATGCTCTCCCTGTGTGATCATCTGAGAAGCAGACAGTCTGAGGTTGAAGTTTAGGTGACACTGTGACAGGTCTCTGTACGTCTTGACCACATGTCAGCTGGTCAGCTGTAGTAGAGGAGAACTCAGCTGTTTTCAGCTCCACCGCACGTAGCGTTTTTTTTTTTTTTTTTTAGGAGCTCCGGTATATTGCGGCTTTATGCGGGAGGACACGCGATAAACTACAGCTGATCCAATGTATTTATCTGAGCTTGGTCACCGTGAGAGGCGCTTTGAGCTGCGTTCATATTAAGTTACACCTGACGCAGGACAGGGCATTTTGACAGGTCTGCGCTCACATCAGCTGTGTTTATTTACCCTCACCCTGTCACATAAGCGATCAGCTGTTTTTTTTGTTTTTTTTAACGTTTGATGTCTTTTTTTCTTTTTGCTCGAAATTAAACATGGTATGACCTTGACTCTCTATATATCTGTCTGTTTGATTACAGGTGCTGTAAGAAAAAATACAGTGACAGGTCAGCCACAGATGACGAGGTGACCAAACACGCCATCCACCTTGCGGCAGATTGTGCAGCGAGGAGACGTGTCCCGCCTCCATCCACGCGAGAACCCCAGTAGCATGTACTTTAAAAGAATAAACAATATTTGTATTGAACTTCTTGTCGTTCACCAGTTATTCATTTTCTGATATTTTAGCTTCACATTTCATTGAAGTTGTAGCCTCATTTTGTACAGTTAATTGATGTCTTGACTTCAACCTTTTCTGTATATTGACAATAGTGTTGGGTTAAAAATGCAAGGCAATGCAGATTTAAGCTTGGTGTAGAAGTCTAGGCTAGGCATAGTTATAGTTTTAGTTTAAGCTATTTTATGGAGATTTTGAAAATGATGAACGGGTCCAAAACGGACCCGGGCCAGAGGTTTTTTTTGCGTCCGTTTCGGATCCGCGGCGGATTTGCGTGTCCTGAACGGACCCGGGCCAGAGGTAATTTATAAGTCCGTTGCGGGTCCCAAACGGATCCGGGCCAGAGGGTTATTATGAGTCTGTTGCGGATCCGCGGCGGATTTGCGGGCCCTGAACGGACCCGCCGCGGAGGTATGATTTAAATCGCGGATGCGGACCGGATGCAGCGCGGATCCAGGACGGGTCCGCGATCCGCCTTCGTTGCGGATCCGTCACAGAGAGCAAGTGGACTCCGATACGGGTCCGTTTCGCGGGTCCGTTCCGGAAGCCGCGCTACATCCGCGGCGGGTCCGCGGCGGACTCCTTTTGCTATGTGGGGTGGGTTGCCTGAAACGCTACAAAGTCGTAAGTTGTGACTTGAAGCTGTAATTTACGATTTCAAAAGCCTGCCTGGAACGCAGCATTAGCGAAAACGACCGGACCACTTACATCTGCTTTAAGTTGTCCAGTTTAAATTCTATATTTTAACACTGCAGCTTTTTGCTTTTCTTCCTCCTACTATGTTTTGCAACTATAACTGTAGAGTGGACAGTCTGCTTCCTGTTTATACTGGCTCTAGTTTGTGTGATTGCTAAGTGTTTCAGATGTGTTAGTATGGATGGAGATCTTTTGTTATAGACACACCCAGATGACTTTTGTTTTAAAATGAAAACCTTATTGTGGTTCTCTCCAAATTGTCTGTGCTTCACTCTCTCCAGACCTGCATGTGCTTAGTGCGGCTGAGCTAACAGCCTGCTAACAGTCTGGTAGCCTGGTGGGTTAAAAACTGAACGGGGCAGTAGACGTCTGCAACTGGATGGCTGGCTGCTGGCTCACAGATAGCAGGTAAGCAGGCCAGCAAGCTGCAGAGCCTGCAGGCTAAGGGGGAAACTGTCTATCTACTAGGTCGCAGGCTGAAAGGCTAACAGGCTAACAACATGGTCGGCTGACAAGCAAGCCATCGGAAGGAGCCGCCATCATCAGGACATGATGCCGAACACGGGGTTGTGACGACAGATGCTCGGGCCGATCTCATCGTAGTCCTTCTTTGAGTGACACACTTGGAAAAACTCCGGCTGCAGACACGACCACGGGTCAGCAAAACACAACAAGACACATTGAAAACAATCATCAACAAAAGTAACAACAAATAAAACTATTGAAGTTATTTAAAGGGATAGTTCACCCAAATTTCACTCATTATCTACTCACCCTCATGTCAACTAACTCCTCCGTGGCTTCTCTGAGTTATATATAAATACCACGCAGCAGTATTTGTCCATATAATGGTTGTCAATGGATACCAACTTTCTTCGTCCAAAAAGACACACCAAAAAACATCCAAATACCTCCATACTGCTCGTCTGTAATGTCCCTCTGGTATTGAAGCCCCAACATGAGAAATTGTTCTGCCGGTCACACAGGAAGAGCAGTGAACTGAGACACTGGGAGCTTCCGCTACAAACAAGCTTAAAATATAGAATTATTTAATTTTTTTCGGAATGATTTCTCATGTCGGGGCTTCAATACAAGAGGGACATTACAGACGAGCAGCATGGAGGTATTTGGATGTTTTTTGGTGTGTCAGAGAAGAAACGGAGGACTCTGAAAATTCTCACAGCTCTTAGTTGACATGAGGGTGAGTAGATAATGAGTGAAATTTGAATTTTGGGTGAACTATCACTTTAAGCAAAGCCCACAGTTTGTCAATGTGATGTGTAAACTCTTTTTGTCTAGTCCTCAGCTCTAGAGGTTCAGACTATAAGATCAGGATCAATACTGTGTGTGTGTGTGTGTGTGTGTGGGGTTACCGTAGATGCCAACATGGATCCTCCAAACCAGACAGCATATCGCTGCATGTGATGCGTGACGACCTGAACCTCCATAGGCTTTGGCTGCAAAATAATTGTAAATAAAAATAAAAATGGTTTACATTTATATAGCGGTTTTTTTATCGATACCCCACGCGCTTACTGGAACCATTATTCATTAATACAAGATTCACACCGGTGGTGGTAAACGTACTGTAAATGTACAGTCAGTCAGCTGTCTGTCTGTCTGTCTGTCTGTCTGTCTGTCTGTCTGTCTGTCTGTCTGTCTGTCTGTCTGTCTGTCTGTCTGTCTGTCTGTCTGTCTGTCTGTCTGTCTGTCTGTCTGTCTGTCTGTCTGTCTGTCTGTCCTCTCTGTCTGTCTGTCTGCTGTCTGTCCTCTCTGTCTGTCTGTCTGCTGTCTGTCCTCTCTGTCTGTCTGTCTGTCTGTCTGTCTGTCTGTCTGTCTGTCTGTCTGTCTCTCTCTCTCTCTCTCTGTCTGTCTGTCTGTCTGTCTGTCCTCTCTCTGTCTTACCTTTATCCGTCCTCCACTTAGCTCTTCACTCAGTTTCAGTCGGGCATCCACCACTCTCTTCAGGTCTCTCTGCAGCCGCCGCCCAAAGTCTCTGAACATGGTCGATCCTCCAGACAACACAATGTTCTGAAAAACACATACACACACATTTACACTTTTTAGACCTCACGTCTCCACTTCATAGTCCATGTGCTGTTACTGTAAGACGATTGACAGACAGGTCTGTTGTCAATGTGCTTCTGTTTGTGAGTGAGGAGACTGAATGAAGTTTTATCCAGTTCATAATGAAACTGTGTTGGGATTACAGACACTGTGCCAGAGGACGTCAGTAGAGTAATTGGTTCTTCCATAATGTACGTCCTCAATGCGTCTTGGGTGTGTGACCACTGGAGATGGATGTTACTACCAGGTCTGAACATGGACTCTCATGGAGAGACATTTAATAACATCAACCTTATGAGGCCTGTGTTGGTAAAGCCGGTGTTACCTTGTAGAGCGGTCTCCTCACATCGATTGGACAGTTTTGGATGACCTCATCCACGACATCAGAGATGGGCTGCATGAAGTCTGGGTTAGCAAACTGGAAAACAAAAAATTGACATCAACAAATAAACACGACAAGCTACTAATCATCTCATGAACAGATGGGTTGCTCAAGGTTCTGGTCCTTTATTTACCCCTTGCAGCTACATCACAATTATCACGTGATGCGAGGGGCGACGCCATGACGGACGGCAGAAAGTGCTCCGTGATAATGTACTGTCCATAGACTGTTTGGGTGCCGTCCAACAACGTGGCTCGATTCACACTACAACCTTCTGTGTTTGCTTTTCCACTGGTAGCTAAGGAGCTAACGTCAAGTCAGTGCCACACTCCCCATACAACAGCCCCAAACATCCTGTCTTTGCTGCTGCTCACTACAGTTAACGGACCTGGAAATTAAAACCTGGTCCGACCCGTGGGTGTTGAAGACCTGACCTGACGTCTGTCTAATTAGTGATCATTCTCTGAACTCTAAACTCTAAACGCTCTAAACTCGGCTGAAAAATAAAAGAAAACAGGAAGCCGTCTTTATTGTAATCGCCGCGATCGGCCGGCAGCAACTACGTTGTGACGGTGCTATGTTTAATACGAGCGTTAGCTGTTGTTAGCCACAGCATGTAGCTCAGCTAGTTAGCTTCAACTGTGTTTACATCGACTACACACTGTAGATAAACTAATTTATAATGGCATCGATAACGTGTCTGTATATCTTCACACTGGTCCTGTTGCTCATGTAACCCCGCTGCCAGTGGCCAGCCCCCGGTTCTTAGCTCTAGCCCAGCAAGGAGTTGGTGCTTGGGACCAGTTTTAAGTAGCCTACCAATAACCGGTTCTTAAGCGGTGGAAAAGCAAAGAAACGGTGCTAGTCAGGCTCTGGCTCCGAACCAGCACTGGAAGCAGCTCAGTGGAAAAGGAGGGAAACCCTACAACCACGGTATATCACAAAACTATAACGCGCCCCTTTAAATTAAATTGACGTCCACTGTTCTTTTGCCGTCCATCATGGCGTCTGTATCTCCCGCGAGTGGAACGTGACGTCACGTGCAAAGGGTCAATATTTTCTACTATTTATTATAGTTTAGCATTTGGAGCTGTTTCAGCTTTTTGCCAGAAAACACTGACAGAGTCTGAGACCGATCAGATGTGGGGTTACCTCGGGGTGGAAGAAGATCTCGGGGCCCAGGAAGCGTTCATAGCCCACGTCTATGTGGAAAGCCGTCTTACTGACAGCGTTGACTCCTCGATACTGTTTGATCCATTTCGCAGGGTCAGAATCGTACTTTGTGAACTCTTTCACGATGTCGGGACAGATGTAGCAGTACCGCTCCTACACACAAACACACAGCCTCTAAATACACAAGCAAATACACAAATACACAATTTCAGCAATGACATGTTCAGCATAAAGGGAAGTTGAGCCATGGAGGAGAAGAAAATGAGTAAAAGTAGTGGATGAGGAGGAGCAGAAGAGGAGGACTGTGGTACCTTGACAGCTTTGGCGGTCTCCAGCGACTGCTCTGGAGGAATCCCCACTTCTCTGTCTCTGAGCAGCTGTTGGATGAAGAAGGTGATGTCCCGCCCTGCGATGGGGATGTGCTTTATACAACTGCCAATCACGTAGCCTTCCGCCTGAGACAGACAGCCAAACTGACCAATCAGTGACCGGAGAGGCTCCAGACACAAGCCTGTACAACTTTACATGATGTGAGCGTGTCTGACCACAGGGATGGCGTGTGTGACTCCGTCTCCGCTGTCAATGACGATGCCTGTCAGAGTCCTTTGTCCCACCTGTCGGGACGTCCAGGATGCTGCCAACGCTAGCACCGCCTGATGGAGGGACAGATCATTACATCACCTGGAACCTCCCCAAGGATTGCAACTTTAAAGGAGACATATTCTTCCACTTTTCCACAAATTAAAATAGTTCCCAGGTGTCTTAAAGACATGTCTGTGACATGCTTTGGTCAAAATCCCCCAAGGATCAAACATCACAGCTCTTTTCATCCTCGCTAAACAGCCCTGTTCAGAACGGCTGCTTTCAGTGTCTGTCCCTTTAAATGCAAATGAACCACTGCTTGGCCCGCCCCTTCTACCGGTAATGGTACTCACTGGTAGGGGTGGTATTAGGCAAATTAGAAAACTAGTTACATCATTATCAGACAACTGAGGGAACAGCTCCTAAAACCAGATGGATTTCAACCTAGGGAGCCTGAGAATTACAGATTATTTTGTCAATTCTCATATTTTGGGGGCTGGAAACAAAACAAAACACCCAAATACTAGAGAGCCTTTAAACAGTGATATTTCCATTCCATAATATGTCCCCTTTACTTCACATGTATGTCTGTTAGTCTCACCTATCTGTGTTTCACCTGTCTCAGTGTCTTACCAGTCTGTCTGGGTCTTACCTGTACTGCGATGTAAAGTCCAGGTATGTTGAAGGTCTCGAACATGATCTCAGCCAGGTACTCTCTGTTCTCTGGAGTGTTGAGAGGAGGCTCTGTCTGCACACACACACACACACACACACACACACACACACACACACACAATATGATATTGTTTTCACATCTTTACATGAACCACTTTATTCACCTTTGTTAGTAACTGATGATCTTCTCATAGACAACTTCCTCAAATAGCTGCTCATGAATGGCAACAACATCTGGAACCTCCTCTTTGACTTCTGAAATCTCTGTGATCTCTCAGTGGACAAATGAAACGTATTGAAGGACGTCTGGAACCTCCTCAAGGACCTCTAGAACCCTGCTAATGATTTGTAGAATCTTCTCAAGGACCTCTACAACCTTTCCGTTAAAATACTCATGATTAAAATTAAATGTTCACATCGGTTTGAAATCTCCAAATCAAAGCTTGGGTCACTATAGCAACAGTGCCAAAAATACAATAGCAAATCCATTGTCCACCTACCATGAGGAAGCTGTGGTCCTCGGGCTCAGCTCGAAGATATTTGAAGATGACCTGCTCCATAAACTTCTCCATCAGGTCCCAGTCTTCAACCATTCCATGACGGATTGGCCACTGAACCACAAACAAGACAGGGGAAGAGGATGAAGACAGGAGGAGAGCAAAATGATAGAATATTAGGACAGACAGTGACAGAAGAAGACAGGGGAGAAAAAGAAATATGAAGAGGGGGGAGAACACAGACCAGAAAACATGCAGACAAGGGAGAACATGAAGACAGGTGGAGAACATGAACATGTTAGAGGAGAAGAACGTGAAGACAGGAAGAGAACATGAACGGGTTAGAGGAGGAGAACATGAACATGTTAGAGGAGAAGAATGTGAAGACAGGAGGAGAACATAAACAGGTTAGAGGAGGAGAACATGAAAGGAGGAGAAAAATATGAAGACAGGAGGAGAACATGGACAGTTTAGGTGGAGGAGAATATGAATAGGGAGAAGATGAAGACAAGAGAAGAAGATGAAGAGAAGAAGAGAACATGAAGAGTGGAGGAGAATATGAGGACAAAAGATCGTGAAGAATTAAACCAGGAGTAGAACATGAAGATGGGGCAAAGCATGAAGACACAACAGGAGGAGACACAAAGACGGTAGAATGTGATGAAGACATCAGGATAAAATGATGAAGACAGGAGAACATGGTGAAGATAGGAGAACATGAAGACAGGAGAGAAGAAAGTGTTGTAGGAGGCGAGCATGATAAGCAGTAGGAATGTCAAAATGTCTCATGGCCTAAACATGACAGAAGACAACAGGCCTTTAGCTCTGCCCACCTTTGTTGCGTAGTTGGGTTTGTCCACAGCTTCGTCTCCGATGTAGAAGTCCAGGTCTTCGACTCCTCGTACAAGCCTCCTCTGAGCCTGTTCTCCCACGCTGGCCGACTCCTTGATGGCAATGCCTGGTCCACACACACATATACACAGTATGACTCAGCTGTTTTCATTCATACCGGAGCAGTGACATCCTTGAGACGTTCCTTTTGTTCATGTGTGAAGCAGTGTGAGGTCAAGGGTCAGGTCAAAGCTAGTTATACAGTCAGTACGTTTACATGACACTTGAAAAAACCGAATTATTGCCTTAATCCGACTATAACTGGACAACTGTAGTGCATGTAAACACCTTAGTCCGACTGAAATCGGAGTTGAGAACTCCGATTAAGACACCCAGATAATGCGATTGGAATTCGTTTTTCTCCGTCATGTATACACCTTGGTCGGAGTATAACTGGACAATGCATGTGCGCATGCTCCACAACAGTAGAGACGGCACCAAGTGGAGCAGAGAAGCCGCCCAAACCCGGCAAAGTAAAGAAAAAAACCCAACATCAGCGCCGATTCAATGCATTTCACACAGCGCGACCAGCAAGAGTGTTTTATTTAAAAAGAGAGAGAGAGAGAGAGAGAGAGAGAAAGGAAGCCCGTATCCTATTCTCAGCGCGCATCCAGCCCAGACGGACGCGTCTGGTCGGGAACTGCAGTTGAGAATTTATTATTAAGCTTATAAGTTAAGTATAAGTTGTTTATATTCAGCTTTTTACGAGGTGACAGAAAAGTCAACAGGACAGGAGGCGTATTACCCCGCTGAAGCAACGGGTGACGCCGCATGAGGGGGCGGACCCCGTCAGTTATTCGGTTTTTTCAGTTGCATGTATATTGAGACAAGGACAGAAGTCCGACTTGACGCCAAAATCGAATTTTGAGCATAGCTCGATTAAGCTCTGCATGTAAACGTACTGAGTGTGTGCATCTTTGCCTGCTTGAGCTTTTTTCTTGTTTGTATACAACATCTATCATCTATCACGTCTGTGCGTCCTTGGTGAGGGATCCCTCTGCCTTTTTCTATGGAGTTTTTCCTCAGTGGATGTGAGGGTCTAGGGGCAGAGGATGTTGTTATGATGCTGTGTAAAGCCCTTTGAGACAAACTGTTTGTAAAAACAGGCTATACAAATAAAATAACATTTTGCCAAATTCACCTATTGCCATATTCCCTATAGTTTTAGGAGTAGGTTCATTACCTTTAATTGTCGATGCAAGCTCATCTTTTATTGAGTCCATTTTAACTTTTGCAATGATTTGTTGGTTTGGGAACCTCAGCATATCAAATAAGAATAAGATGAAGAATGTGGTCAAACTCTGCCAAAAAACAATTGGCATTAACTTGAATGACCTTGATAATGTTTATCAGGTCAGAGCCATTCAGAGGGCAAGGGCCATTCTGGCAAACCCTCTCCACCCTCTTCATGCAGAGTTTCGACTCCTCCCATCTAAGAGGAGGTACACGTTCCCTTGTCAGGCCAAATCAAACAGATATTTAAAATCCTTTGTCCCGTCTGCCGTTAGATTCCTTAATACGCTGTAGGCGAACCTGTTGGGAAGGATGTACAGTACTGTAATCTGTGATGACTATATGTATTTATATGTATTTATTGTATCATGTGTGTGCTATGTGAGCTCTACTGTGTAGAACTTTTGCTGCAAACCAAATTGCCCTTCGGGGACATTAAAGATTTTCAAAGTCAAAGTCAAAGCTGTTTTTAGATCAGTGGGGCAGAGACGTGAGCTCTGCACGGTGCGTGGTATTTCCAGCTTTCTCTCATCAAACTCATCAAATACACAATCCAACAACTCATAAACGTTCCTGCTATGAAATAGTAATGGAACGTTACGAGGCGGAGTTGTTTTCTAGATAAATATGTAACCAGAACTACATTCCTGACACGGCTGCGCTGCTCGGCCGTGTATTGTGTATTTAGTTTGATGACGGAAACGTAGAAAAACCGTGCTGAGCAGCTCACGTCTCTGCCCCGCTGATCTCAAAACAGCTTGCTTGTCTTCATTTTCTCCCTTGTCTGAGTTTTGGAAAGCGAAGTGTTTTCATACTACATTTACCATGAGCCTCCGCGCGCACGGTGAAATTCTTGGACCGGCGCAAGACGGATGTCTTGCCAAGAATGTTTTCATTCATTAACAATGAAAGTCGGAGGTTTGAAGACGATCAGATACCGTCGTAGTTCCGACCATAAACGGCGATTCGGCGGCGTTATTCCCATGACTCGCCACGGAACCGAAAGTAAAGAAACGCTGGTCGGCTCGCCCAGCATTTCCACCACCACTAATAATAACAAAATAACGATAGAGACAAAACGATATATTGATCGAAAATGGGCCCATTAACAAGTGTGGGTAGCGTAGATTCATCCACATTAATGTGAGACTTTTTTATAACCAAATAGAAACTCCTCGTTGTCCCTTTAAAGGTAATAAACCTACTCCTAAAAGACTAGGGATTATGGCAATAGGCGAATTTGCCAAAAACTTTAACTTTAACTCTAAACTGCACACTAACATAGCCTGAAGTTGTGTGAAGGGTTCAGACTGATGGGGCTGAGTGTTCTGACTGAGCTGTTGTACAGGGTTTGGACTGATTGTGTGAAGGGTTTGGACTGTCGTCTTGTTGTTGTGGTCTTGTTGTTTGTGTAGTGCTTACAGGAGGGCATGATGAACTGTGGCTCCGTGTTCCCAGCATAGCCAATCTTTGTGTACCTGCAGTAAGACAGATACAACTCTGTTAACAGTGAAGGAGAGGCCCAGCAGTGGTTCCAAACATCTGGCTCTGGACCCAGGAGCTGTCAGAGGAACCTGCAGGCAGGTACTGACTGACTCAAGTCTGCAAACTTACATGCATCTGACAGCTGCAGTTACTTTACAAACAACCACACATAACTTCTCCACTATCTTGAGGTGAGATCTGTTAGTCAGACAAACCATTCAGACTTTTACAAATCAACAAACAGTTGTTTGTCTGAGAAGATAATCAACAGATAGTCAATAATGAAAACATTGGATAGTTTCCACCTTTCATGAAACAGCATTAATACTTCAGTTCTCTTTGACCAATCATTCCTCTCAGCTGTTGCTCTCCTGTTTCCACTGGGACCAGTGTCACCACTCTGGACTGTGAAGTGGTACCAACATTTTGTTTTTAGTCTCTGCAGCTGTCAGCAGCTCCACCTTCTCCTGGATGAGTGTCAGTGACACAGTTGTACTTCCCTATGTAGCCAGGGGACACTCGCCACTTTAGAAGTGTCTTAGAGACATGAAGACCATTTTTACTTCTTGACTCAGTCAGAAAGCAAGTTAGTCTACTTGACCCTAAACACATGTTCTGACATATACTTCCTCCGTGAGAACCCTTGGTGTTATTTTGACCAGGACATGACCTTTACCTCAGGTCTCTGGGACAGCTTACTTCCACATTCTCATCATTAGAAACATTAAGATGCTCCAATAAGTCAGTGAAAACGCTCCAGGTGATTGAAAATGCTGCAGCGTGAGCACTGACAGGAACCAGGGAAGGGATCACATGTCTCCTGTGGTGACTTCTCATTGGCTCCTGCGTGAAATTCAGAGTAAGGTCCAGGACCAGGACCCATCATATTTTAGAGAGCTTATGGTTCCCTACCATCATAACAGCACACTCAGTGAGTCCATCCCTTAGGTATGCTGCTTAGACTGCTGGGGGATTCCCTCTTATTTATATTCTACTATTTCATGCCACTAACTTTGTAATTTTCTTTCTCACAGTTTGTGATTCCCTTCTCTGTCCTCATACAGCAGGTTTCTCTCTATAATAAAGTCAGATCTTGACCTTACCCTGTGAAGTGCCTTGAATTCACAATATAAATAAGACTGGATGAAAGTGAACTGACCACCCAGTGTCCCCACCACGTCCTCTGTCTCCTGACACCCTATTGGTGTGATTAGTGGTGATTATTATGAACAGAGCCAGCTGAGCTCAGAGGTCTGCATGTCCAATGCAGCGAGCAGCTCCTGCTCTCTTTCCTGCAGCTGTCCTACATTCAGACCAGAATAGACTGATCAGAGATCAGTGGGCGGAGCCTCACACACCATGTGGTTCAATCCCCACAGTGTCAAACTCAGCAGGAAATTGTTTTCAATAGAAAAGTGCAGTCAGGGCTTCACTGTGACCACTGGGTTATACTTTCATTCACGTTTCTGCTCCTGATTCTTACATAATAGCCTATGTTTGTTTGACTAATGTGGTAACTGCTTCATTAGGGTTAGGGTTAGGGTTAGGGTTAGGCCACCTCATGTCTGTGTCCACAGAAACCTGCCAGGACTGGTGATCTGAAATGATGAGTGGATTAATCCATTAGCTGATTGACAGCTCATGAATTGGCATCAGTGCTGTTGATGAACTGTGAATCTATTTGGTTTCCAGTTAATATTTACAGGCAATCACATCATCATCACTTGGCATTCCATTCACTGACCAGTCATTCAGTTATTACAGTAAAAAGCTGTCAGATGTGTTAATAACAGATTAATATCAGCCTGCAGCCTGACAGTCCTGTGTCACTGACACATAGAAACAACAAATCATCATCACCACCATTATTATTATTATTGAACTGTTCCTTTACTGTCCATAAACAAAACAGCACACACTCACACACCACACAGGATCTTTGTGGATGTTAAAAAAAACAACAAAAAAAACACGCACCTGACGTCCAGTCTCTGCAGTGTGCGTGTATGTGTGTGAGTGTGTGCAATGTCCTCACCCGGTCCCGCAGTCTATCACGCAGGGGGGCAGCTGCAGGGACATGTTGCGGTCCAAGTCAGTCCAGGTCCAGGTCCAGGTCCAGGTCCAGGTCCGGCTCAGTCCGGGCCGCAGAGCCTCGGTGGGTTGTTGTTGTGAGCGGAGGAGTGCAGCGGGGAGGGGAGGGGGGAGAGAGAGGAAGAGAGTGACTGGGAGAGAGAGAGAGAGAGAGAGAGAGAGAGAGAGAGAGAGAGAGAGAGAGAAATGTAATACCTGCGTGCTGGACCGCCCCCTCTCTCTGTCTCTCTGTGTCTCTCTGTCTCCCAGAGCAGTTCCGGGTCGGAGGCAAAGGGGAAAATAGAAACACATCTGACACAGCTCCGGTAACCGGAGTGTGCGTGCGTGCGCATGTGTGTGTGTGCGTGTGCGTGTGTGCGCGCGTGTGCGTCACGTGATGTCAGCTGCATTGTAAAAATCCCAATTCACCCCACCTTCGCCTCCTAGTGGTGATGACGCACAATAACAACAACAAAAGCAACAACAACAAAAAACTGATGGAGCAGACTGGCACGCTTTATCAGTGATCATATTTATCCCCAGTTTAATTTATGCTGGAAAAATGTTTTGTTTGGCTACACTGAATATGATTTAAAAAAAAACTAAATTCTCAGTTTTATATGATTAACTTGTTAATTATTTTATCCAAATTTTATAGGCCTATACTGTACATAAATGAAAATTTTCTGGTAAGAAGCCAAACGTCTTGGAACTGTCTGCTTATGTTGGTCAGTAGGCCTATATCTCCTCCCTCTGTGACTGTGAGAATAAAAAAGCTGTTAAAACGTCTGATCTTAAGCTTTACAAAATATTTATTTAGGCCTAAGTTTATGTTTTTTCTGTCTTGCTGTCATCCCCTGGCGTATTTATGATGGTTTGGTTGTGTATTAATGTTGTATACACTTATTTCATCTAATTGATTTCAGACTTGTGTATACTCTTGTTGTCAATAAAGTTGTTAAAAAAACTGATGTTATTACTTTATTATTATCATATCAAATCTGCACTTCATGATGGTGATAAATAAGTGCAAGACTGATAGTGAAAATACAGTATAATGTGATATGGTCAGCTGAATGTAGGCTACCTGAGTCTTTGGCTTGATAGCAAATACAAATAAAATAAAATAAAAATAATAATAATAATAAATGGAAATTTCAGATCCAACACTTCGAAAAAAAAATGCAAAAAAAAAAGAAGATTAATCTACGAAAAGGTGTGTCTGGGTGTGACTGCGAGTGGACATATGGAGCTTTTATTAAGAATGATAAGAATAAGAATGACTTTATTAATCTCCAAACGGAAATTCATTTGTTTATCAACTCATCTACCATTTGCAGAAGAATTAAAAAGCCTGATGGTTGTAGGATCTTCTGTATCTCTGTGACTCCATCTTGCATCAAAGAGAGAGGAGTCGTCCACCACTGCTGTTCGGCCCATCAAGGTGTTATGAAGTGGATGATCTGAGTTGACAGAATGGTGTGTTCAGTTCATCTCCCCACCACATCGCCCAGAGTCCACCAGAGAAACATGACTGAAGTCTCCTGATATTATTAAAAGTGCCTCAGGATGTTTAGTCGGTATCCTAGCAATGACTTCATGGAGAACTTCGGTTATTCAGTGGTTGCCATTGGGTTGGATATGCAAAAATGTATATTTCATGAGTCTTCACCAATATCTCCAGCTCATCTTGTTGGACAAAGAGTTGACAATTCCCATGATGCCTGACTGCAGAAAGGGCCACAAGTAGGCTACATCTCCACTTCCAAGCCTTCACCTTTGCACCAGGCGAAGAACCGCAACAGATTTCAGGGCATAGTCAGAGTGTGCAGTAAAACTGTTGGTACTCCACTAAAAGACATTTCCTTGCTGCACAAAACTGGGGCCCTGAATAAAGCAAAACTCGTCCTGGCTGACCCTAGCCATCCCTTGGCACCTGAATTTAAACTGCTCCCAACCAGACGCAGATTTCCTGGCCGAGATGCAGGACCAACAGATTTTAAAAATCCTGCCACAGCACTGTGGTCACTTTAACTCCTGTTTCATCCAGGATGGCATTGTTGCACTTTATTGGTTGTTTTATTTTATCAACGATTGCTAATTGTTGTCCTGTGTGTGTATTTTATTGCTACTTTTATTATTAGCTATGTCATCGTCATCGTTGTGTCACTGTTGTGTCACTGTTGTGCTTTTTGTTTTTATTGTTGTTTTACTGTTGTTTTATGCTGCTGGCTGCACTACAAATTGCCCCCCGGGGACAATAAAGATCTCTTGACTTGACTTGAGGCAACCACAAAAACACCTCTTCATCTCAGCTGGAACAGTCATCCTCCAGACCTGCTGCTCTGTTTTCAAAGTAAGAAGCTCCTCTCCTGAACAAACGCCTCAGGACAGGAAAAAAACAAACAACAACAAAACTCAGAGCTACAGACTTTGCTGTGTGCAGTTATAGTTAAAATGTTATTCAAAATGGCCTCAATGCAGCACTACACTAAACTGTGGAAATGTCAATGAAATAAATAAAAAATAAAAATGCCTATAATGAATGACACACTTTCTCTTCACAAACCTTAGTTCTACAGTGTTGTGTGGAGCAATTTTCATTGGTTTAACATAGCCTATATGCTCCTATTCATTGTGTAAAGTTTCATTGTGATAGGAGTAAAGGAAAAAAAAAAATAGCTCCATTGGGGTGTATTGTTTTTTGGCCTTATTGGCACCATATAAATCAATCTTGGATTGATGAGAATTAAACATATTTCCCCTACTAGGATTTCTTAGGACTTTTAGTAGCCTATGTTGTTCTGGACACCTCATAGAAATGATGTATGGTGAAAAAAATTCTATTAGCCTACAATTAGCTAGTTCTATTTTGGGGTCCAGATAAGATAAGATTGCCTGGACTTGCCCTAGACTAAATTAACCAATGACAATGACTGTAGGCAATACAAGAATGCATAGACATTAGGCTATTTTACAACCAGAGAAAAAAAAACTTAACAAATAAGTGAAATAAAGAGATAAAATATAACTGTAAACAAATGGGGCCTACATGTGCACACTGTCCAGTTCTCTCCAATTGCAAAGTCTTGTACAGTAGGCGGCGGTATTCGCCTTAAAGTTGATTGTGATTCGTCAGTAAATAAAGAGAGGAAGAGGCAGAGCAAGAAAGAGCAGAAGGCGGAGAAGTTGTGTCGGGGCTGCGGACACACGGACAGTGTGTGTGATGGCAGGAGGAAGGTGAAGAGTCGAGCGGCCGCTGGGAGAAGCCTCAGTCACAGAGCTCCGCTGGAGAAAACGCCTGGTTGACCCGCAGCGCAGCGGCAGCGGCTAGCCGAGCCGAGCTGCAGCCCGACACCGTGACAGCAGCCCCGGCCACTGAGCCGCCGAGAGGACCGCTACCAGCCAATGAACCGTGAGTAGAGTTCAACTGGAGGCTGGAGTGTCGAACACAATATAAACTAACGGTGTCGTGGGTTGGAAATAACACCGTTTGATGCCCTCGCGGTAACACAGTTGAACCGCTGGAGTTGAGCTAACGCTTGCTACGCTAGTGAGTTCCATTATCGGACAGGGATTTGCCTGCTCTTCTGAGGTTTAAGCTTTTCTCTTCAACCCGTTGATTTATTCAAATGTCTCCGGTTCAGAAGTTCTCTAACGGACCATCAGCTCGGTCACACTCTGGTCATGGTTGTATGGAAAACTACCTGTCACTCGGTTTAGTATTCTCCTCTGTTTTGTTGGCTAATTAAAATTTCAATGCAACTGGTAGCCTATGTGCTGTACATACGTGACCCCGACTCACTCACACAGCTGAAGCTTCAACGTGTTGCTTCAACATGAGCACCTTTACAAACCTCTGCCTGCCTTTAATCCTCTGCTGCTCTTTTAGACTACACAGTCCAAATCTGTGCTGAAAGCTGGGAGATAAGGTAAACCACAATACCAGTCACATAGAGTCAGCGGTTTTCCTCTGGATCAGCACTATAATTCTGCTTCCATCTGATTTATGTAAATTCACCCAGATGTGATGTAGTACTGTGTTACTGTCTGCCCCTCTGCTTCACATTGGTACAGCTGATCAGTGTGTTCTGACTTAGATCTGAAAGACAAAGTGGAATGAATGGAGAAGTGTCTGCTCTGAGTTGGAGACGTGTGCAGAAGTGAAGAGGAAGGTCAGGTCATCATTCCAGAGAACACTCTTTAAAGTAAATGACTGACATGTCGGTGCTGCTGTGGGTCTCTCCATCATGACAGTGGAGATGAATAATTAACAGGTTTACAAGAGGTCACCTGACATCTCACAGGAACACATGTCCTCAGGTTCTACTTGACCATGCTTATGCTTCCATACAAATGTATTGCATGTGTAGCCTATCAATACATAGGCTACTTGAAACAGTTCTTTGCGATATCCACGGCTTCATGAAGGACTGGTCTGTGCCTGTGAAAATACAACATCCTGTTGTAATAATAATAGAATATAAAACTGGATTAAGTGCTGTTTACAGAAGTAGTGCAATCTCCAAAATGTCACAAGGTTTGTGTCGATCTGGGAGAATTTATTTACTTTTAAAATAAAAAAAATTCAACTCAATTCCCTCAATAGAGAAACAAACGGACTCATCTGTTATAAACTATCTGTAACTAAACCAAACTCATTCCAAACAGCTGCCTCAGGACTTTCTCCACTGAGATCTATGAATCGTGTGTAGATCCTGGCCAAGTTACAAGAACATTGACTATAACCTGTGTGTTGATGGTCTGTTAACATATCCCTCTTTGACTTGTTGTGATAGTTCACAAAGCAGACCAACTATAATATGAAGTGTTGTTGTTATTCCTCTGTCTGTGTCTACAGAGAGATTTATATTTGCTGAGGAGATCACCATGTGGTTGGGAGCTCGCTAAGTGATCAGCATTGGAAAGAAACATTTTCTCTGTTGCCAAGTAGCAGCGTGACAAAATACTTTAATTTCTGCACTGACTGGATTGTTACAGTTGGTAGGAGATGCATCCTTCATAAGCTCCACAATTAAACAGTCATTATTCCTTCACTATTTAGCCAGTATCTTAGTAGAGTAATCAAGAGTTTCTAAAGTTTTCCAGAATAATGCCCTGGACCTACTTTTATTATGTTGTTAACAGGAAATAGCATAAACAAATTCTCTACCAAAAAAAGAGGAATCACAGCGGCTGATCTGATTAAAGTTTTGATGATGCGTACAAACTGAATAGAATGTCCAAACAAAGTTTCCAATGATAATCAAGATTTATTTTCTCTCTTTATCACATTTGTTACTCTAATAACAAAACCAAATCCTTTGCATACAAAAAAAGAGTCTTTTTTCCAATATAAAAATAATATACATAGGCCTACTACTTGAAATTGTGAATGATGTCACTTCTTCCCTCTCAGGAAGTCCACCAAAATAAAACAAAAATAACACAAATGAGCATGAACACAAATTAATTTAGGAATAAACAGTTACGTCTTTTAAAATAGATTTTACAATGTGGCCACACTGTATTTAAAAAAACAGTACATTATAAAACAGCAGTTCAAATGAATGAATTCCAGGAATAGCTGACAATTCCTCCCATAGGATTGGAAAAAATGAAAGAATGAACCTCTATCTTTCACTGCAACTTCAAAATTAAATAATATTTGCAAGAAAATGTCAGTTTTATAGTGGTGAAACTAATATACTCAAAGACGTGGTATTGGTTCAGTGCATAGATTCTCATATGTGGATGCCCCAGTCTGCATGCTTGACTGTATGAGAGGGTTTCTGATGCTGGAATCAGACTGTAGCTTCAAGATCTTAACGTGTTGAGACGGTTTGTGACCTCTGACCCTGCAGCTAGTTGTTAATGTGAGCCAGTAAATGTTTGACCTGCTGCTTCATCACATCTGAGGGTGTAGAGGGTAAAACCTGCTGATCCACCTCAGTCCAGGAGAGAGGACAGTTCAGTCAGGAGAACATGAAGTAGTGTAGAATCACAACTTTGACTGATTAACACCGGTGATGGTCTGACAGGTGGAGACGGAGAGAGCACAGAGCGCTCCTGCTCCCAGGAATTCTGTGCTTCCATAAGAACAGAATTCACTGAGCGGAATTAGAATCAGAATTGTTCACACTCAAACAGTGTGATCAAACAACAAAGACTGACAAATCCCACCTCTCTCTCTCTCTCCCTCGGCAGCATAATGTAAGACGATGCTCGCTTGGCCACCATGGCCAGTGTCACGCTGCGGTACTTCTGTTATGGCTGCCTTGTCACCTCGGCAACCTGGTCCGTCCTCCTCTTCCTCTACTTCTCCATGGGGGCTGAGCCCGGCCATGGCAGGACCCCTGTGCAGCATCGAGGCCAGCCAATCACCAGGGGCCAGGCCGGCCGCAGGGCGGGGGGCCGGCCTCCGTCGGCCAATAAGGAAGTGGAGCTGCTGCCAGAGATGGGTGAGAAACTGTGGAGCTCCAATAGTTATCCTTTAATTGATTGATTAGGGGAAAAAGTAATGATTCTAGACTCCTTATGACACTGAACTGATAACTATGATGTAATAACTCAGGACTTTACTGATTTGTTCACACTGTTCAGACAGCTTAATGTGCAGATACGATCTGTTCACTGATCCACAGTCAGATGTTCCACACTGTTTAAATCAGTTGACTGGTCTGTAGTCAAAGCTATTCCCTCCTGATAGACCTTTTCAGAGAGTATAAACAAAGACAGGTGTGGCTCATTAGAAAACGCTCTGGTACACTAAATGGAATGGAGCCTTAATTAGTATCCTTGGTAACACCTGTATTTGTTTATACTCTCTGAAAAGGTCTATAGAGCAGTGTTTCCCATGAGGTGTAGAACACAGAAGCATCAGGAGCAACAGTCACACAGATAGGTTGTCTAAACTCATCTGTTGCTCAGAGCATTCTGCTGCAGCTGGGTTGTGTGGTACAATGAATTCTGGGTAAATTAAGTCTTTTTTTCAAATTAAAAAAAAGAAATGACTAACCGAGGGACCTCATCCAACCTAAGAGCTCCTCTACAAAAAATGTTTTTTTTTTTTGGAAGAATTCATCAGTTACCATTGATGTTTTTAAACAGAGAAGAAAAATTTGATTTGGAAAAAATGTCTCATTGTTCTCTCCAGAGTTTTATTAGCTGCTCCGGGTCAGCACACATCTATTGATGGTTACTATGGTAACATGTTCTTAGACCATTCAGGGAGGGTAAGGTGGCCAAAGTTTTAGTCTAAAAATGAGTCGGTTTTTATTTGTGTGAAACAGTCTGACTGTCAGACTGATGTTACTTAGCAACACTACAGACGAGTCCAGACAGTTTAGAGCCCAGGTTGACAGATGGGTAAGATTAACTTTAGGCCAAACTCTAGCACAGGAACAGGGCTGTTTAGAGAGGATGAAAAGAGCTGTGATGTTTGATCCTTGGGGTATTTTGACTGAAGCATGTCACAGACATGTCTATAAGACACCTGGGAACTATTTAATCTGTGGAAAAGGGGCATGATATGTCTCCTTTAATCAGTGTAAGTCAAAGCAGCAGCAGCAGCCTCACAGGTTCTGAAGTCTCTGACCATCTCTGTCTGCAGGGATGATATTCAACGAAGCGGATCAGGAGATCAGAGACACAGGCTACCATCAGCACGCCTTCAATGTCCTCATCTCCACCAGACTGGGCTACCACAGAGAGCTGCCTGACACCAGAGACTCCCAGTAAGAGCCCATAGTGCTGCTGAGACCAGCACATGTTCAGACACAACATATGACCAATCACATGGCCTCCCAATCTGACAGCTGCCTTAAGGATTATGTGTGTGTGTGTGTGTGTGTGTGTGTGTGTGTGTGTTATAGCATTAAAAGGCAGAGCTGATACGTTGTAAAGCTCCTTGTTCTTGTTTCACTTAAAGGGAAAGTTCAAAATTTGTGGCAAATTGGCCCATTGCCATAATCCCTATAGTCATAGCAGTAGGTTCGTTACCTTTAATTGTCGGTGCAAGCTATTTTTAGAACGGCCGAGCCGCAAGCTGCTCAGAGCTACGCTACGGAGGCTCATGGGATTTCTTGGTTTCCCTCATTCAACTCGTCAAATACACAATCCAACAACTCCAAAACGCTCTGGTGGACAAGTTGTGACCTGCACATTCACCACTCTTTGAGATAATAACAGAACATTAGAAGACAGAGTTGTTTTCGAGGCAAATGCAGAGACTGCTTGCCGAAAAACTGCCCCCAACAGTAACGTGTATCAACGGTTTTGCATGGATTTACCTAAAAAAACAACCATGTCTCGTAACGTTCAATTATTATCTCACAGCGTGGTGAGTGTGCAGGTCAGAACTTGTCCACCAGAGCGTTGTGGAGTTGTTGGATTGTGTATTTGATGAGTTTGATGAGGGAAACCAAGAAATCCCATTAGCCTCCATAGTGTAGCTCTGAGCAGCTCACGGCTCTGCTCCGCCGTTCTAAAAATAGCTTGCGCTGACAATTGAAGGTAACAAACCTACTCCTAAAACTATAAGGATTATGGCAATGGGCCAATTTAAGCTTTGTTGGTATTTTGATATCTTATAATAATAATAATAATAATAATAATAATATTAATCTCCCTGCAGGTGTCGGGATAAGGTGTATCCTCTTGCCCTACCTTCTGCCAGCGTAGTGATCTGTTTCTTCAATGAGGCGTTCTCCGCCCTGCTGAGGACAGTCCACAGCGTACTGGACCGAACTCCCACCTACCTGCTGCACGAGATCATCCTGGTGGACGACCACAGCGAGCTGGGTAAAGTCCAGGAAACGTGTGGTGATGATGAGAGCTGCAGAGACAGGGAGGCTGTGTGGGTTCTGACTGATGTGTGTTTGTGTGGGTCCAGAGGAGCTGAAGGACAACCTGGACCAGTACGTCAGCCACAAACTACACGGGAAAGTCAAACTAGTGAGGAACCAGAGGAGGGAAGGACTCATCAGAGGACGCATGATAGGAGCCTCTCATGCTACTGGTACATCCTCCACCCTTAATCTATGCATCCTTATATCCTACATTCTTAATCTATGCATCCCTATTCCAGAACTACATCAACTGTGGATCAGAATAATAATTTAACCGGTCTTTACAACATTGTTAATTTGGATGTACTCACTGTCTCCCCTCCAGCCTTGAACCCAACAGTCCTGTCCCTATAGCCCTGTCCCCTACAGCCTTGTCCCTTAGAGAATTGTCCCCCATAATCTTGTCACTTACAAACCTTTCCCCTATAGCCTTGTCCCCTACAGCCATGTCCCCTTCATCTCTATCCCCTGTCCCTTTGTTTCTTACTCTTAACCTTGCCCCTTCAGCCTTATCCCCTATCCCCTTGTCTCTTACAGCATTGTCCTCCATAGTCTTGTCTCTTACAGACCTGCCCCCTGTAGCCTAGTCCCCTACAGCTTTGTCCCCTTCAGCCCTATCCCATTGTCTCTTACAGCCTTGTCCCTTACAGCATTGTCCTCCATAGTCCTGTCTCTTACAGACCTGTCCCCTGTAACCCTGCTCCCTACAGCCGTGTCCCCTTCAGCTTTATCCCCAAAAGCCTTGTCTCCTACAGTCTTGTCCCCCATAATCTTGTCTCCTACAGACCTGTCCCCTGTAGCCTAGTCCACTACAACTTTGTCCCCTTCAGCCTTGTCCCCTTGTCTCTTATAGCCTTTGTCCCCCATAGTCGTGTCTCTTACAGACCTGTCCCCTAGAGCCCTGCTCCCTACAGCCTAGTCCCCAACAACTTTGTCCCCTCAGCCATATCCCCTGTGGCCTTGTCCCTACAGCCTTGTTTCCTGTATGATTAAAGCAGAAGTAAGCGATCCGGTCGTTTTGGCTAATGCTGCGTTCCAGGCAGGCTTTTGAAACCGTAAGTTACGACTTCAAGTCACGACTTGTGTGTTTGTGTGTTTCAGACCAAACACTCTATGTAAGCGATTGCTGTCGGAAGATAGAACTATTTAAGACTTATATTAACACAAAAATATCGCTTACTTCTGCTTTAATCTACGTCACCTACAGGAAACCCACCTATCACTCCCCACTCCCCACTCCCTAAATCCTACATCCTACATCCTACATCCTCTGTGCCGGTTCCCTTCCTGTCTGTAATATGACACATTCAACAGGTGCTTTGAGAATCACATGAACAGATGTAGTTTGGTTAGTTTGGTCTTATGTATCATGAGAGGACAGACAGCCAGGTTTGAGGCACAGACAGACTGAAGCCTCCTGTGCTGTGTGTCCAGGTGAGGTGCTGGTCTTCCTGGACAGTCACTGTGAGGTGAACCAGGCCTGGCTGCAGCCTCTGCTGGCTCCCATCCAGAGGGACCGCCGCACCGTCGTCTGCCCCGTCATCGACATCATCTCGGCCGACACGCTCACCTACTCGCCCTCCCCCATCGTCAGGGGCGGCTTCAACTGGGGGCTTCACTTCAAGTGGGATCCGGTGCCCCCCTCCGAGCTCAACGGGCCCGAGGGAGGCATCGGACCAATCAGGTAACCAGATGACCGTCAGGGAACCAGCTGAGCAGAAGTGATCCAGTAGATTTCCCTGAAAGCTCACCTCTAACACCCCCCCCCCCCTCCCCCCCAGGTCCCCCACCATGGCTGGAGGTCTGTTCGCCATGAACAGGAAGTACTTCAATGAGCTGGGCCAGTACGATGAGGGCATGGATATCTGGGGCGGGGAAAACTTAGAAATCTCCTTCAGGGTGAGAACACTGTTTTACTGGCTGACAGTAAAAGTATCATCTATTTATTTTGATGGGGTATTAAAGGGATAGTTCAACATTTTTGGCAAATTCGCCTATTGCCATAATCCCTAATAGTCATAGCAGTAGGTTCATTACCTTTAATTATCAGTGCATGTTGTTTTGAGATCAGCGAGGCAGAGACGTGAGCTGCTCAGTAAACACAATGGAGGTGAACGGTACAGGTTCCCTGTCCCTCATCAAACTCATCAAATACACAATCCAACAACTCCAAAACTCTCTGGTGGACAAGTTGTGACCTGCACATTCACCACACTATGAGATAATAACAGAACGTTACAAGACAGAGTTGTTTTCGAGGCAAATGCAGCCGGAACTACATGTGCAGGTCACAACTTGTCCACCAGAGTATTTTGGAGTTGTTGGATTGTGTATTTTATGAGTTTGATGAGGGACAGGAGACCTATACCATTCACCTCCATTGTGTTCACTGAGCAGCTTGCGTCAACATGCACCGATAATTAAAGGTAATGAACCTACTGCTATGACTATAGGGAGGCAAAAGGTGAATTTGCCAAAATGTTGAACTATCCCTTTAACACTGGGCATGGGGAAAGAACCAGTTAAATGGCTCGGCTGCACCTGTGGATGTATCAATGTAAGGTTGTGTGTGTGTGTCTCAGATCTGGATGTGTGGGGGTCAGCTGCTCATCATCCCCTGCTCCAGAGTGGGTCATATCTTCAGGAAGAGGCGTCCCTATGGCTCACCGGGGGGGCAGGACACCATGGCCCACAATTCCCTGCGGCTCGCCAACGTATGGATGGATGACTACAAGGTAAATACACACGCTGCTGGAATGCATTAGGCAGCTCATGCATCCTCTGACCTCACTTCCTGTGTTTGTGTGCTCCAATCAGGAGCAGTATCTGTCTCTACGTCCAGAGCTGCGTGAACGCAGCTACGGTGACATCAGCGAGCGCGTGGCGCTGAGGAAGCGGCTGCAGTGTCACTCATTTCGATGGTACCTGGACACAATCTACCCTGAGATGCAGACCATCGCCAATGGCAACAAGCAGCAGCCACCGCTGTTCATCAACAAGGGTCTGAGACGGCCCAAAGTCCTGCAGAGAGGACGGGTACCTGAACCCCACTCTTTATTCTCATGTTTATCTCTTCATTCATTCATTCATGTAGTAGGCCTGTCTCTTGATTTATAACATTAACTAATGAAACGCGTTACAATCTGTGATTCATCGCTTTTTTCCTCTTGAATGATTGAAAATGATTGAATTAATGTAGAGTAAAAACAAAGGAAATCGATTTAAATTCTGTTGTTTGATATAGTTACATTTTATAAACTCTGAACACAGTTTCTCTCCTGTTAGAGACAAATTTCCACAGAAACCATCAAAACCATTAAAGTTCACTGTCACTTGTTCTTACATGCACTGACGGTAATAATGACAAAACCCAGGCTGTATGTTAAAGTGCCAGTTGAATTTTCAAACCATCACAGCCATTAAAATGATCATCTTAGATGCTGCAGTGCAGTGTAGTGATGGAGTGGCCCTGAGTGGCTGGACTTCATCTTAATCAAAGCTTCTATATACACTATGCTTCTGTTCTCATACATAGTATATTATATTATATCTTGATTGAGGTGAGGTGTCCAACCTCTGAGATAAACTTGGCTGTCCTGTGGAACAAGAGCCTGAATAAATGATTACACGCCTATACCCCGTTTCCATTCACTCAGTCAGTGATTGTGCAGCTGCTGCTGAATCATCAGCTCTCAAATATTATATGCTTATTGATATCAATGGACTACTAATGATTTAACAACCCCTGACATCTTGTCAGTTGTTTAGAGTCAGTGATGAGTTTCAGAGAACAGAGCTTTTTCTTTCTTTCTTTTTTTCTTAAATAAAACAAAACAAAAAACATAAAATATTTGAGATTAACACATTAAATTTGACAGTACTGTAATCCACTCATTCATGTATCTATTAATTCGTCTATCCAACCATTCATACATTCATTTATATGGTCGCCCATGTATCTAGTAGTCATTCACCATTCATTTATCCATCCATCCATTAGTCATCTAATTATGTTATGTAGTTTTATAAAATAAAATATAAAAATTAATTATGCTTTGTCTGCCATCGTCCAGCTCCATAACCTAGCAACCGGCCGTTGCCTGGTGGCCCAGGGCCGAGCCAGTCAGAAGGGTGGAGCCGTGGTGCTGCGGCCATGTGACCCCCGAGACCCCGAGCAGGTGATTTGAACCTGATTGGTGGTTAATTTCCAGTTTTTACACATGGAGTCGGTCTAACTGGCCTCAGCGTGACCTTTGACCCTGACTGTGTGTGACCTGTGTGTGTGTAGGAGTGGGCCTACGACGAGGAAGGTCAGCTGGTCCTGGCAGGTCTGCTGTGTCTGGACGTGTCAGAGGTCAGGACCTTCGACCCCCCCAGACTGATGAAGTGTCACGGCTCAGGAGGGTCACAGCAGTGGAGCCTGGGGGTAAGACACACATGCAAACACACACATTCATTTTTCTTTGATTATGGATAGTTAGTTTTGTTTCTCTTTTCACTGCTCACACATGTTCAAAAAAAAGATTTCAATCAATCAATCAATCAATCAATCCTGATTATAATATCTGTCAGTGTGTGATGAGCACTGTGCCTGTGTGTGTCTCTTTCCTGCAGAAGTCTAACCGGCTCTACCAGGTCTCAGTGGGTCAGTGTCTCTCCGTTGCCCAGCCGATCGGGCCCAAGGGTTACGTCTCCATGGCGATCTGTGATGCGTCACAGGCACAGCAGTGGCAGCTGGAGGCCTGAGAGGAGAATGTTAGTTTTAAAGACAATCAGGAAGGAGAGTATGTCTGAAGTGTCTGTGTGGCCCTCTGTGTTTTTAGGTTTTAGTTTTTCTGCTCAGGAGTAAATCCATGTTTTTAAAGGTTTTCATTTTGATTTTAAAACAGTGAATGAATGTCAGCAGGCCCTGGAATATCCTGTCATTTCTGTCTAATTTTCATTGGGCGGGACAAAGATGATGGGCCTCCCGCTCCCTAAAAGTCCTGTTGACCTGGCAAACACTAAGAACTCTGAAGGGTTTAGTGAGACGTTTTAATTTTTCAGGTTTTACTCCACCACAGTGACACCTGGTGGCTCAGAAAAGATGAAAACGAACAATATGATGTGCATCATATCTGGAGTCGCACCATATCAGGCTGGTTTTAAAAGAACGATGTGGATCCAGTGGTCTGGAACTCAGTGACGGTATCACAGCAGCTCAACAACTTTTTGTGTCTTTGTGTCATTTCTTCATCAATAAATATAAACTCTGAAGTGTTTAGACTGTAAAATGTTCTTTCTAACAATCAGATCCTGGAGTCATGGGCTGTTATACACTTGTTTCTCACTGAGATTGTTGTGGATCTTGGTGCAAACTTGAGCAAGAGAGCAAAGCTAAAAACCAGAACGTCCCTGCACTCAGAGGCTGAAAGTAGTTCATGTGGAGAAGCACTCAAAAAAGAGATTTCTCTTAGTGCTTAAAGTGTCACGTAAATCTGGGAGAAGACAGAACTCATAACTCCCAAAAATCATAATGAGACTGTCCATGTTTTAAAAATCTTACATGATGCTAAATAATAAATATACTGTTTGAATTGTGGGGGGATTTGATGGTAGTGGAGCATGTTGCAATAACGTCTACTAACTGAATACTAGTAGTCAGTGCAGAAATGAAATGTTTGACAACTTTACACTGCTGACTACTTAAAGATCTCCCAGTCATGTATAAGCAAATCATAAAACAATGCTCTGTAGACTTCACTTCATAAGAAAGTTCATAATATTCACTTTAAATGTTCAACAACTACAGAGTGAAATAAAGCAGCAGATTATTGATGGAAAGATGAATGGCGCCATGCACAGGGAAGTTCTTAAAACAATTTGTTGCCAGACAGTCAGACAGACACGACTGGATCTTCTGTAAGTAGCTGATACGACACCTGAAGATGAAAAGCACAATGAGCCTGATGGAGCTGAATGACAAGAACTGGTTTAAAAAAGACCTGAACTGTTGAATCAGTGTAAATAAAGAGTAAAACAATGTACAAAACAGCAGATATGTCGTGTGTCGGATGCAGATTGATTTTCACAGCAGGTCGAATTGCAGAGCTTCACACACACACAGACACACACATGCACGGGCGGAGTTAATTTGTCATCATGCAGTCTGAGCAGCTGCCAGCTGATTGGTCGGTTGGACTGAATCTGCCTCATAAAACCACATTTAGAAATTTAGAGAAAACTATTGATCTGTAGCTCTTTGACCAAACAAAGTGTGTGTGTAATGACAAGATTACAGCTGTGTGTGTGTGTGTGTGTGTGTTGGTTGTTTATGTCTCTGAGTGACTGTTGTGGTTGGAAAAGTACAAAAACTTGAGGAGGCTCTCTGCAGGGAACCGTGATTCTGCTCCCCACATGTTGTGTGGTGGTCTAGAGGAGGTCCAGGTCCTCCAGGTCCAGATACCCCAGGAAAACAGATCAGTTACAGTCTGAATAGCAGCAATCTGATTACACAAGAAATCTGATTACTCTGCCAGAGTCAGCATTACTACATTGACTCCCATCAGGATGATGTTTAACTGTCAGAGCCCCATGTGTCCTCCTCGTTTGTGTGTGTGTGCGTTTGTGAGAGAGAGAGGTAATCAGTGGTAAGTGGAGTGTGTTTCTGGAAGGAGACGATCAGCCGCCTGCAGCCGATCAATACACAGATCAATACTGGGGAGGGAGGGAGCGATCTAACAGGTCATTATCTCTCTGCGTGTGTGTGTGTGTGTGTGTGTGTGTGTGTGTGTGTTTGTACAGTCATTGAGGGTGAGGACCACTTTTAAGTTGTTCTGGTTCTGATGTGGTTTTAGAACCGGGTTTAGATCAGAATGAGAAGGCGGGGTCACTTCTCTCTCTCTCTCTCTCTCTCTCTCTCTTTCTGTGTGTGTGTGTGTGTGTTCATGACTTAATTATGCAAAACACTTGTTTATACAAACGGTGAAATTGTGTTTGACTGTCAGTTGAACTCCAAACTTTCTGTCAGACATTTTGAAGATGATGCCAAGTTTTGAGTTCAAACTCTGGTCACTTACGTAGACACACACACACACACACACACACACACACACACACACACACACACACACACACACACACAATGATTACACTGACTAGTCAAAGTCTGACTGCAGTTTCCATCCATGACATCACACCATTATCTAGACCCCTACACCTGGACCTCCTCCCTGCGTCTCCTGGACCTCCTTCCTGTGTCTCCTGGACCTACTGCGTCTCCTGGACCAGCTCTCACTCATGGTGGATGACTGACTCACGGTTGAGCTTCATCTGATTGTGAATCAGCATCTGGTTTCCGATGGAGTTACAGGGAGAGTGTAACAGCATCAGAGTCTAAGTATGTCAGTAAAATGATCTGATCTAATACTGGAACCCTCGTTACAGTAACACAAAGCTACACACTCTTTCACATCCACTGGTACATGAGCTGCAGACTGCAGCATCAAACACACTGAAATATTGATAACAAAAAAGACGATTCTCAAACACTCAAACACATCATGATGGATGGATGGATGGATGGATGGATGGATGGATGGACGGACGGACGGACGGATGGATGGACTGATGGATGGATGGATGGATGGATGGATGGATGGATGGATGGATGGATGGATGGATGGATGGACGGATGGATGGACGGGCTGATGGATGGACTGATGGACTGATGGACGGATGGATGGACGGATGGACTGATGGATGGATGGACGGAAGGATGGATGGATGGATGGATAGCTGCATGGATGGATAGATAGATGGATGGACAGATGGATGGATGGATAGATGGACGGATGGACGAATGGATGGATGGATGGATGGATGGATAGCTGCATGGATGGATAGATGGATGGACGGATGGATGGATGGATGGATAGATGGACGGATGGACGAATGGATGGATGGATGGATAGCTGCATGGATGGATAGATGGATGGACGGATGGACGAATGGATGGATGGATGGATGGATGGATGGATAGCTGCATGGATGGATAGATGGATGGACGGAAGGATGGATGGATAGATGGACGGATGGACGAATGGATGGATGGATGGATGGATGGATGGATAGCTGCATGGATGGATGGACGGATGGATGGATGGATGGATAGATGGACGGATGGATGGTTGCCACAGATAAGGGTGAAAAGGTTAAAGTGCCAGAGCAGTGACTTGAACGGTTTCATGTTTCCGTGCTGCGTTCAGGGACCCAACACGAACATGAATCAGGTCAATACGGCCTAGTGAGTGACAGTGAAAGCAGCTCAGGCTCGTATTGATTTCCATTCTCCATCAGAGGAATAATAAACTGCCTCAGTCACATCGCTGCACACGTTTTCCTCCAGGTCACAAACGATCACACAGATTTCCATCAACATCTGCAGTTTGTCACAGCTGATTAATGACTGAGCCTGTTCCTCAGGCACGATCAAAATGAGCATGTTCAACATTTAACTTCCGATTTCTCGTCTGGAAATGAATCTCACTGCTAATGTTGTTGATAAAACATGATGGGAAAAGGTGTGAATGTATATGATAATGACAGTAAATTAACTCAAACTAACAAAGAAAAGTGATGATGAAGATGGTGACAGTCATTACTGTCAACAACATAATAACATAATAAAATGTAAAAGTGCCAGTGTTAGCCAACGGCTAGTTTCAGACTGTAGTCCTCCTGGCAAGGTGTTAAAAGCCATTAAAAAAAAACGACATAATAACATAATTCATATAGACAGGAAAAACACAAGAATCACAGAAAGTCAGTACACAAACTGGAATGTATCTATACAGATAATAAAACTACAAAGAGAGACAGTTAACATGACACTACTATAAAGACAAAGAAACAAAAAAACAAAACAGGAAGTATAGTGCAATTTAGTAAATTTAGGTGAGATGGGCTGTTTACGATGGATAAGATGGATGAAGATGCAACAATGCAAGACCAGAACAGGGTTTCTTGATGGAGTTGTGCTAGGATGGGTTGAGAACACAATGAAACCAAATATACAGTGTGATAAAGTGCTACAGTGCGCAAAAAAAAAAAAAAAAAAAAAAAACGTCAGGGATGGGTCGATGAAATGGGGGGTGCAGGGTTTTAAGGATGCCACCACTTTATGAGTTCCCTCTTTTTTGTTTTTGGTATTTCTTGGATAGCACTACTGTATACAGGCACTTTATATAATCTATGTCCTGTTTTAATTATCATACTACTACGAGGTTATTATTCAGTGCAAATTGGATGTTTTTTTATTAGGTTAGACCTGCTGCTATAACTCACTTTTTATTAGGAGTGCTTTTAAAAAATGTAGATAGGATATTGTATGCTGCATGTGTGTGGGAATGTATCATGTACGTGGTCTGTACTTGATGTTTTATGTGAGGACAACAGATGGAAAGTAGCTTCCTGTTAAATCTGCACACATCTCGTCATTTTTTAAAAATGATTAATGCAAGTGCACACTGTCCCTAAACCCAATATAATGTAAATACAATAGAATAATGATGATCTGAGGACAAAGACTAGGATCAGGTAATTGTTAAAGGGATAGTTCACCCAAAATTCAAATTTCATTCATTATCTACTCACCCTCATGTCGACTAAGAGCTGTGAGAATTTTCAGAGTCCTCCGTGCCTTCTCTGAGTTACGGGGGGGTCCGCGCAGCAGTATTTGTCCATATAATGGTTGTGAATGGATACCACTTTTCTTCGTCCAAAAAGACACACCAAAAAACATCCAAATACCTCCATACTGCTCGTCTGTAATGTCCCTCTGGTATTGAAGCCCCGACATGAGAAATTGTTCCGCCGGTCACACAGGAAGAGCAATGAACTGAGACACTGGGAACTTCTGCTACAAACAAGCTTAAAATATAGACTTATTTAATTTTTTTCGGAACAATTTCTCATGTCGGGGCTTCAATACAAGAGGGACATTACAGACGAGCAGTATGGAGGTATTTGGATGTTTTTTGGTGTGTCTTTTTGGACGAAGAAAAGTGGTATCCATTCACAACCATTATATGGACAAATACTGCTGCGCGGATCCCCCCGTAACTCATTTTGGGTGAACTATCCCTTTAACCTATAGCTAGCACAAAGTTTTGAAAATGTTGGACGAACATCAGGCATCAGAACCTGACAGGTGTCAGTTTTGTGAATCGACATGAGTCTGTTGTTGTTGTCTGTGGGACATGGACCTGGTTCAGTGACCTGATCACATTAAACTTTCTGATCAGCATGAAACTGTCTGAGTCTCAGCAGAACTGACCAGAACCAGAACTGACCAGACACATCTGCTTGTCAGATATCTATGGAACATCATCATATGCACACACATGAAATCTCAGTCATGAACACATTAATATCATGTGACGTGAGGTGAAAATTCACCGCCACACGGATCAATGAGGAAAGTGTTACTCATAACTGCAGCAGATACCAGAGGAGCTTGTGGGTGGTGGGTGGAGTGGGGGGTTGGTGGGGTTCTTGTATTGATCAGCTGCCCCCCGTCCCATCTTGTAAGTGAATTAAACTGAACTGTATGTGTGTGGCCCCCCAGGGCTTAATGAAAGAGGAGGTTACATCTGGGGCTCTGTGGAGAGGATCGATCAGAGAGAGAGAGGGAGAGAGAGAGGGAGGGAGGAGGGGATAAGAGGAGCAGGATGGGGAGGAGGGTGGGAGTACTGAGCAGTGTCTGCAGACCGAAACACTTTCTTTTTGTCAAGCTTCATTAGATCCAGAGAAATGGGAAAATGAGGAAAAATGGAAACAACAAACCAGGAGCAGGACTTTTATTTTGAAATTTCATAAGAAAATTGGTTAATTATACAAACCAATATTAGATCATATTTATATTTTTTCTATATTTTCATTTTCATTTTTGTGTTCATCAACAACCCAGGACGATGACAACTTACCCAGTGATGCTGTTGATCCTTGAGGTCGTCATGGCAATGATGGTTTGCCTGGTGGATGGAGTGCGGGTACTGAGCGGTGAGTCAAAACTCTGAAAAACCTTTATAACAGATTTAATACAGTAAAATACAATCATGTAGCCTATAAAAAACAATGATCACATACTCACAGCTGAACTGGACCTGAACTTTCCAGGAACTAAACTAACGGCTCCTGTTTGGTCAGTTAGTACAAGATCAGATATCAGATTAAAACACATTTATTAAATATGTCCTCTGTACATTATGATTATGACTTTGATGTTATTTGGCCAAGCTAGATCATTCTCTCTTTGATTTCTTCTCAGTTAATTAAAAAAAAAAAATCAAATTAAAATACATTTCTGTTTAAATGATCTCTGATGTTTGTAATGTTTGTACTTTTCAACCCCAGTAAACCCCATAATGATAGTCATGTAGCTCTGAATGATTTTTATTTATTTATTTATTTTTTTACCAATATTAATATCTTATCTTTCTTGTTGTTTTTCCACCTCTACAGTAAGACTGTAGCCTATAGCAACAGCTGGTATCACCAGAGTTGTGGTAGATGATGGGATGTGCTCTATGGGCTGTTGTCATGGTGTTCAGGTGGTTGCTATAGGACCTGCAGGTGGTTACCAGAGTCTTGTTACACTGTTGATTTATGGATAAATGCACTCTCATGTGGCTCTGCTAACAGGTGAACTAAGTAGGTAACAGGTGAGCTAACTGCTAACCATGCAGGTTAATGCTGATCAGTTCCAGTAGCCTAGCTGCTGCCTCCAAAATCTGACTGACACAACAACCACATCACCACCACTATATTACTACTAAAACTAAGAGCTATTTGAAAAGTGCCTTGAGATAACTTCTGATGTGAATTGCTGCTATATAAATAACGTGCACACACATGATTTGTCTCCAGCGTTGTGCTACACAACGATCTGCTCTGCTCTGAGTTACATCCTGAGCTGGATAATGGTCCTGCCAATGAAGCAAATCTGAGTTTGAGGGAGACAGAGGGGGGGGGGGGGGGGCAGTGGAGGGGTGGGCCGGGGGAGGCTGGAGGAAGACAGATATATATGGTGCTCTTTAGTGGCTTTAACAGTAAAGTGATGATGGTGCAGAAGAGAATCCAGCTAATCACTTAAAGTAGCTCTGAGTGTGTGTGAGGCTGTTTTAACCAGACTATTAATCACTGCAGCTTTTCATTGTGGAAACACACACACACAAACACACACGCACACCCATACAAAACACTATAGCAATGGTAAAATACTAAATGACAGGTTGTATAGAGACACTGCAGCTGGTCCAGATGTGACATCAGCTGCTGATGTGAAGCTTCCTGCTTTTTGTCTCACAGGTCAGATGGTGTGTTCAGGGAGCCCTGGGCGTGCGTGCTATAAGATTGCATATTTCCATGACGTGTCAAGTCGCGTTGCGTTCAGGGAGGCGCGTCAGGCCTGCGAGATGGACGAAGGGTCACTGCTCAGCATCGAGAGCCCGGCCGAGCAGACGGACATCGAGAACCTGCTGCAGGTGAGACGCACACCTGCTGTTCCCCTTCATCTCCCTCTGCTCCTCCTCTCAACCCTCTCCTCCTCTCCTCCTCTCCTCCAGGAGCTGCGTCTAGGAGCAGTGGGCAGTGCAGGAGGAGCAGGAGGAGGCGGTATAGCTGACAGTGACTTCTGGATCGGGCTGACTCGGGTGGGTGGAGCCGATCAGGTTCAACCTGAGCTCAGCAACACCTTCACTTCCTGTCCACAGCTCTACCACTGGACTGACGGCAGCCCCGCCTCCTTCAGGTGACTGTCACCTTTAAGCTCTATCAGGTGACCCATGGACAGCATCATGGTCGCAGCTGATTGGTAGTTACGGTGTTAGGACTATAAGACTATATAATATAATATAATATAATATAATCAGTGATGGGAATAACGGCATTACTAACGGCACTACTTGTTTTAGTAACAAATAATCAAAAAAGTGACTGTTTTCCCCCTTACAACGCTGTTATGACAATAAAATGCAATAATACACCCATTTAATTGTAGAATGATACCCTTTTTCAGTTCATCAGCTGTTTATCTGGAACTAACCAACTCACTCAGTATTCCTCCACACAGACAGGCTGTATCCCTCCGCCTCTTCAACACACCGCTGATCCAAACAGCTGATAGGTGGAGTGATGCGTCGTGGAGCCTGTCTGTGTGGAGGAATACTGAGTGAGTTGGTTAGTGCAGTAACAGGGGTTAGGGAGGGAAGTCCAAGTCATTTGACACATTTGAGCATTTTATAAAAGAGTAACGCAATAGTTAGGCTACTTTCATTGTAATTAATTACTTTTACTAGTAGTAACTCTGTTACTAACTCAGTTACTTTTTGGGGAAAGTAACTAATAATGTAATATAATATAATATAATAGTTTGCTTACTAAACCCAACCCCTAAGCAGCAACCATCCAATCATAGACAGTGACAGCAGATGATGATGATGATGATGATGATGATGATGATGATGATGATGATGTAGGAACTGGTATCTGGACGAGCCGTCCTGTGGAGGGGAGGCCTGTGTCGTCATGTACCATCAACCGACGGCACTTCCTGGACTGGGCGGAGCTTATCTCTACCAATGGAACGATGACCGCTGCAACATGAAACACAACTTCATCTGCAAATACCCACCAGGTACCATCAGCCAATCAGCTTCAGTATGATACACACAATTAATTATCATCAGCCAATCACCTTCAGGATGATTCACTCAGCCAATTACACTGGTTTACAGGTGAAAACCTCGGAAACAAAAGTAACTAACTTTGACCTGAATTAGGTCACAATAAAGGAAAAGTGCTTAGTGTAAATTGGCTCCAGTTTCCAAAATACAGCAGTTGGGTGTTAATTATAAACATATACAGTATATAATAATAAAAATGAGCCTCTACGTTCAGATAAATTTACAAACTTCCATTTGGTACAGTACCTTCAAAGTTATGAGACATTATGGTCAGACACCCCCCTCCCTCCCTTCCTCCATGTGTATAGATAATTATAAATCTTTATCAAGAAATATTTTGACCACTTTAACCAGCACCTTTATCATCTGTTTTCTAATTTGTCTACTTGAAACATATAAGAATTGGAACATTTTATCTCGGAGGTCGATAATTTCCCAAAATTTGTAGAGCAGTGTAATCATCAGTCAGTCAGTCAAAGTATGATTCACACAACCAGGTGCCATCGGCCAATCAGCTTCAGTCCTTGATAAATGATAGTTTGTTGGATTCCTGTTGTCTTTCAGAGAGCTGCTGTGAGACGGGCGACACACCAGGAGGCCGGAGCACAGGTGAACATGAATCATGTCAGTTACAGTTTGTCTGAATTGCTAAAACATGAATTGGCTTCTCTGAACCAGATCATCAAACATGTTCACTCACTAAAAAACACACTGTGAACTGGTGGTGAAGCATTGTGATGAACAAGCTGCACAAGTTAAACACAATCACAGCACAGGCGTCAAAGCTTTAAAAGGGGACATATCATGGACATATCACTTTTTGAAGGCTCTTTAACATATATCTGTGTTTGTTTTGCCTTCCTGCCCCCACAATGTGAGAATTGACAATCTGTAATTTTCAGGCTCCCTCGGTTGAAATCCATGTGGCTTTATGAGCTTTAATGATGTAACTAGTTTTCAAATTTGCATAACCCCTACCTGGTAGCAGTATAAGGGGCGGGGCAAGCAGTGGTTCATTTGCATTTAAAGGGACAGACACTGAAAGCAGCCGTTCTGAACAGAGCTGTTTTGAGAGGATGAAAAGAGCTGTGATGTTTGATCCTTGGGGGATTTAGACCAAAGCATGTCACAGACATGTCTTTAAGACACCTGGGAACTATTTTAATTTGTGGAAAAGGGGCAGAATACGTCTCCTTTAACACAATAACTGAGAACTGTTCACACTTTTTGATAAAGATGTGATGAAACCAACCATCATAAAGCAGGTCAGAGGCCACAGGTTGTTGAAGATTAGAGTTTGAACAAAACAATGGAGGAAAATAGAGAAACATGAGAAAATATGATCTGAAAACAGAGTTTGATTTGGAGCACAGCCAGAACAGTCTGGATGTGTGTGTCTGGTTCTGTGAGAAGAGTCAGAGGTTTGATTAAAGTAGTTTGACTTGTTGAGTTTTGTGTTTCACGGTTTAGAGAAAACCCAGAAGATGAATGTGTTTTAGCAATGTGTAAAACCAACTTAGATCATCAGGCCAAAGTGTGTGACTGACAGCTGTGTGTCGTGGTTGTGTGTCCTCAGAGGTGACAGCAGGTGGAGACGGGGACAAACAGTCTGGAGGAAGTGAAGAAGGTCGCCCTGAGGTCACCACAGCTGGAGCTCCAGGTACAGACTTCTGACTGCTCTGGTCTGTACCGGTCTGGTTTGTTCTGGTCTGGACTTGTCTTTGTAATTATCTGACTTGGACTGGACTGGTCTGATCTCAGCTATTCTGGCCTGGTCTGGTCTTTCCTGGTCTGGGTTATACTTGTCTGGTTTCTTCTGGTCTGGTCCTTTGTTTGACTGTCTCTCTGTCTGTCTGTCTGTCTCCCCTCAGGCATGTTACTGGTCTACGTGATCATCCCCACCATCCCCCTGCTGCTGCTCATCCTGGTGGCTTCTGGGACATGTTGTTTTCAGATGCTGAGCAGAAGGTGAGACCGGAGTACAGAGACTAGAAACAGCCGCCTCTCATCCTCCTCCTGTTAGTGCTGAGGATGCAGCTTTTACTGTGTGTGTACAGCTCAGTGATTATGACGGGTCACACACTCATGTCTTGTTAACGAGAGCTGAGCAGAGCGTGTGTGTGTGTGTGTGTGAGTTCATATCTGGCATCAGTCCAGGTGTTTGCTAGATGTTTGCTGAATCAGCTCACCGCCTGTTAATGTTCAGTTTTACTTGTGTCACTTTTTATTTCCTGGAAACCTCCTAACGACGAGCTGCTCACACCGTGTTAATCACAGTCTGCTGCTAATTAAGTCAAAGCTGCTGCACTTATGGAGAACCTGCTCCTTATGAATAATGGAGCAGCTCACAGGAAGCAGCATGATAAAGCCTCCTAATGAAACCACTCTGAGCTGTACTGCTGCTCATTATTGATCTGACTGGTGATCAGTTAATATACATGTTTGGTTTCATGTCAGGCTTGTGCAGTGTGTTGCTTGATTTGAATTTGGCAATCATCTGGAAAATAAAGAGTTCCTCTGCCCTACAAAGGCAAAGTGCAGTATCTGTAAAAATGCTGAACTGAGAAAAACTGCTTTTTGTGTTTTTCATTGTCAGGTTTAAGCATAAAATTATGAATAACTACCAAGTGTATAATTGATTAGATAAAGGTGGACTGAATTAAATGTATTTTGTAGTTTCTGCCCACTTTCTGACCAATGTTGACCGTTTTTTGCCTTGGTTTCACAGTGTTTTTTTTGGATGGACAGCAAAATAAAAAACCCAATAACTCTGGAAATTTATATCAAATTCTACCAGATTGAAGAGAATATGCCACACTTTTGATTGGTCAAAACATTTTTTTTTTTTTTAAATGCAGATACTGCACTTTGCCTTTGTAGGGCCTTCAGATCTTAAGAAGAGATAATCCTCTGTCGCAGGAGAAAGTACAAGTTAAAGTATTTGATTTTTGAATTTGAAAGTATTTTGAATATCATACAAAACCTGTAGAAAAACCATGAAAATACAATGAAACCAATTATCAGTAAATTACCTTTTTTTCCTTTAGGTTATGATGAGATTTGGTTTTATTAAACAAGTCTAACACTTACAAAGTAAATGACTCTTATTTCTAAATGTTCAAACACTGACCTCAGTTCAGATCATGTTTGAGGTGAAGCTGTGATCTGTAACTGATGGATCAGTCAATAAAGCTTCAGTTCAATTGTGTTTCAGCAGCAGGAGTCAGTGCTTCCTGGTCACATCTGACAAAGTGTACTTTGTGGACTCACATCACTAATCTATCAACACAATAATGAAGAGGATGACATCATCACCTCTCTCTCTGCAGCTCCCCCCGCACAAAGACGGCTGTCAGCCAACCAAACCTGTGGATCACCAGGGCGCCCAAACACGAGAGCATGGAGGTCTAAACCCAACCCCCCTCCCCCCCTATGACATCACAGTGACCTGAGCAGCAGATGGTGGTGGAGGGATGACATCACTCTTATCACGACTTGGCCATCATCCTCATCTTCATCATCATCACATGGAGGGTTCAGCGGATGGAGGACGTCACAGAGGCTCTTAGATGTTGACTGTTTATTTCTACTGTAATGACTCAACACACACACTGATACACACACACACACACACACACACACACACTTTCAAGGCACCTCATCCCATCCTTCTAGAGAACACTTCACCTGTCTGAGTTATTACCTCACCTGTGTTTCTTCTAGTGATGTAATGTGGAGTATACTGACTGTGAGACCGCCCCCTCTCCCCCGTGTTTAATTAGACATGTGCAGTCAATAGAAAGGAAAGTCAAGTCACTGCTGGGGGTGTGTTTGATCTCTGTAGGGGGGTGGGGGTGGGGGTGGGGGTGTTTTATAGATCTGTTAACTTACAGGAAAAGAACAGATGAGGAGAGGTTTGAGTTTCTGCTGAGGCCATGACATCATTAGTTCTGATCTGCAGAGAAGACCATGAACACCTGAACCTGGGCTGTGGACAAAAAGTCCAAATAATCTCCTTCTCTTAAAGGGATAGTTCAACATTTTAGCAAATTTGCCTATTGCCATAATAATCCCTATAGTTTTAGGAGTAGGTTCATTACCTTTAATTGTAGGTGCAAGCTGTTTTTAGATCAGCGGGGCAGAGACGTGAGCTCTGCGCGGTATTTTCCGCTTGTCCTCATCAAACTCATCAAATACACAATCCAACAACTTCAAAACACTCTGCTGGACAAGTTGTGACCTGCACATTCACCACACTATGAAATAATAACGTAACATTATGAGACAGAGTTGTTTTAGAGGCAAATGTAACCGGAACTACATTCCAGACTCGGCTGCTCGGCAGAGTGATTTCAAAAACGCAAGTAGTTCTGAGTATTTGCTTCATGTGTAATGTTACATAATTAGGGCCACGGGCCATCGCACTGGTCCCTGCTGTAGGGACCACACTCCCACACTCTAACACACACAGGTAACTTCATGTGATTACACACACACACACACACACACACACACACACACACACACACACACACACACACACACACACACACACACACAGGTAACCTAATGTGGTTACAGCTCCTCCATATCAGTGCTTATAGAAAGATGATCATGTGTCTGATCAGCTCTGTCTTGACCTTAAGATCGTGGGTTTGATTCCCATGTTGACAGAGATGGCAAAACCGGCAGTAGCCCCGTGGCCCATTCAAAATTTCCCCAGAGGAAATTTTCTGGTTATACGTTATTATCTCATAGTGGGGTGAATGTGCAGGTCACAACTTGTCCACCAGACCATTTTGGAGTTGTTGTATTGTGTATTTAGTTTGATGAGGGAAACATGGAAATACCGTGCAGCTCCATTGTGTTAGTGAGGGTCTAAGGGCAGAGGATGTTGTTATGATGCCATGTAAAGCCCTTTGAGACAAACTGTTAGTAAAAACAGGCTATACAAATAAAATTGCCTTGCCTTGCCTAGCTTAGCAGCTCACGTCTCTGCCCCGCCGATCTAAAAACAGCTTGCACCGACAATTAAAGGTAATGAACCTACTGCTAAAACTATAGGGATTATGGCAATGGGCGAATTTGCCAAAATGTTGAAATATCCCTTTAAGACATCTACGAGGTCAGGCAAGATGTGAAGGAGAACTCATGAAGACTTAGGTGTGGAGAGAATCCCACTGCAAAAGACATGAGTTCCTTTACTCACCATGAACAAATGTAAATAGGAGTGAAATGATGAGATAAGATGATAGGAAAGAAATTTACAGAGAGAATTTTGAGCCATATACATGAGAATTAATAAGGAACAGAGAAAGAGTAGAGAATACATTCTATCCAGATGTAGTTTACGGTCACAGCCTAAACTTTTGCAAATTGTATTCATTTGTTAAATACAAAAAAATATTTTAGAAAATTCCAAGATGGAGTGGGTTTAGTGAAACAATATTTATATTATAGTGTTGTTATGATGATGATGATATTAACTAGAGATTCAATATGTTTGATGATTTCATCAGGTCAGGATTGTGTCACAAACAGAAAGCAGCTGCTGTAACATGGGAGTGTTTCATTTCTCTCTGGTGTTTGCTGTTAGAGGAGGCGACACAGGAGGAGCTGCAGCTTCTCTCCTCAGACTTTTTCTTTTGAGGGTACCTGAATGCAACATGAGTCACCTGATCAGACCTCTGACCGCACCGTCAGACTCAATCAAATCCATCTTTCTATGTAAACTCTTTCATTAAAGGGATAGTTCACCCAAAATTCAAATTTCACTCATTATCTACTCACCGTCATGTTGACTAAGAGCTGGGAGAATTTTCCTCCGTCCTCCGTGCCTTCTCTGAGTTACGGGGGGGGTCAGTGCAGCAGTATTTGTCCATTTGATGGTTGTGAATGGTGCTCACTTTTCTTTGTCCAAAAAGACACACCAAAAAACATCCAAATACCTCCATACTGCTCGTCTGTAATGTCCCTCTTGTATTGAAGCCCCGACATGAGAAATTGTTCTGCCGGTCAGTGCAAGATATGCACTGACACAGGAAGAGCAGTGAACTGAGACACTGGGAGCTTCCGCTACAAACAAGCTTAAAATATAGACTTATTTAATTTTTTTCGGACTCTGAAAATTCTCCCAGCTCTTAGTCAACATGAGGGTGACTAGATAATGAGTGAAATTTTAATTTTGGGTGAACTATCCCTTTAACCCTTTGTCTGTTCCCACATGACTTCATGACAAATTGCTCTCAGATCAGCTGAAGTTCGACTGGGCTCTGAGGAACCAGAGGATCTTTAGTGTCCTGTTCTTCTGGATCAGGTCTGGTTGGTTCAGAGCCTCTGAAACTCTGAAGACACATTAGATGGTTATTAACTGGACTGATTACCTGCTCCACTAAGTACAATGGGAAAATGACTGAACTTTAAAGCAGTTCTCTGTTGTCATCACCATGGAAACACCTGCCAGATCATCAGTGTGACTGACCGGGACTGTGACCTAACTGTCATGATGTTTGTGTTCTGTTGTGACTCTTCAGCTCATCAACAATAAAACACTTCCTGTTACCTGGCTTGTTGTTATTTATAATTCAACCAATCAGGGAACTCCATTTGTTTTATTAACACTTAAAGGCAACTGATGAGGAAAATCATGTGACGATTTGACACAGAGATTCAAATGTGAAGATGCAAACGTTTATTTTCTGAATCATATTGACATTTTAGTAACTGATCGCTGATTGATGATCGATCGATCCAAATCCATTTACTGTCCCATCACCTCATGTTCATGGATCAATAGTTCTGAGATCAGCTGACTCCTGTCAGGTGGCGACCAGCTGATGAACCACCTCCATCTCGTCGCTGACCACTTCCTCAAATTGCTCCGCTGTGGCGTCCACGGCGACCACCGTCTCCTCCTGTTTGTAGGTCAGAGCGGGCGTCATGTCGTCGTCGAACAGGATGGGCGTGGCCTCCGCCTCCTCGCCCGCCGCCGCCGGCTTCTCCACCCCGTGCATGCGCTTCTTGTGCTGCTGCAGGTTGCCGCTGCGGTTGAAGCGGGCCGAGCAGAGGTCGCAGGCGAACGGCCGCTCGTCCGTGTGGATGATGACGTGCCTGGCGAGCTGCGAGCGGCACTTCTTGTCTTTCCCGCAGATGTGGCAGACGAAGCTCTGCGCCGGGCGTGCCCCGTTGGCGTGCACCACCTCCCGGTGTCTCTTCAGGTGGCTGAGGCGTCTGAAGCTGCGGCTGCAGAAGTCGCAGGCGAACGGGCGCGCCTCGCTGTGGATCATCGAGTGGCTCGCCAGCAGGGACTTGAACTTGAAAACTTTGCTGCAGATGGGACACGGGAACATTTTGGCCGAGGCGGCGCCCTTCCTGCGGCCGGCGGCGTGCTGCGCGTCGTTGACTCTGACCTTCAGGTGGACGCGCAGGTGGTGCTGCTTCAGGCAGGTGGCGCGCTGGAAGGTGCGCAGGCAGAGGCTGCAGCGGTGCGGCTTGTCGCCGCTGTGGATGCGCGAGTGTGCGGCGAGCAGCCCCTCCGACTTCAGCCTCTTACCGCACACGCCGCAGGCAAACTGGCCGTCGGGCGGCGGGCTCTCCTCGCCGTCGGCCTGGTTGGCGTGGACCAGGATTTTGTGACGTTTGAGCTGATACTGTCGGCTGAACTTGCGTCCGCAGATGTCGCAGAGGTGCGGCCGCTCGCCCGTGTGAGTCTGGAAGTGGACGGCGAGCTGAGACCGGCACCTGAACTCTTTGCCGCAGTGGTCGCAGAGCAGCGAGCTGGGCCGCTGGGGCTCGGCCGTGCCCTCCACGTGGGCGATCTTCTTGTGGTGCTCCAGGTCGTTGGTCCTCATGTAGGTTTTGGGGCAGAGGTCACAGTGGTGAGGCTTCATGCCCGAGTGGATCACCTCGTGCGTCTTCAGCCTGGACCGACAGTTGAAGGTCTTGCCGCACACGGCGCACAGCCAGGCCTGCGCCTCGCGCTGCTTCTCCAGCTTGGCCACGCCGTTGGGATGCAGCCGGGTCAGGTGGTGCTGCAGGTTGTCGCGGCGATTGAAGCGCAGGTCGCACAGGTGGCAGGCGAACGGCTTCTTCCCGGTGTGGATGAAGGAGTGACGGGCCAGACTCGACTTGTTCTTCATCACTTTGCCGCAGACGTCGCACATGGTGCTGTCGGGTTCCAGCTTCACCACTCCCACAGGTGCATGCTGGGAGTCTGAGCCCAGCTGGGCGTCTCCAAGAGCAGAGGGAGACGGTTGAGAGGCCACATCTGGAATTTAACAGAGTGGAGATAAGTACTAAACACAACTGATTCAAATGTTCACATCTAAATGAAATATTTATACTAAAAAAATAAATGATTTTATTAGTTTCTACTAATAATATATATAGTATATATATATGGATGTTTATGTAGTATTTATATATGCTATATAATTATAATAATGTTTATGTATACGGATATCATACATAACATTAGCAATAATATAAAAATATAAACCATGATTGAGTTAAAAGGAGTAGGAATTTTAAAAGAAAGTGTATATTTCTTCCTACTCCCTTTTCAAACTGTATACTATGATTTGATGATACTTTTATTTTTATTGTTTTATTTGTTCTTTTTTTTATTTTAGATGTTCAAAATAAAATTAATTCATTCATTTGCCATTAATTAAAAAAAATCAAATGCTGAAAAATACAGTATAAACACATGTTAAATTCAAATAAAAGCATTTAGAACAAAAAATTACAAATATATAAAATGTTAATATAAGTATAATGAAAACATTTCAAATCTGTTTAGAAATCTGGATCCAGGTGTTGTTGCTTCTAATGGAAATGTTGAGTGAAGACCTTCCTGGACTCTGGTTTTGTCCTCTCTCACCTTCAGGTGGAGTCCAGCTGGGATCCTCTGTGTCATCCTCCACCACCTCCTCTTCCTCCACTTCCTCCACTTCCTCCTCCTCCTCCTCCTCCTCCCGTTGGTCAGTATCAGGCGTTGCTTGGCGACAGCGCTGAGGTGGTTTTCGTTTTCTGGCGTTGGAGCCGTGGGGCGGCCCTCTCCTCTGGGTCCTGGACCGAGGCTGGGTGGGTTTGGGGGAGAGTCTGATGGCGGGTTTGACGGTCCTGGTCCTGGTCCGGTTGGTGGTGCAGTGCTGCAGCAGAGCGCCTCCGCCCGGTCCATCAGGTCTGACTGAGAGACACTGCAGCAGCATGGCAGACGAGCCTGACCACAGTGAAGGCAACAGCAACATGGTTCAACACACACATCAACAACAGCAGCAGCAGATACATACACTCTTTTTTACACCCTGAGTTTTGCCTCTTACTGTGCTTCCAAAGCGTCAAAAACGCCGGAAGTCAATTCATTTTCAATGAGAGCCCGGCGACACCGAGCGTCCAAAGCGTTAACAGGCGTCGCCGCGCTTCCAAAGCGTCCAAAGCGTCACCAGATGAGAAGTTGAGCCGTGGTTAACTTTAGGGTAATGAGCTATGACGCGGTTTGGCGGCAACCGGCGGCAGCCTGTCAGAATAGAGATGTCCGTCGGCTGCCTTTTTTTGTATTTCGGCTCCCCAATGACCAGCGCGATCGAACTTTGACGCCAGTCACGTGACGAGCGGCCAAAGCGGCTGAAAATATTTGCCGTTTTGGGAGCTGTCTTGTCTGACGCCCACCCTCGAGCGTTTTTGACGCTTTGGAAGCTTTTGGTGTGAACGCACAGTTAGGCTACACACTGCAGAGGCCTGTCAGTCATCTGACAGACAGAACTCAGTGCTGACTGGATCATGAGAGAACAGCAGCAGCAGCTCTGCTTCTGTTTGGAAGTCAGCAGGAGGTCAGAAGAAATATTACATCACAGAAGCTTTGGATACTTTGACATTTTTGTAGATAAAATTCATTTTAGTTAGATGATATTCACTGGGAATGCAAAATATCTATTGGCACCAATAATTATTGGTCCAAAAAAAAAAAAGACAAATAAATCTGATAATGACAGTTTTGCTGATTACTAGAGCCAATTAGTTGATTTGAAACGATAATAAATAAAGATGTTTGAAGTCATAGCTGTTGTTGTTTTTGTGATCACATCAGTAGAGAATGATGTGGGTCATATTGTTGTGTTAAGTCAGAGGCAGAGCTTTAATGTTAAATTCAACTTTCTTAACCTCAGGTGTGGATATAGACCAAGCTCAAAGTGGGGTCCAGGGACCCCCAGGGGTCTTTGAGAGGGTTCAATGGGGTCCCCAACTTTTTCTTGAAATTTTTACCACTTTTTTATTTATTTATTTATTTTTAACTTTTACCAGTTTCTCCTAGATTTTTTTTAATGTAACTTATTTGGCTTTTTATTAGCAAAAATAATTGCTTTCATAAATACGTATTTCACTGAAGTTGAATCACACCCGCATACAATTCTCGTAGCTTAGAATGAGTTTTCTACAATATTTCCAAAAATTCCCACCATTGGCCCTAATTTGAACGTACATTGACTCAAAAAGTAACGTTCTTCAGTATCAGAACAAATATTTGTGTATTCCTGGTGTTCGGTTAGGGGTCTGTAAAAAAGTTTGAGAACCACTGATATAAACTAACTGAATGAAAATGTTAACGGTATCAGCATCGGTTATGAGAAGCAGGAAGTTATCGGTAGAGAAAAAAGTTATTGTGCGTCCCTTATATTCACTGTGAGTCCATTCTGTTTGTTCTTCATGATGACTCCCAACTGGCCACCAGCCTGAAGTCATCTGCTCCCCCCTTGTGTCAGAGACGTGTCACTGCACTGAGACCAGCTGTGGCACCGTACTGTCTCACTGTTCTGAAACTTCACTGTCTCTAAATGTTGCACTGCTCCATTAAGCATGCTGCTCTGGTGAGAAACACCTGGATCACACTGATCACAGATGGAAATTAATCTGATTCATAATAAATTCATAGATCAATTAATAAAGTTGCAGGACTTTGAATCAGTCAATCGTTATTACTGCAGTCAGAGTCAGTGCAAAGAAAACAATGATATGTCATTAAATATACAATGTGTAAGGCACTGTGTGTGTGTGTCTGCAGGTGTTTGCACCTGCTAGAGAACTGTCTCATGGAAACATACAAGTCCCCAGGAAAAACATACAACAATCACACTCATTTATGCAGGATTTTCACATTAAGAGCCTTGAAAGTTTAGTTTTACAGTGAGAAGCAGCTGCATGCTTTTCATTCACCACTTAGTGTGATGTTGTGATGTTGTGATGCACGGAGCTCTTTGGGTGGGGGACTTTGCACGATGAGACCATTGCTGATACATGTGACACAGGTAAATCGACCTCCACCCCACAGCTCTGGGTGCAGCTCTGCTCTGCCCTTTCCAAGGTTATAGAAAATTAATGTTTAAAACATGATTAAAACTTTAAAAAAAAAAGTTAAATCTAAAACTTCTAAACATGATTAAAATGTAAAAAAAAAAATGCAAAAAATTTTAAATTTATAATGTATAAAAGAAAAAAACAATAACCTTGTATGCAACTTCTAAATTAGCCATCCTAATACTAAGGCACCTCTATTTTTACTAGATCTTTATGACAGACAGCAGGCCTGATAGGCTTTGATCTAGTCTAAATTATGATGGAGTTGTGTAAATTATAAATTATGATGGAATTCTGTGTATTGTGATAGATTATTTTATGCATATGTGGATACTGTCTATATCTTTTCTACTTAGCACAAGGGGTGTTCCGGTATGTATCTCCCTTACCATGTGACTCATCATGTGGGGCGTCAGGTATGAATGAATTAGTCTGAAGAAGAGCAACACGCTCGAAACGTTACTCTCTCTTTTGTTGTTGGATGTGCTAAATGAACAGCACGTAAGGGAGCTGGAGTGTGCGGTCTCCTCTTTTCTCTTTTCTGCAGCTCTGCTCTGTCCATCATCAGGGTGTGACAGACAGACATGGTGCAGCAGCTTCACCTGCAGAGGACGGAGGACTCACCCGAGTGTCTCCAGCTGAGCTGCTGAGTCAGCAGGTCCACCTGGATGGCAGCGTCTCTCCTCTCGGCCGGGTCGCTCTGACAGCCCACCTCCTTCTTCTCCTCCTCCTCCTCCTGACTCTCCCACTGACAGCCCACCTCCCTCCTCAGCTCCTCCTCCTCCTCCTCCTCCTCTCCTTCATCTCTCAGCAGGAAGACACACAGCTGTTCTCCAGGAGGCTCCAGCAGTCCAGAGGACATGTTGACACAGCACCTGAACACAGCAGGAGGCGTTCAGGGTCAAATGTGACTCCATTACAAATTAAAGTCATGTTTTGAAAGTATTTATCTTTTTAAAGTATTATTATTATTATTATTATTATTATATATTTTTTTATTATGACAAGCCAGTGTTGCATTGCTCCACATTTAAGTGACTGTACCTACCTAACATGTACATAGCACCAACACAACAGAGTCAGCATAATGAGAATAAATAATTAATTATGATTAAAAATAATAATTAACAATACAACAAACTGTCTCGTGTTCAGACATTATTCTGAATAAATAAAACAGTTTCTGCAGCGTCAAATACAAACACCAAACTTCCTCAGATGCTAATGCTAACATTAGCAGAGCCAGAGTCAGACTAACTGGTTCCTGTCCCGGAGAGGACCGGGTCCCGGGTCCCGGGACAGGGACAGACGGACCGGGTACCTGAGAGTGGGTCGGCTCGTGCAGCGAGGGTGAAGAGGATTTAAGGTCCACAGGAAAACTCAGCTCCGAAAGTGAAGCAACTTCTCACAGAGAACAACCGACACAACAGGCCGCACCGGAAACACTTGTTCTTTTTCTTTTTCTACTTCCTCTTCCGGTGGTGTGATACTGCCCCCACAGGACAGAGGCGGCGCTGCAGCTCCACACCACTTCCATGGATAGACGTCATATCAGGCCTGTGGTGGAGGTCTATGTTTAAAGGTGTACAGAAAAGAAAACTGAATTTGAGCCCACTCTGGATCATAAAATTAATGTGATAACTCATCTTTCAGACGATGTAGGCCAAACTTTGTGCAAAATTCTATTTTTGAGTAAATCCGGGATGAAAGTGTGTATTTTTTTTTTCGCATTGGATAACGCAGGCGCACAGATTATGCGTCAGCCTGTACACGATTCACCAGCCACTGATATTGGATCCGTAATCCGTCATTCAAACGTCTGAGACACGCACACACACACGGAGCTCGGTCTCGCCCCAAGCTTTGAATATCCCGCCCGCTCCATAACGACCAATCAAATTCGTTTTCCTTACTCGGGTAAACTCGTGTTGCAGCTCGTGACAACTCGGCGCGACAAACAGGACAAACGGCCATTTCTGTACACCTTTAAGCAAATTTGGTCTTGGACGATAATGGAAATATACTTGAATTGAATGATTTTAATGCTAAATTTAGCATGAGTTGCTCCAATTTATTTATTTATGATAAAGTCATACAGCATACCTATCCCACAAGTCTGTATCCAGTTGATAAAGAACAATATTTTGAACACACCAACTCCAAATCTACATAAAGTAAAGATAGATGATTTGGAACTAGTAAGCGAAAAATGTAATAACACATTTTTAAGGCAGTACTCAGTAAACACTTCATACCCAGGTATAACAAAAAGCTCACTCATTATATATTTCTTTATTTCGGACTCTGGGTCCATAGCTTAAAGATTAGGCTATAATAAATCTGAAAAATTAACTATTCGGACAAAATAGTTCCCCCAAAGAAGTTCATTTTAAACCTATAAACAACATTTATCCCTCAAATGATTAAAAAAAAAAAATCCAGTTCCATATTGATTTCTGGTCCTTTCAAAACATTCAAATAGGTGTAATCCTCAAAGATAAAAAAAAAATGGACTTGTTAAAATATTTTTTTCTTTTAATTGTTCTTTTATTTCTTTTATTCTCCTTTTATTCTCCTTTTTCATCTGTCATATGTGCTGCTTGAAAGTTTGTGAACCCATGGTGCCTGTGATTGTGGGCAAATAATTCAAGTTCTATGGTTTGGACTCATCTGTCCAGAGAATGGACGTCCAGAAGGCCTCTGGTTTGTGATCTCTGGCAAAGTTTAAACGAGCTACTTCGTTCTTTCTTGAGAGCAGAGGCTTCCTTCCAGAGGCTGCTGTGGGAAAGTGACTTCTGACTTTTTTCTCAGAAATCTGACTTTAAACTTAGAATTCTGACTTTTTTTCCCTCAGAATTCTGAGATTCAAATCTGAAGAATTTTTTGAGAAAAAAAAAAAAAACCTCCAGAGCTCCAGAGATTTTTTTTTTTTTAAGAGTCAGAATTCTCAGATTAAAGCAGAAGTAAGTGGTCCGGTCGTTTTCGCTAATGCTGCGTTCCAGGCAGGCTTTTGAAATCGTAAATTACAGCTTCAAGTCACAACTTACGACTTTGTAGCGTTTCAGGCAACCCACTCGTGTTTTTCCGACCTGTTTTACCGGTGAAAGTCACTATAACGGCCACTCGTAACTTCCGACCGGTGAACTCGTACCAGATCGAACTGGTACCACTTCACGGTCGTAAAAATACGAGTTTCCTTGAACGCACCATAACATTCCTCGTCTCTACGTCACCACATTCACGGCGTTCCTTGGCTGCACACACAGCCCTGCATGCCGTTCTCTCTCCTCATTGGATAAAAACTGTAGGATACGATAAATGTTTTCTCTTCGGCTCAGAGCAGAGCAGAGGGACTGAGAGACCCGTGTTTCAGTCCAAACACTCTATGTAAGTGATTGCTGTCGGAAGATATAACTATTTAAGACTTATATTAACACAAATATATCACTTACTTCTGCTTTAAAGCAAGAATTCTGAGAAAAACACTTTTCACTTTTTTTTCTCCACAGCGGCCCTAATCCTCTTCCTTACTTGGCATACTTGGCAACCCTCCCATGAATAACATGCTCATTTCTTCCTGATTGTAGGCCTACATGCATGTCCATTTATCCCAAATGCTACCAGATCTGCAGCTCTCTGGGCTGATGTGGGTTGGGCTTGGCCTTTACCTGATTTCTTCTTCTTCTGGTGCTTCTTGGTAACAGCTTTGATGACAGTCCACTTCTGGCCAGAGTTGCAGTGATGCTGAGTGTCCTCCATATGTAAATGATACAGATCTTACTTCCTAAGGATGTCTCATTTGATCGGTCTGCTTAATTAATTAATTAATTAATTAATTAATTACTTGAGCAGCCACATGTGTTTCAGTCTATAACCTACTTGACTTTATCAATGCAGTAGGGGTTCACTTAAGTTTCACATAAATGAAAATGTGTAATAAAAATCCAATGTGTGTGTAAATGAAGTAATACAGATAGAAGTGAAGGAATGAAGAGATGAATGTAGGCCTCAGACTACAGGTCAAGTGTGTATAGAGATTTTTATTTGTAGTATTTTGGGATCATACAACATAAATAAAAGCTTTCATTACAATAATGTTCTCATCAGCACCAGAGCCATATATCAACAAGGTTCAATCAAAACATTACAGCGAGAAACATGAACCACATTTCATCAGGGTTAAACCAACCCCGAGCCACCAGGGTTACACAAAACCAGAGCCATACATAATCAAAGTTGAACTAACCCAGGTTATATGTTGACTGGGTTACGCCAGCCCATAGACCAATGTTGCTATGGTTAAATCAAATCAACCCAGAGTCTTATGTCAACAGAGTTGGGCTGTTTCCTGGTTCTGAACATCAATATCATCTGACATGATTGTCTCTCTCTCTCTGTGCTTCATAAGGACAATGACAATGACAACATCAACACCAAGAACAAACGAAGGAATAAATATTCTTCTTCCTGCTTCCTCCTGCTCTATGTACATTATTAACACAACAACCAACCAGCATCATCCAGCTGCTGAGGAGGAACAGAAACCATGTCCTGAATGTGACCAGGGTCTGGACCGAAGACCATGTGGTTGGGTGCTTCCAGTCGAGTCAGGCTTTATTCTGCAGCAGTAAATATCAAGCACCACTGAAGAAGAGACAAATGGACGGACTGTGACTTTATATAAAACACTGTTTTATCTTTATACATATTTGTATGTTTCTCTGTGGTAAAACAAAATAAAAAACAAAAGCAAAAAGCAAATAAAAATAATAATAAAACAATAAAAAAATAAACAAAAATACAACAGAGGACACATGGTGACAAGAACATCTCAAGCCAAAAGTTTGTGTGGTTCCTTTTCTGATGCTTTTATACTATTACACAGTCATTATCAGCATAGTGAGTTTGCATGCTGCAATGGAGACATACAGGGTCTTGCAAAAGTATTCATACCACTTGAACTTTTTCACATTTTGTCACATTACAGCCACAAATTTATAGGTATTTATTTGGATTTTATGTGACAGACCAACACAAAGTAGCGCATAATTGTGAAGCGGAAGGAAAATTATTCATGGTGTTCAAGATTTTTTACAAATAAAAATCGGAAAAGTGTAGCGTGCTATATGTATTCAGCCCCCTGATTCAATACTTTGTTGAACCACCCTTCACTGCAGTTACAGCTCTAAGTCTTTTGGTGTGTGTCTCTACCAGCTTTGCACATCTACAGCTGCAATTTCTGCCTATTCTTCTTGCAAAAATAGCTCCACTTCAGTCAGATTGGATGGAGAGAGTCTGTGAACAGCAGTTTTTAAAGGGATAGTAGCATTTTTTTTAAAGTGGGGTTGTATGATCTACAAATAGCCCCTAAGTACTTTAGTTGCAGTAGAAGACTCTCTACACTCCTCCCGTTAGCAACGCCAGCCCATAGCCCTGCCCAGAGATTTACAACATAAAGTGTTGTGAACAGACCCAAAGAAACGGGAAACCTGAAAAAAAAATACACAGTTCCATTGTTCGCTGTAATATAATTTTTTTCAGCCCCTCAAAGTGCAGGAAAAACACACTTTTTATATGGAGCTGATCGGCGGGCGCTAACCCTGGGCGGAGGGATACGTGAGTTGGTTGGGTCCAAATAAAAACTGTGTTTTTCCTGCACTTTGAAGGGCTGGAAAAAATTATATTATAGCGAACAATGGAACTGTGTATTTTTCAGGTAAAACCTCTTTTAGGCCGCGAAAATAGGCCGTTTCTTTGGGTCTGTTCACAACACTGTATGTTGTAAATCTCTGGGCAGGGCTATGGGCTGGCGTTGCTAACGGGAGGAGTTCAGAGAGTCTTCTACTGCAATTAAAGTACTTAGGGACTATTTGTAGATCATACAACCCCACTTTAAAAAAAATGCTACTATCCCTTAAGTCTCGCCACAGATTCTCAGTAAGATTTAGGTCTGGACTTTGACTGGGCCGTTCTAACACATAAATCTGCTTTGATGTAAACCAGTCCATTGTAGCTCTGGCTGTGTGTTTAGGGTGGTGGTCCTGCTGGAAGGTGAACCTCCGTCCCAGTCTCAAGTCTTTTGTTGCCTCTAACAGCTTTCTCTCCAGGATTGTCCTGTATTTAGCTCCATTCATCTTCCTGTTCAACTCTGTCCCTGCTGAAGAAAAGCCTCCATACAGCAGGACACTGCCACTATGTTTCACTGTGGGGATGTTGTGTTCAGGTTCATGTGCAGTGTTAGGTTTCCACCACACAGCGTTTTGCATTTGGGCCAAAAAGCTCAAGTTTGGTCTTTGATTGGTAAAAAAATCTTCAACACCATGTATCATTTTCCTTCCACTTCACAATGATGCGCTACTTTGTGTCCATCTATCACATAAAGTCCTGATAAAATACATTTAAATTGTGTTAGCAACCTGACAAAACGTGGAAAGTCCAAGAGGTATGAAGACTTCGGCAGGGCTCTGTACGTGTTATTCTGAGCTCCTTCAGGAAGCTACCTGCAGCTGAAAGCTCTGGATCAAACACCAGTAAGAGGACTTTGAGTAAAGAGTGGTTGTGTCAGGATGAGAATGAGCTCAGCATAGATGATGTTCACTAACGAGTTAAATTAGAGCTGTGACTAATGATTATCATCAGGCTGTTTTTCCACTGATCACTTCATCTTTATCGTTCCATCACCTCAAACATCCGCTTATAACAACATCTCAGCTGCTGTCACACTTCTCTGCAGACTGCAGACCACATGACTGAGCACTGAACAGTCAAACTGAACAGCAAAAACATTCTCCTCCTTTTCCTCCTCATGCACCAGCATGTGTGAAAGTCCTTTGAGACAAACTGTTGGGCTAAACAACAACAAAAAAGGCTATACAAACAAGTGTTCAGCTCGACAGCAAAAGGCCAACAGGTAGAGACTTTCACCAACATCGCATTCAGCTTTGCAGCAGAAAGGTTTGGTGTGGAGGGGTGCACGACAACCAGGCTTATCTACATCATGACTTGGGGAGCGGAGAAGATCCACCAACTGCAGCAGAGAGCAGCAGCCAATGGTCTTCAATGGTTTCAAGAGGTAAAACAATTCCTCTACAACGCCCAGGAGAGAGAGAGAGAGAGAGTAAGAGCTGGGACCCCAGAGAGCCCCACATGGATGCTCCAGTTCAACTTAGGTGGACAGCACAAGAGATGGTTAGACTCTTAGAGCAACCAGATCTAGTTCAGGCCCAGGCCCCACTGGAGTCCAGAGCTCCTCTGTTGCTCACCCTGAGGTTTCTCCAATTTTTCCCTGTTAAAAGGGCTTTCCATGGAGTTTTTCCTCAGTGGATGTGAGGGTCTAAAGGCAGAATATGCTGCTATGATGCTATGTAAAGCCCTTTGAGACAAACTGTTTGTAAAAACGGGCTATACAAATAAAATTGCCTTGCCTCCTCAGACTTCTGTGGGAGGTTTGGTGAAGGGGAACCACTGCAGGACAATGGAAGCAGATAAGAGGAGAAGGAAAATTCAATCTAGCTGGAGCGGTTCAGAGCCATGAAGATCATCAGTCTCATTCTGAACTACTGTGGGGGCTTCTGGCTGAGTCACTTCGGGGGCTTGACATTAGACTGGCACCAGCTTGAAAAAGGATCATAACAGGGTGCACTACCTCAGTTATTATCTTTGCTGTTGCCATGGACATGGTGGTCAAGGCAGCTGGGACTGAGGTCCAGCACTCAGCCAGAGAGGCCCTGCTCTACTGGGGCTGAGGAGCCATCAGCAGGCAGGAGGCTGCATGCTGGGACACTGAGGGAGGGTCCAAACACCTGATGATGTCAGCTACGCCATCCCAGGATGCATCTGTGCATCTGTTTGAATGTGACTTTGGTCCTGAGCTTTGACGTCAAGTTGCTCCACAGTCAATGAAAATCCACCTGTTACCATCACAACAGGCTGGCTCCACATCGGATCAAAAGTCTGAAGTTGAACTGATGTGAATGATCACCAGTTCAATTCCACACAATCATCATAATCATAACTTTATTAGAGGAGCCAGGTCAAAGTCACCTGGACCTGACCTATGAGCCTCTCTAGAGCCTTAAAGGAAATGAAGTTGTCCAGAGACTGAGGATCATCTTCCTCATGCTGAACATCATCATCCTTTGGATCAGAGGTTTTCTATCTGAGAGATATCTACATCTCCACAGTGGTTAGTTAGTGTAGTTAGTGTTAGTGGCTGTGCTTAGTTAGTGTTAGTGACTGTAGTAGTTAGTTATTAGGGTTAATTAGCGTGGTTGGCTGCTAGTTTAGTTCACATCTAAACACCAACAGCTTCTGATTCAGTGTGATGTCACTTCCTGCTGATTTCATCATCTCCTCCAGAATAAAAGTCCCAGAGAAACAGAGCTCAGCTGATTGGGCTGCTGTTACAGGGACAGTCAGACTGCATGTGGATCGTTATAGGGATTAGAAACATTATGTCTTGATCTCTGCTCTCTGACAGCCTGTGTTGGGGGTGTGGGGGGTGTGGGGTTGAGGGGGTAAAGTGAGGACTTTGAAAACCTCTGCTCTAATGTTTGTGAAGCTACAGGAGGGAGGTTCTTTGGGTGATGACCTGATAATGTTACTAAAGCTGGTGAGATGCTCCACTCTGACATGATTTTGGTTCATTAATACAACAATACAATAAAAAAAGAAAACAACAGTGACACATGGTGAATAACAAAGTGAATCTGTCGGAGTTCAGTGTGTCCATGCTTCAGTCAGACAGTCCAGTCCAACAAGGCAGTGCAAAACATCCTCCTTCTCCTCTTCCTCTTCCTCACTTCACTGTCCTCCTCTTCCACTTCAGTCAGTAGTAGACCTCCTCCAGCTCCTGCTCCTCTTCACACCGTCAGACAGTATGCAGCATTATGACTGGGAGAGGAGGAGGATGATGAAGAAGCTGTGGCTAAAGCTAAGCAGCGTTGAGATACTCCAGAGCAACTTCATAACAGAACTTATACTGTTCCTGCAGGGAGACAGAGCCAGAGATCGATTTAAATATATGAATCACAATATCATGTCAAATACACAGAATATTAATAATAACAAATCTATTAGTCAGAAATAATACATTCTCAATAAAGAAATATGAAATACATTTAAAAGGTGTAAAATATGATGTCATTTTAAATATAAGTTTCATAATTACAACAAAACCAACCACCCATCTTAACACTATATTATATTTTCTATTTATCTTAAGTTATCTTACCCAAAGATGAAAGTAAATAATCAAGTTTTGTTTAATTTTTAATTAATAATAAAATAGTGAAAAGAAAGGGTTTGGTATATTAATAAATGTAAAATAAAATCAATAAAGATAATAATGTAAATTATTGTTCTTAAAAAAAGAAAATAATATAAATACAATCACTCTAATAAGTCACTGAAGATTAAAGGGATAGTTCACCCAAAATTGAAATTTCACTCATTATCTACTCACCCTCATGTCGACTAAGGGCTGGGAGAAGTGCATGTCCATATAACGGTTGCAAATGGATACCAACTGTCTTCGTAACAAAAAGACACACCAAAAAACATCCAAATACCTCCATGCTGCTCGTATGTAATGTCCGTCTTGTATTGAAGCCCCGAAATGCAAAATTGTCCTGAAAAAAATTAAATAAGTCTATATTTCAAGCTTGTTTTGTAGCGGAAGCTTCTCGAAGCTCCTCTTCCCGGTTCGTCAAATTTGGACGAACTGGGAAGAGGACGGACCCTGGTTCGTCCAAATTTGACAAACCGGGAAGAGGAGCTTCCGCTACCAACAAGCTTGAAATATAGACCTATTTAACTTTTTTCGGGACAATTTTGCATTTCAGGGCTTCAATACAAGACAGACATTACATACGAGCAGCATGGAGGTATGTGGATGTTTTTTGGTGTGTCTTGTCCTGTAACTCAGAGAAGCCACGGAGGACTCTGAAACTTCTCCCAGCCCTTAGTCCACATGAGGGTGAGTAGATATAGAGATAATGAGAAATTTCAATTTTGGGTGAACTGCTCTGGTAGAACTGTTTTTACCTGTGTTGCCTGTAATCTGGATTCATTATTGTTGTTCAAATTTACTTGCCACATCATTCAAATGAGACACTCAACACTTCTCAAGATTAAATGAAGGTTGAATGAATATTAATAAAAACAACAATTATAATATTATATACTCTATATATGAAGAAAAAATGATAGATTTGGGAAGTGTTGGTGTGAACTATGTAGAATATACTGTATAAACTATATAGGCACTAGAAGTACAATAATGGGAGGTTCTAAAGTAAGACATTTGATTCAATGAATCTTTTCTCAGTTTGATGTGAAAATACAAGAATTCCACTTTTCTTTGCTCCAGTGTGATGTGTGTTTTAACAGAAACCTGTGACAGTAGAAATGATAATGATGAGTGTGTCATCTTTACCAGCAGGTCCACCATGTTTGGTTTGTTGTTTCTCAGCGTCTTAACTGCGTGAAACACGTCGACACATCGCTGCTGCCGCAACATTTCACACACTATACTGATGCTGCAGAACACACCGCTGCGGCCCCCTCCGTTCCTGGGTGGAGAGGAGGAAACAAAACAGTTGATGTTACTCCACCTTCAACCACTAGATGGAGACAAAGCACCACTTCTGAACACTGTCAGCTCAGGGTTTTCTCTTCTTCTGCTCTAACTCTAAGTATTATCGTTGTTTGAACTTGTACTATCAGTGGTGCTATCGTAGTATCAGTAATACTACTCTAAGTAGTACCTACTATTGTACTGTGAATATTTCTATTGAATATTTCTATATTGATACTGCAATATTTCTATACACCAACTTTTTGAAGCACACAATAGAATACAGATCAATTAAAGCATGGAACTCCTTACCACTGCCAATAACTAAACTCACACACAAACTAACACTCAAAAAGCAAATTAAAAAAAATATTGGAATTTCACATCTGTAAAATATCATACGCACACATACACATGCACACACACACACACACACATACACACAAAGGGTCTTATGTAGGGTAATAGGGTCTCTTGTTGTCATTTTCACTTGTTTTACCCTCTTATTTTATTCTTTTTATTTTATTTTATTTTATAACTGCTGTACATCGGAGTTATCTTACAAGATTTAATGTAAGATTTTGTTGACTTGTCTTTTTCATGTTGTGATTGCAGATTTATGTTTAAATGTACTGGTTTTAAATGTGGACCCCAGGAAGGAAGACTAGCGGCTTTCTAGAGCGCAGCTAATGGAGATCCTAACAAATAAAAACAAAACTAAAATAAAAACCACTGTTGTGTCAGTATAGAGTGTGTATTTAGTTCTTACAGGCAGTGGACTACGGTGCGTCCCTCCCCACCGTCGTACTCCTCCTGCCATTTGTCCACCTGGTGGACCAGTTTGAGGAAGGAGCGCTTGGAGACAGGCGTGTCCCGGTACATCGGCCAGCCCAGGAACTGGAACTGCTGCACCATACGGTACCCATCCTGAGGCTATGTGGGGGGGACACGGGGTGGACAGGGGGTCAAAACAAGCTTGTCTGCTACATAATAGTAGGAGAGAGCAGTGAATTAAACAGGAGACACTGAAAAGTACATTAATCAGACACACCCTGATCCACACAGAGGGGAGGAAGGAAGACAGGAGGGATGGACAGAGAAAGGATGGACAGACAAAAGGAAATGAGGGGATTATGAAAGGGATGAAGAAGGAAAGGAAGGAAAGGGAGGGTTTAAACAGTACAAAGAGGTGATAAAGAAACAAAGGAGGTAAGTGAGGAAAGTAGGGCAGGAGAGGAGAGAAGAGTATGCACAAGGAAAAGGGTAGGTTTAGGAAAAAAAGAAAGAGAGTGAGAAGGAAATGAAAGGGAAGGAGAGAAGGAGGAAAGTGAAGGGTGTAAAGGACGGAACAAAAGTAGATCCTAACATAAATGTGAACAGACAGAGAGGAGAAAGTGTTTTAAAATCAAACACAGTGAAATCTAAATCCGACCTGCTGCGGCGGAGGCAGGTGGGGAACGGAGTTTGGATCAAACACAGCCCAAATTTTGTGAGACACAGGGAGGAAATGAGGCACAAAACAAACACAACTGAACCTAAACTCAGCCCGACGGGGAGGTGAAGAGGTTTAAATCAAACACACTCTGATCTAAATCCGGCGAAACAGGAAAGAAAATGGAGGTTTGGACCAAACACCACGACAGAAATCAAACACAGCCTGAATACCTGAACAGGTAAACGGGGTCAAAATCAAACAACCTCAGACTGAAAGGCAAAACTCAAGTTACACTAACACTGCTAACACACACCTGTAGTTATTAATGAATTCATTTGTTTAAAACACAAGCTCATTTTGATCTACTGTTACAAGCATCAAGCAGCAATAGCTGGCATTAGGCCTGGACGATATGAGCCAAATGTTCAATATTCAATATTACAATGAAGATATGACTTGTGATAAAAAGCAAATATTTAAGTGTCCATATTAACCACACAGTTCCAGAGTCTTTCTGCTTCCAAAACTCAATAGTCTGGCAACTAAATGAAAAGATTAAAATTTTGAACAAACTGCACATGAAGAACCAGTCAACTAAACAGAAGGTTAATTTGACCCTCCATCATCCTCTTAGCTCCTCTTGTGCTGCGTTCGAGACAAGTCGGAACTCAGATCTTTCCGACCTCTGACTGAAGTGCAATCGAAAGCCACCTCAAGAAACTCAGACTAGGCGAAGTTGGAGAAAAAAAATCTGTCTTCACCGAGAATGAGTTGTCTGCACCCGAGCAGAGGCACACTGTCAACTGTAAATCATCAATTAAATGCATTTAAATGCCAAAATACACTGAAAAGTTATTTTTTAAATTGTTTTTATGCTCTTTGAAATGTTTTATGCCTTACGTGAAGCACTTTGAATGCAAAGTTTGTCCACAATGTTTTTGGTTACTCTGGTGTGTCTCCAACACTTTGAAGTTGGAACTCTGAGTTTTCAACAGGGAAAGATCTGAGTTCCGACTTCCCTCGAACGCAGCATAATTGAACACCAATTAACCTGAGGAACCTGATGGAAGCTGGGGGTCATCTGATTGGCTAAATGGGATACATGCATGGCCCATATACTGTATGTACAGGCTCCATCTGATAGGCCAAATGTCAGCATGCTGAGTGTGAAGGCATGGTGCATGTAAACAAAACTTATGCTGCATTTGAGACAACTCTGGGAATCTCCCAGTTGAAAGCTCAGATTTCTGACTTCAAAGCGTTGGAGACACACCACACAGGCATAACTAAACACATGGCGGACCGGGACAAACTTAGCATTCAAAGTGCTTCATGTAGCGTAAGGCATTAAAACATTACAAAGGGCACAAAAACAATAAAAAAGAAGCATTTTAAAATAATGAAAATTTAAGAGAAATAACAACATACATTTTCTGTGTTCCACAACATCAGTAGGTAATCTGTAACTGTAAATTAATATCTAATAACTTTTTACTGTATTTTGGCATTTTAAATGCATTTAACAATTAATGAATTAATCAATAATTTGCATCCCTAGTCTGTTGGTCTTGGTTAAGTAGGCTACCACCTAAAAATAACCAGTGTTTTGTTGCTTAAGCTTATGTATTCAGTCATTCAATGGTATACTAAAATCCATGTGAAAACATTGCTTCTCACTATTCTCAGGTCAAATATTTATATGTGATTAAAAATGCGATTAATTTAGATTAATTAATTACAAAGCCTCTAATTAATTAGATTAATTTTTTTTATCAAGTCCCGGCCCTAATTTTAATGGTTCCGCGCAGGTGCAGATTGTTGTGTGACGTCAGACAACTGATTCTCAGAGAAGTCAGAGTGGGGCAACATGAGGTCACGCTCTAATGCACTTTTTCAAGTAGGAGGTTGGAAAAACCCAGATTCCCAGTTGTCTCAAACGCAGCATTACTAATCACACTTCAGTTGTGGTGTTTAATGTGCGTTTTCGGGAAAACAGTGAAAATAAGTTTTATCAGTCAGCCCTAGCTAGCATGTGAACAAAAGCGACAGGAGCTGCTATTATTCTTCCTTAACATGTATTCTTTCAGAAAAGTCAAAAGAAATGGTAGAAAATCCACATTAAGGTTTTTATTTTACTTCATTTTGTCTCTTTTGTTGGTAGATTTCTCCTAAATTCGCCAAAAGTTACAATGATGTAGGCTCCAAAAATTGTCATTTCCTTTGTATCCGCAACCAACCAACCAAAGTATGATTTACATTAACAATCTATGGAATTTTACAGTACAAGTCTTGGCAATTTTCTAAAAAAGAGTTTTTCCTCAGACTCTGAGCCCGAAATCTCAACTTCAGCAGCAGACACCAAACCTTCCAGTTTTATTCCTGTCTATATTCTGAAGGTTTTTACAGAGGGGATTGTTGATATATCATTCACAGCCTGATTTATACAACATTTTATTCCTAAAAACACGGCAAAATTTGATTTTTTTGGGCTGGTGACAGTATTTTCTCAATTACAAAGTGATAAAAAGAGATATCCAAAATCCCCTCTGTAAAAACTTCTGACTCTAATATGTCAACAAAATAAAACAAGAATTTTGAAAGTAGCTTTATCCATTTTTCAGATTTTGGTTCTGGAAATGTATGCAAATTAGCGCATATTTCATCAGATATTGCCTCATTTATAGCCTAGAAATCTAGACGCACCCTACCGGCAGCAAAAATATTTGCTCCGTAGGTGGGTCTAGAAACGAGCCATAGGAACTTTTTGAGTCTCGAACACCGATTGTGTTCACCAATCACAGCGCTCTATCTGTTTAGAGAGTCGTTGGTGCAGAGGCAGTTTGAAAGACAGCCTTCATCCCGCCCCCTGGACTGAGCCGAGGTCTACCGCTCGTTTCCAGACTAGACATTTTAGTGATATAGTCTGGCTCGTCAGGCTGCCTCATTTACATATTTAAACATAAAATTTGACAAACCTTGTAATACAAAAAATATTTGTCTTGATGTAAGTGATAAACTTGTAGTGTCTCCTCTTAAAAAAGTCATCTACTGGCCTCAGCCTCAGCTTCTGTGGCCATCGCCAGCCACAAAGAGCAAATACCGTCACAGCAACATCAACCACACAGAGAGGTGACAGAAACAAACGCACCCTGGCTGTGTTGTAGATCCTGAAGATGCGACTGATGACGTCCTCCTCCAGATCAGCAGAAACAAACTCCACCTGCAGGGAGCCCAGGCGATGGAGGCCGTTCTCCGGCCAGTATTGAGGACATAGCTGGGATGGACAGAGGAGGTTATTGATCCTGATTATCAGTAATCAATCTGATAAATCTGACTCAGATTCACTTTTGTTGTTTTGTATTTATTTGCTGATGTGTGTGTGTGTGTGTGTGTGTGTGTGTGTGTTTACCTGCGCGGGGTCGACATCATTCAGCATGACGATGGATGTACAGTGGTAGTCGAGGACCAGACGCCAGAAGTCCTTCACCGTGTTGGGCAAAGGATGCTGGGTAACTATGAAGGCTGACGGCTGCTTGTAGCTCTGTGATGGTGACACACCACACATGGTCAAGGTCAAAGGTCAAAGGTCAAAATCTTTATTTGCCATTTGTGCATGCATACACACTAGGGCTGGGACGATATGCTTTTCTCCCGATTTGATTCTTCTACGATTTTTTGGATGGCGATTCGATTTAAATTGCGATTCTACGATATTGCCGATTCTCTCGATTTTTAGTCTGCATTTTTAACATTTATCTGCACACAAATACTGTAGGAGTGAACTTAAACCCTTTTCAAAACCTGGGTTAGCAAATGCACATTGCACAATATTTGAAAAAATAAAAAATAAAAAAATAAAAATATTTTTTTGAAAAAAAAAATCGATTTTTGAAAAAAAAAATCGATTTTTGAAAAAAAAATCGATTTAAAAATCGTCAAAAAAGATATCGCGATATTTATGTGAATCGATTTTTTCTCCCACCCCTAATACACACATAGGGATTTTTGTACGGTTGTTCCAGGTCAGGTGGAGAAACAAAAGAGAACACACAAAGACATACAAGACACAACGAAAAACACTTTAAAAAGGCTCAAGCCTGGGATTAAAAAAAGACAAGGACATAAAATTTCTAAAAAGGCCAGAGATCTATGTCTATAAGTAAATAAATGTAAGAATAAATAGGTGTAAAGTGCCAAGTGCTACTGAGGTAGGTGCATGTTGTGTTGCCATGTGCCCGGGTTATTTTGTGTTTGCTAAAAGTCTGACTGTAGCCGGGTGAAAAAGCGTGATCTGTGTGTGATGATGCTGTCTGGACATTTGTGTCAGTGTTTATGTTTGAGCAGGGAGTGAGCTGGATGTTGTGTGTCTTTGATGATCCTCTGTGCTCGCTTTTGACAGTGCAGTGTGTAGATGGAGTTCATGGATGGAAGTTCAGTCCCAGTCCAAACAGCAGGAAATAACATCACACAAGTGAACAAATGTGTGTGTGTCTGCATGTGTGAATGACTGACCCCTTCATTAAACCATAAAGATGCTGAGACTGCTCTCCAATACAAACCAAAGGTCTCTCCCTCTCCCTCTCTCTCTGACATTTAGAGATATAGTTCAGCTCTGTTCCTACTTTCATTTCCCTCCAGTGCAGAGCAGCACAAACATCTGGCCCCTTGAATATGTCACACCTGCACACACCTGCCTCGTCGCCATGGCGCTAAGTGGCCCTACGTGTCTATCTGTGGAGGAAGCTCATGTCGGGCCCTGAGTGTGTGTGTGTGTGTGTGTGTGTGTGTGTGTGTGTGTGTGTGTGTGTGTGTGTGTGTTACGTACATCCATCAGCGCAGCGTTGATGTAGTTGGAGCTCTCCCCGTCGATGGTGATAAGGAACGGCAGGCAGCGGTCCGGAGGCAGCACGTCCATGCAGCGGTTCTTCTCGTGGTTTCTAGGCAACAGAGCGATGCTGCAGTCCTCCACCCGCAGCGTCGGTGTCACCATGTTCAGAGTCTGAGCATGCACACACATCGATCCACACCGATCAATACCAGATCAATACCACACAACAACAAAATCAACATAATCAATCACTACATGATAGTTATAAAGGTTTAATTACTGTTTAATAAATCATCAACCGCCGCTTAATAATTCAGCTTTAAGACGTGAACTGACTTTCTAATATTTATCAATTTTATAATAACATTTACACCTACAGACCTTCCATACACCTAAGTAATGATTTATCAACATGGGTTATTATCGGTAATGACTTTTTATTCATAATTACACCTTTAATGTTAATACTTAATTATTTTCCTCATCAAATGGATCAATTTTATAAATAAATTCATTATTTTCATATTTATGGTGGTACGTCTTCATTAGTGATTCATTAACATTTAGGAAACAGTTGATGGTTCATTAATATAAATAACAACACAACCTAACCTAACCTAACCTAACCTAACCTAACCTAACCTAACCTAACCTAACCTAACCTAACCTAACCTAACCTAACCTAACCTAACCTAACCTAACCTAACCTAACCTAACCTAACCTAACCTAACATAACACAACAATAGTCATTTATTAACATATATAAAGTTACAATTAAAAAAAAAAAAAAAGATCAGTAATGAAGCAGCTAATGAAGCTAACACTTCAACACCCCAGAACAACCCCAAACCCATACAAATCAATAATCAATTACCCTGAACTCCTCTTTGATCTGACTGGAGTTGGTCTGAGGATCCAGTCGGTTCATCTCATAATAAACCGAGCGCAGCTGATTGGCCGGGATGGTGGTGTCGCCACAGAGACACGCCTCCAAGATGGCGTCATGGATGAAGACATACTGCTCCTGGTGGACAGACGGGGAGACAACTTTATTGTCAGGTTTAACTGACAGGAGCAGAGCTGCTGAAATGTCACTTCATGAATGATTAATGTCAACACACACACACCACCACCACCAGCAGGAGGAGGAGGAGGAGGAGGAGGAGGAGGGAGATGAAGAGGAGGAGGAAGAGTGACATTAAAAAGTGGACATTGAAGATCATCACTCCATGTCTGCACACACACACACGTTCACACACCACCTAGTCATGTGTACAGTGAACAGACACTCAGAGTCAGCTATGTGTGTGTGTGTGTGTGTGTGTGTGTGTGTTTACCTCAGTCTGGACCATGTTAACCCTTCGTGCTCTCAGCTCTCGGACACAGTTGTAGATGTCGACCACACCTTCTCTCTCTGCCATGTCCAGCATGATGTCGATCACTATGAAACAACCTGTACGCCCCGCCCCCGCACTGACACACACACACACACACACACACACACACACACAGTCCACGTCAGTGTTGAGCAAGTTACATCCAAAATATAATACATTACATATTATTAGTTACTGCCATTTGAAAGTAATTAGTTACATTACAATATTACTAAAACGCAAAACGCGTCAGCTCAATAAATCTGATGAAGACCTGCAGACCCCGTCCTGGGACTCTCTTACTGTCACTACACTGTTTATGTGTAGCTGAGCACCTGCTCCACACCATTACAATATTACTGTCTCTGAAATCTAATGCGTTACACTACTTTTGCATTACTTTGAGTTACTTCACAATGAGTCAAAATATAATTTGCGAAATGTTTGTAAATTTGTTGTACAAAAAGCGAGAAAAGAGACTAAAAGGAGATGTATATCTGTTGTTGGAGTTAAACTATGGAATGACGCTAACCTGGATTTTGAATGTGTAGTTCATTTTCAGTTTTCAAAGAAATGGTATGCAGGGCAATTTTTGAAGGCTACGAATGTTAAGGTTTATTTGTTTTTGTTTTTCTCTGATATTTAATTTTTTCTTTAATACTGCTAACCTTATTGGTTCTGGTGTTTTTTGGTGTAGTTTTGCTTTTATGTATGTTTGTTTGTTTGTTTGTTTGTTTTTGATATTGTAAGAATGCTGGGTAGCTTAATTTTTTGTTTTGTTTTGTTTGTTTTTTGTTGTTGTTTTTTTTGTTTTTTTCTCTGATATTTAAAAATGTAATTACTACTCTATATTTAAATACTGTTAACCTTATTGGTTCCAGTCTTTTTCTGGTGTAGTTTTGCTTTTATATGTGTTTGTTTGTTCGTTTGCTTGTTTGTTTTTCATATTGTAAGAATGCTGGGGTATGTAGGACAGGCATTAATATAAGCATTATGCTTCTGCCTGTGCCTTTTCAGTCACTATTTTGTCGATAACGTTTGTAGCTATTATGTGATGTGACTGAATAAAGAATTTCATCATCATCATCATCATCACTTTCGCCAAAATAACTGCAGAAATATGACTAGACCTTCTAATGTAGCCTAATGACTGTGTATGACTCTAAAGCTACTAAAACGACGTTTTGCAGGTCATCTACTAAGAGTAACTGCCTAAATAACATCACGTGCAAACCACAGGGTTGAAATGACAGTTTTGTGTGTTGTAATCGTGTGGAAGGAGAGCTGGGTGGCAGCAAACACAGAACGAAATTTGATCCGATTTATTAATACAAAGGAGGTTGATCTACAGTAAAGAAGAACCGTGGGAGAATATCTGAGAGAAAGTAATGCGGTGGTGTCAGCTGTCAGTCACTGGACCTGAGGTGTGTGCTACGGCACAGCGCTATGGAGCAGAGCTCGGGCCACAATCGGATAGTCAGAGCAAGAGGGGATCAAAGACGAGGTGAAACTAGAGGTGAGGTCTCTGGGTCCCGGACCCGGAGCTGAGCAGCCCGGTACTGGAGCGGGAGGAGCGCACTGAGGACGACGCACGGCCGGCGGAACGGTGCAGAATGTGTAAAATGTGCAATGATATGTATAGTGTGTGTATGTGTGTGGGATACATTTTTTAGAGTTTTTAATCTATTGTTTTTAATTTATTGTCTATTGCTGCTGTATTTATACTTTTGCACCTGGGATTGTGACCAATTTCGTTGTTCTTGCGTAATGACAACAATAAAGTCTCTCTATCTGTCTATCTATCTTTAAACACACTGCTACAGCAGCTGGAGTGACCCAGATGCCAGAAAAAGAAGAGATTAGATGAAAGAATTTTGCCACGGCATTAAAGCAGAAGTAAGCGATCCGGTGGTTTTGACTAACTTCCTGTCAGCAGATGGAGTTAGCAGTCCCCGCCCTCGTCCCTACGTCACCACATTCACGCACATGCCTTGGCTGCACACACAGAGAGGACCGCCCCTTTATGCCGTTCTCTCTCCTCATTGGATAAAGGTTGTAGGATACAAGGAAAGTTTTCTCCTCGGCTTACAGCAGAGTAGAGTGACTGACAGACCCGTGTTTCAGACCAAACACTCTATAGAAGTGATTGCTGTCGGAAGATAGAACTATTTAAGACTTATATTAACACAAACATTCTGCTTACTTCTGCTTTAACTAACTCATCGGTGTGAGTGGCTCCAAATCAGCCTTTAGCTCATGCAGCAGCTCCAAAATCGACCTGTCTGGTAGATGTTTTCCTTTTGTTTAATGTGTTCCTTTTGTAAGTGTGAGAAACTTTCTATCATGTACTCTGTTACTGTCTGTAACGCTGGGCTGATTACCACCTCCTTTTCAATCCTATTCAGTTCAGATGTCCTGACATGAATGTGAGCACTGTGACCGTATGGGACAGAGGTGAACAGGTGTGTGAGGCATGTACCTGCAGTGGACCACCGTGGGGCCAGCAGTGGGTGGAGTCTGGGCCTTGACGCGGCGGATGAATCCCAGCAGGCCGGTGGCGTGAAGAGGCACGCCGTGATCAGGCCAGCCGGTGAAGTGGAACTGGCGGATCTCCCTGATCTCTGCCACCCCTCTCTGAGCCGGAGACACATGGTGTTACTGATCCAGTCAGGATACCACACCCCACCAGGAAGCACACACAGCTGTGCTATAGTGTGTCTGTGTGTGTCTGAGTGTGTTACCTTCTCCACAGCGAAGGTCCGGATCACATACTCAGACAGCAGCTGAGTCTCGATCAGCGTCACCTTCATGTCACCGTAGATCTCAGTGTCGTCAGGCCAGTACTTACAACACTTCACCTACACACACACACACACACACACACAAACACACACACACACACACATGACAGTCAGGCAGGAATTGAGTCATTAATTAAACAGAAACATAAACAGAGCTAAAGCAGCTGATACAAAAATTTCATTAGAGGCTCCGCCCCCTCCCCTCCCTCATTAACAGCTAATTACTGCTGAGCTAATCACACCGTCGCCACAGCAACCACCGAGGTGAACGGAGGACGGTGGCTGAGAGAACAAATCAGGCGATGGCGAGAATCAGAGGGAGATAATAAGCCTGATCTATCCCAGAATCCCCCTCTGTGGCTCTCCTGGAGAGGGGAAACAGATCCCTGGTGCCTTCTGGGTAATGAGAACTGGGACACTGAGCATGCCGCCAGGTGTGTGTGTGTGTATGTGTGTGTGTGTCTCTTAGTTTCAGGAGGAAAAGACATGTAGTTGAGGTGAGGTGATGGCGCTGTGTCCTGAGGAGGGCACTACAGAAACATCTGGCAACCATCAGGACAGAACATGGCAACATGATTCATTATAGAGGTCGTTACATATTTAATGATCAGAGCTGAAATGACTTGTTAAATCATCTGCAGATATTTTACATTTATTTAATGAACTAAACACTTGCAGACTGAGATGCAGACACATGCTGTCAGTCAGGTATAGAAACCATGTGCATTTGGAAGTCACAGTAACAAGCTCATGTTAAAGGGATAGTTCATAATTTTGGCAAATTGGCCTATTGCCATAATCCCTATAGTTTTAGCAGTAGGTTCATTATCTTTAATTGTCGGTGCAAGCTATTTTTAGAACGGCAGGGCAGCGACTTTCCCTCATCAGACTCATCAAATACACAATCCAACAACTCCACAACGCTCTGGTGGACAAGTTGTGACCTGCACATTCACCATGCTAGGAGATAATAATGTAACATTACGAGAGGGAGTTGTTTGTTTTCCAGACACGGCTGCTCAGCAGAGTGATTTCAAAAGTGCAAGTAGTTCTGAGTATTTGCTTCATGTGTCATAATGTTACATAATTATACGTTATTATTTCATAGTGTGGTGAATGTGCAGGTCACAACTTGTTGGAGTTGTTGGATTGTGTATTTAGTAGGGCTGTCCCGATTATCATGTTTTGATAATCGAAGCTTCGCAGACATAAAATAATACTCATTTAAATGTAACAATTGCCGATGAGAACCGGTGTCAAAAAGGAAAAAAGAAAAAAAAATCGATCACGGACTTCATGATCGATTGCCATGGCAACGAACGAAGCTTCGAAGCTTTGAATTTTTTGGGTCAGCCCCAGTATTTAGTTTGATGAAGGAAACGTGGAAATACTGTGCGAGGCGCACAGTATTTCTGTGTTAGCTGAGCAGCTCACATCTCTGCTCCACTGATCTAAAAACAGCTTGCACCGACAATTAAAGGTAATGAACCTACTCCTAAGACTATAGGGATTATGGAAATAGGCCAATTTGCCGAAATGTTGAACTATCCCTTTAAACACCCAGGTTCATGTGCAGAGTCACACTGAACATACAGTACATGTGTTAACTTAGGAGATGCACAGATCTGTATCTTGAATGAATACATAATAAATATGCAAATCAAAGAAAGAAGCTCCGCCCCCATTGGCCACAGCTGTTACCAGTAACCTGTGTGTGTGTGTTCAAGAGAGTGTCTTTAGCTACACTATGAAATACAAGGTGATGCAGTATCCATCCTTCACTTGAGGCTACAGGAACAAAGCGAGAGACCGGCAACTTCCAAATAATGTGGAATAATCAAAAATGAGACACGAGAGATGCACTCTGGGAAATTAAGTCCCAAACTTCATAAGAGAGGAGAAAACAAGCAGATGGCTACAACAATCAGCGCGTGTGTGTGTCTGTGCGTGTGTGTACGCGTGAGACTTACCCGCCCCACCTCTACCAGGTTGGTTACCATGACGATGGCAGCGGTGTTCTCCTGCCAAACCATCCGCCAGAAGTCGTACACCGTCTCCTGCATAGGACCTGAAAAAAAAAAAAAAAAAAAAGCCGTGCACGTTTCACATCAGACAGCGGGCGACACCAGAGCTGTACATGAATTATAATGACTCTTTTAATTAATTCAAATTAAGCGCATGTACAAACACACACACACACAGAAAATGTTTTTAATCACTGTTGACAGTCTGTGTTTTGACGAGCTAATTAATTCATGCTAATCCATTCCTGTCCTCAAGTGTTTTACAGCGACGCAGCACACACACACACACACACATAAAACATAACTGTCAGATGAAAAGTAAAGAAGTGTATGGTTTGAGTTTTGGATGACCTGGTGGTCAAAGGAGGTAAATGCAGGTCAGAGGTATTTCTTCAGATTTCTATTGAAACCTTCACAATTTCATTTTAATTTCAAAACTTTATTAAAATCACTATCACAACTGAAACACATGACTATGGGAACTGGTACCTATGTTCCATATATTTCATATGTGTTGCCAGGTTTTCATCAGCAGGTAAATATTTGTATATGAATGGGTACATGAGAGTTTAGCTCTCCATAAGACATGAACGCATCCACAAGAAACTGTCAGTCTTTAACATGTCAAAAATATAGGCTACTGATGGTGCAACATGAATTTTAGGGACTTCATCACTCCTGTTGCTATGAGCTACAGCAGAAGTTTTTGTCACGTATCAGTTCACATGAAGTCAAGTGTTAGAATCAGCTGTGATGAGCTCCTGTCTTCTGGGTGAGTTTTGGAGCTCACTGTGATTGGTGTTTGCCAGCTGCTTTGTTTTCAGACAGACAGACAGACAGGTAGGCAAGTAAACACACAAACAGACAGAGGGGCAGAGAGGCAGAAAAACAGACATGCAGGCAGACAGGCAGAGACACAGACAGAGAGATAAACAGACAGAGAGGCAGACAGACAGATCCTGCTTTATTTTACATGTTAGTTGCTGGAATTTCTAACAATAAACCTCAGCTTCTGATTTTTGTCAGCAGCCACAGTTAGAGCTGTCTAGTTACTTCGGTATTTTTGGGAGCTCCACTTTTACCTCACTTAAAATACAAATATTGTGCCTGTGACTCCAGCTTTTACCAAGTTGAATTGACTTTTTTCTGTTTTGGAAAAAGTGAGATTGTTCCTCACAGTGGAGAAACCAATCAGAGCCAATTAATGCGGAACCTGATAAAGATGAGGCAGAAGGTTCACCAGGACCTTCTGTTCACCACCATGTGTGAACTTGTAGAAATAAAGACTCCTTTTGTCGATTCACTTTGTCTACAGTCTTTGTATCATATTCTACAAGCGATCATTCTCCATCAGCATATCAGGTTCTATACTTGCAGAATAATAGGCTACATAAATGTGTTGACCTGTACTCTGCTACTTAGACTCAAGTAAAAATTCAACTAACAACTTTGAATTGTATTGCATTGTCATATTTGACCAGGAGGATCTATCCACCTTTTTCCGAACGTCAAAAACGTAAGCCTGTTTTGCCGGTTTTGCTCTTCCGGTGGAATTTTATGTTTACGTTTCCATGGTTTCGGTAGTCGCGGTAAATGCATGGATTTATTTATTTTTTTTTTTCAATGAAAATCTGTTAAACGCATGGATCATCACACCAGCTTTTAACAATGGATATCACACAAATTGACATCCGTGTTAAAAGCCAGCGTTAATAGATCCATACGTTTACCGCAACTATGACAACGTCTGAAAACCATGGAAACGTAACCGTACAATTCCACCAAACCAGCAAAACCGGCTTCAGGATAAAGACATAAGTAAAATAGATGTATTATGCACCTGACTCACAAAACCTAAGAATTAATATTTGTATTTTATAGAGCCGGTCTTGTTATTATATTTCTGTTGGCGTGAACATGGCTCTGAGGACAGATGAGCTGTCTCCTGAGACAAATCTATACAGTGGATTTGCTTACACAGATTCTGTTCCACCGCTGCAACAGAAGGAGATAGCTAATAGCTCGACTAAGGGAGGGTATAACATTTATTTCCACGGAACATTACACAAGGTGTTTATCAGTGTTTCCTCTTCTTACCTTGGGTTGCGATGTAGTGATTAGGTCTGTGATATCCCTGAGGAGGAGGAGAGAACAAAGGTAAATGAAGGACACCAGGTGATATCTGCTCCAGGTTCCTGCCTCTGTTGATGTGTGCTGCTCTTAGTGGGATCTGTTGGCTCTCTACATAAAAGTGCTATATAAATAAAACTGACTGGATTGGACTTGATATCTAACACTGCTGTTTGTTGTACTTTGTGCTGGAGAGAGCAACACAGGTGAAACACCTGAGACCAGCCGTCTGAAGGGGATCAAGGATGTGAGGCTGAAAAACAAGGCCAGCTGCTCTGACCTCAGTTCTTCTAAATCTGTCAGTTTGTTATTGATCATTGACTGGAAGTAGAAACCTCACCATGGTTCTGCTTGACTTGTTCCCTCAGTGGATAATGAATGATAACGGTGAAGCTTCAAAGATTACGAGTGAAGACACATCACTGTAATGTCTCTTCACGACCTCCAGTGAAACATGATCAGCTGATCACAGCTCATTAAACACAGCAGAGTCATCAGATCATCGTGTGGAGCTTGTTGTGATCAGAGTTCTGGATCAGGAGCTCCGGGATCTGGATCAAGTGGTGTTAAGAAGGGATTCAAGTGGATTCAGGTCTGAAGTGGATTTGGGTGAGAGAGGAAATTAGATTCTCATTCTGTTTAATGCCTTCAAACCCCCAACCTACTGATTGACAGGATTCTCTAGACTCAAACCAAGCAGCAATCTACATAAACATGTTCACAGCTTGGTACAAAAACTGTTTTGTTTACAGCTAATTTCTTTCTTCATGAGTATGAGGGAGAATTTTTATATAACTCACTTGTTTAAATTATATCAAAACTTAAAATTCTGCATAATGGAGGACCAGGCCTTGTTATGGGGCCGTCCATACGAACGTGGGTATTTTTGAAACCGGAGTCCAGGATGAACTTTTTTGAAAACTCCAGTTTCAGCTTCATGTGTGGACAGGAAAACTGGACATTTTTCACAAAGCCCCACCCCCCTTAGTTACTGTTGCTAGCACGTCAAGCTTCTCGACGCTGACTCATGGATCATCATGTGCTGACCGCTCAGACGCTGAGTGGACTATTATGGCTACTGTGAATATCAATAATCACTAAACATGCGGACACTAATACAAAATCGCATGGTCACCAACGACCGCGGGTAGGCCCGTTACAACTCTAGCTTGATGAGCAGGGCGAGTGCTTTGCGGTGCTGTATGAGCCTGCACAGTGCACACAAACAGAAACAGCGCGCGGAGGAAAAGAGCGAAGAAGAGGGGGGCTGCAAGGGGTACTGCGACGGGTTCAATTGACAGTAGCAAAGCAAACAGATTTGCTGTATGGTGAACCTGGGCCTGGGGCGCCCGCCCCACCCGCCCCCTACCTGGCTACGCTACAGGTCACCATATGTAAACGTAATGTTGATATGGTGAAAATCGGCTTTTATCAAATTGTAAATTGCGGTCACATCCCCACTGTTTTGCTTCCTCCCGTCCTGTAATTTTGTTTTTAATGAAGCCTTTCATAATCAATCAGTGGATCGATGGATTATCGTTATGATGTGTGTAGGGGTGGGTATTGCCAAGGACCTCACGATACGATACGCATCACGATACTTGAGTCACGATATGATACGATATTGCGATATCCAAATTTTGCGATATATTGCGATATATTACGATATTCTACATAGTTCACTGAAAAATGTAAAAGGCATTATGCATCTTAAAATCCGAGTTGTATGTACATCAGATGATAGTGATAATTTATGGGACAAACTGAGTCAAAACAATGTAATTCAAATTATCCATGCCATTTTATACAAGTGCAAGTTACAACAACATATTTGCATGTACAACACACTGTCTGAGGTAGCAGTACAGTGACACCTTGCAGAGCAGAGGTGCAGAAGTCGTACTGGATTTACGTCTGAAACATGATTTATTATTTGAAAAAAAAATTAGAATCTTTTTTTTTTTTTTTTGAATTTTTTTTTTGAAAAAAAAAAATCGATATTTAAATATTGAATATCGATATCGTATCGCGGTATAAAGTATTGCGATATATTTCCATATTGATATTTTTGCCCACCCCTAGATGTGTGTATTTGTGTATTTTCGTATCTGTCATAAACAAGAGATTACGGGCGGGGTGTGTTAGTAGCACGGACTCGTCTTGCGGTGCCGGTCAGTTTGAGCCTCCACTCTCTCTGTACAAGTTACAGCTGCTTTCCTGTTAGGAGTGATATCGCCACCTACTGCCTTGGAATGTGCATTGAGGCGGATTTTGCTGTTTCATGTGGACAGAGATTTTTTTGGTGTGGATGGGGATTTTTTTAAAAAACCGGGGCCCAAAAAGTTCGGTTTCAAAAATACCCGTGTTTGTGTGGACTAGGCCTGTGACAGAAGTGTATATCTGCCACAACCCAACATGTCAGCATGTGTCCTTCCACTCTGCACATTCTGTATAGTTCCAAGAGTGATGGCATTCAGAACAACCCACTTTGAGATTCCATCTTTATTTGCAGTCTCTGACCCAAACCTGAACCTAAACCAGACTCTAATCCGAGCCTTCAAACAGCCAGGGTCTCGGGGGGTGGGGGGGTGGGGGGCTGGGTGCTGTCCCGGTTGTTCAGAGCCTCTGTGTGAAGTGACATTTCTAGATGGAGGGTCAATCATTCAGCTACAAAGACACAAAACAACGACATGGAGGGCCTATACTGTGTGAGGTTCAGCTGACATGTCTGCACTCAGGGACCCGTTGACCCTCTATGAGACAGGACGTCCAAAACATCCCCACAACGCAGCAGCCTCCTCACTGAGACGCTTTAAAACCGGGTCCTCACAAAAAACAAAAGAACAAAACACAGCAATGCAAAGCTCTACTGATGTTGGGTGACAGTTTGTTTACACAGTCGACACAAACCAACCCTGACTGATGACATCTGTTGTCATGGAAACAAAATCAGCCGGGACATTCACATCGCCTGTTGAAGGAACTAAAAATAAAAAAGTAAACTGTGATTGTGCTTGTGTGTGTTACTTACATCGACATAGTTGGCATTGATGTAGTCGGAGCCGCTCTCTCCATCCTGCTGCAGGCGCACACGAGAGTGGTCATCTAACACACACACACACACACACACACACGTTAATTGTTCTGCTTGTTGTTGTGGCCAAGCTGAACATAATCACCTCTAATTAGTTTCTGCTGAATAAATGATCTAATAATAAATTAATATCCACTTAATTACATTCATTCAAACTGAATCTGTAAATCACCAGGGACTGAGTGTGTCTCTGAATAGTTATGTCTATTTATTCACACATTATTCATCTTTACATTCTCTCCTCGAAAACATGGGTCCTAATATCCACGGGCTGAAGACATTTTTTGAAACATTTAAATTAAAAAATAAAACTTAATACGTGAATTTAAACAACTGCAAGGTCCAGCGTTTCATTTATTAAGTGGTGGGCAGAACTGGCAATGAATTACAACATGGAAATATGGTCCACAATAAGAGCTGTGTCATTAGTGCAGTTTGATATTTAATAAAATACTCTCCACTTCTTTCTGCTACTTTTCTTCAGATAATAAAAACTAATCGATGATATGGGCATAGACTACACTACATCTTGTTTCCTTTCTGACAATCATCAAAACAGATCTGCTTGTTTCAATCATTATATTAGTCACTCCAGATGAAGACCCAGGTCTGCCCAGAACAGGATAAGAATAAGTCCTAATGAACTGATCCTAAAGGACAAGTCCCAAAAAAGAAGGCCTAAGGAACAAATCCCAAAGAACAAGTCCTGAGGAACAAGGTCTAGGGAACAACAGATTTCAGGTCAAAAGGGGTGTGTCCTGAAGTTAAAGGGATAGTTCACCCAAAATTGAAATTTCACTCATTATCTACCCCCCCTCATGTGGACTAAGGGCTGGGAGAAGTTTCAGAGTCCTCCGTGGCTTCTCTGAGTTACAGGGGGTCTCGGCGTAGCAGTGCATGTCCATATAATGGTTGCAAATGGATACCAACTGTCTTCGTAACAAAAAGACACACCAAAAAACATCCAAATACCTCCATGCTGCTTGTCTGTAATGTCCGTCTTGTATTGAAGCCCTGAAATGTGAAATTGTCCCGAAAAAAATTAAATAAGTCTAATCCAATTTCCAATTGGACGAACCGGGAAGAGGAGCTTCGAGAAGCTTCCGCTACAAACAAGCTTGAAATATAGACTTATTTAATTTTTTTCGGGACAATTTCACATTTCGGGGCTTCAATACAAGACGGACATTACATACGAGCAGCATGGAGGTATTTGGATGTTTTTTGGTGTGTCTTTTTGTTACGAAGACAGTTGGTATCCATTTGCAACCGCTGTGTGGACATGCACTGCTACGCCGAGACCCCCTGTAACTCAGAGAAGCCACAGAGGACTCTGAAACTTCTCCCAGCCCTTAGTCCACATGAGGGTGAGTAGATAATGAGTGAAATTTCAATCTTGGGTGAACTATCCCTTTCAGACCTGGATTTGCCTTGGGGCCTTAAAGTCAAGTGCAAGGTCACAACCTACCAGGACCACTGAGACAGAGGTCAATACTAACACATCCCAGTCAGAATGGGGGCTTAAACCTTGGTCTAGACAATGAGACATGTTGAGAATTCATATAGACATAGAAATCTGTCATGTTGTGTTCTCCCAGCATGACGTTAATGTTCATTATGAAGGTTTATATTTAAATGTAACTACTGATAATTAAGACTTAAGCTCCAGCAGCTCAGTGATGCTGAAGCTCCTGAACAGAAACACAGTCAACCCTCTAAGATCTGCGTTCATTCAGACAAAGTGGGAACGTGGAGATACGTACAGGCGATGATGTTTCCATAGCGATTCTTCATGCGATTCTCATCCTTTTTGGCAGAATCCCAGGGAGCTGACTGTCCCTCAAAGAAACTCTGGAGAGACACAAAGACATGAAGATAGAGAGTCTGTTGCAAGGGAGAGCAGATCCAGAGTGATGAGACTCAGTGGATGACTTCATGAATAATGCAGAGGATGTATTTGATTTTCTCTCCCTGAACAAACACACAGGCGTTAGTTTTATGGTCAGAGCAGATGATTAAGTCCAATTATGAGAACGAGCTCAGAGAGAAGCCGGAGGCGTCTAAATACACACTGATAGTTGTTCTTTGACTGTGCCCAAACAGAATGAAACTACTCTGACTGCTCTGTGCTGAGACAACACTTCTCCTCTCTGTTTATCTCTGTGCTTAGAAAACAAGCAGAATCACTAAACTCTTTAATGTTACATCACAACATCAGCGGGTGTGTTCACAGAAGAATACATAAAATGAAAATGATTGGAACATTTATTAATCATGCATAAATGTTCATCAGAATTTAGGCCCCTCCCCTAACAACGGCCTAGCAACCACCAATCAAAAAAATGTTTGTGTTTCCTTCTTGTTCTGAGTCTTTGTTCTATCTATCTATCTATCTATCTATCTATCTATCTATCTATCTATCTATCTATCTATCTATCTATCTATCTATCTATCTATCTATCTATCTATCTATCTATCTATCTATCTATCTATCTATCTATCTGCTAAACACACAGACACTTTGATCCACTGCAGGTTTCCGTGGTTGCTCATTAAAATGCCTGCACACAGATGTGTGTGTGTGTGTGACAGCAGTCTAACAGTTCCAGACATCCATCATCCATCAAACTGAGAGGTGAACAGTGTCACACACACGCACACACACACATTCATACACACGCAGCTCTACATGATTGACAGTGAGGAACAAAGGGAAGAAAAAAAAAAGAAAAAAGTCAGAAAGGAACCTCACTGTGGCTCTGAGTGTGTGTGTGTGTGTGTGTGTGTGTGTGTGTGTGTGTGTGTATGTGTGTGTGTGGCTCTGATGGTAACGCTGCCTGTCCCCTTAACTCACCAACAACCTCCACTTGTCATTGAAAAGGTCAAATGTCAGAGGCTGTGTTTTTCAGGCAGGTTCACATTGTGTATCAATCTGTCATAGTTTCACTCTTCACAGCTGTTTGTTGTTGTTTTGACCCTTTGTTGCTGTGGATGGATGGAAGAGGAGGTGTATGGATGAGGGGATGGATGGGTGGATGAAGGCATATGTGGCCCAAGAGATAGATGAATGATGAGGGTGATGTATGCATAGATAGATGGATAGATGGATGAATGAATGACGGTATGGAGGGATGTTAATGAAGGTGTGCACGGATGTATAGATGTATGGATAGGTGATGATATGACGATGAATGGGTGCACACTAAAGGCTGATTAACTCTGAAACACTCTCACAACCCTGGCTGGCCTAGCAACAGGCTACAAAACAGCCCATAATGCAATGCTGTATAATAGTGCAGTTCCACTCTCAGTGGGAACAGGTTTTTCTCTGTGCTCCAGTCTCAGGTCTCTGACTGTGGGTCAGGTCAGTGTGTTTTCTGAGCTGGGTCATTCCTCACTGTTGACCTCAGTAAATGGAGGTGGTCCACTTCCTGAGTGGATGAAACACCTGCCAGCAGGAGCATGCTGAAGCCCCAGTTTGCTCCTCACAAACAGCAGGAACCTTCCTCTCCTTTGACAGACAGACAGACAGACAGACAGACAGACACACACATGGAGAGATTTCAAACCACTTCCTGAAGTGGTGTCATAAATCCTTAAACACTCCTCTGAACACTGGGTTGAAAAAAAAAAATCTGTCACAGTCTAAACTAGAGTGTTCAAATCTATTTTGTTGTTGCAGAACAATTCCATCCTTATGGTTAGAGGAGTCTTTGAGGATTTTTTATAAAGGAAGTGACTTTGAATGACCTTCAGGGTTTTTATCTTTCAAAGAATCACAATGATTCCTCTGTGACGTGAGCGAAATGCTGAGAGCACAAACTGGGGCTGGGTCACATCTGTGCTATACTGCTAATGGGAGAGAGTGTGTGTGTGTGTGTGTGTGTGTGTGTGTGTGTGTGTGTGTGTGTGTATGTGTGTGCTGGCGGGTAGCCACCATCTAGTCTCTAATCTATTTGACATGAACACAGGATGTTAACAGTCTGAAAACCAAGAAGGCGTCTTACCTCGTTAAGCTGTCCAATCAGATTAATTAGTAAAGGGGAAGCATGGAGGGATCAGGGAGATAACAGTCATCAGTGTGGCACTCAGGTGGATGCCTGTTAGCCTAACTTACTGCCTCAGCAGTTAAACATCAATAATCAATCAGCGATCAATCAGGAGCTAAACTGATCCAAATGAGTAAAACCACAAGAAAAAACAAACTTTACTTTGGAAACTCAGATTGATTTCCTGACATTTATTTTGAAAGGCCAGGTTGTCTTTTCATGTAAACTGGTCATAATCCTCTTCACACTTTATGAATTAACAATCAATCATTGAATTTCATTCGATCGTTAATCTGAGGAGTGAGGGAGGAGGAAACAGCTGCTTCTGACAACACAATCACTAACCAGATGTTACCATGACAACAGGGAAATGTTAATTACATGTTTTAAACAAAAGCAGAACAACAAACTTCTGGATCATTCTTCACACTCATTAACAGCAGTCTGACTAGTCTGACCAGTAGCTACCATCAGAATCACCAGGATTACCATTCTGCCCAGTCTGGGCTCCTTTTTCAGAGTAAAGGTCACTTCCTGTTTTGGATGTTTAAATAATTATTTTATTCTGAAATGACCGAACTTTAAAATAAACATACTGTGATCATTGGTCTGACAGACAGGTGAACAGACAGAAAGGTGAACAGCAGAGAGACAGGTGAACAGACAGACAGGTGAACAGCAGAGAGACAGGTGAACAGACAGACAGGTGAACAGCAGAGAGACAGGTGAACAGACAGACAGGTGAACAGCAGAGAAGACAGGTGAACAGCAGAGAGACAGGTGAACAGAGAGACAGGTGAACAGCAGAGAGACAGGTGAACAGAGAGACAGGTGAACAGCAGAGAGACAGGTGAACAGCAGAGGGACAGGTGAACAGAAAGACAGGTGAACAGCAGAGAAGACAGATGAACAGCAGAGAGACAGGTGAACAGCAGAGAGACAGGTGAACAGACAGACAGGTAAACAGCAGACAGACAGGTGAACAGCAGAGAGACAGGTGAACAGAGAGACAGGTGAACAGCAGAGAGACAGGTGAACAGACAGACAGGTGAACAGCAGAGAGACAGGTGAACAGAGAGACAGGTGAACAGAGAGACAGGTGAACAGCAGAGAGACAGGTGAACAGCAGAGAGACGGGTGAACAGCAGAGAGACGGGTGAACAGCAGAGAAGACAGGTGAACAGCAGAGGGACAGGTGAACAGAAAGACAGGTGAACAGCAGAGAAGACAGATGAACAGCAGAGAGACAGGTGAACAGACAGACAGGTAAACAGCAGACAGACAGGTGAACAGCAGAGAGACAGGTGAACAGAGAGACAAGTGAACAGCAGAGAGACAGGTGAACAGCAGAGAGACGGGTGAACAGCAGAGAGACGGGTGAACAGCAGAGAAGACAGGTGAACAGCAGAGAGACAGGTGAACAGACAGACAGGTAAACAGCAGACAGACAGGTGAACAGCAGAGAGACAGGTGAACAGCATAGAGACAGGTGAACAGAGAGACAGGTGAACAGCAGAGAGACAGGTGAACAGCATAGAGACAGGTGAACAGAGAGACAGGTAAACAGCAGACAGACAGGTGAACAGCAGAGAGACAGGTGAACAGCATAGAGACAGGTGAACAGAGAGACAGGTGAACAGCAGAGAGACAGGTGAAGAGAGAGACAGGTGAACAGCATAGAGACAGGTGAACAGAGAGACAGGTGAACAGCAGAGAGACAGGTGAACAGCAGAGAGACAGGTGAACAGAGAGACAGGTGAACAGCAGAGAGACAGGTGAACAGCAGACAGACAGGTGAACAGCAGACAGACAGGTGAACAGCAGAGAGACAGGTGAACAGAGAGACAGGTGAACAGCAGAGAGACAGGTGAACAGGCAGACAGGTGAACAGACAGATAGGTGAACAGCAGACAGACAGGTGAACAGACAGACAGGTGAACAGCAGAGAAGACAGGTGAACAGCAGAGGGACAGGCGAACAGACAGACAGGTGAACAGCAGACAGACAGGTGAACAGCAGACAGACAGGTGAACAGCAGACAGACAGGTGAACAGCAGAGAGACAGATGAACAGACGGACGGGTGAACAGCAGAGAGACAGGTGAACAGCAGAGAGACAGGTGAACAAAGAGACAGGTGAACAGCAGAGAGACGGGTGAACAGCAGAGAGACAGGTGAACAAAGAGACAGGTGAACAGCAGAGAGACAGATGAACAGCAGAGAGATGGGTGAACAGCAGAGAGACAGGTGAACAAAGAGACAGGTGAACAGCAGAGAGACAGGTGAACAGCAGAGAGACGGGCGAACAGCAGAGAGACAGGTGAACAGACAGACAGGTGAATAGACAGTTGCACAGACGGACGAATGGACAAACAGACAGATGAACAGACACAAACAAACAGACAGGTGGAGACAGACAGATGAACAGACAGACAGGTGAACAGATAGACATATGAACAGACAGACAGGTGGAGACAGACAGATGAACAGACAGACAGGTGAACAGACAGGTGAACAGATAGACATATGAACAGACAGACAGGTAGACAGACAGGTGAACAGATAGACAGGTGAACAGATAGACACATGAACAGACAGACAGGTAGACAGACAGGTGAACAGATAGACATATGAACAGACAGACAGGTGGAGACAGACAGATGAACAGACAGACAGGTGAACAGATAGACACATGAACAGACAGACAGGTAGACATACAGGTGAACAGATAGACAGATGAACAAACAGACAGGTGGAGACAGACAGATGAACAGACAGACTCATGGACAGACAGACAGACAGACTCATGGACAGACAGACAGGTGGACAGACAGATTCATGGACAGACAGACAGGTGGACAGACAGACTCATGGACAGACAGACAGGTGGACAGACAGATTCATGGACAGACAGACAGGTGGACAGACAGACTCATGGACAGACAGACAGGTGGACAGACAAACAGGTCAACAGCTCCTCTCCACTAACTTTCTGCAAATGGAGGGTGAAAATACTGGAGTGTGTGGTGTACTCAGTATGTATAATGGATTAGTCCTGAGGGCAGGCCATGGGCAACCTGAACACACACACACACACACACACACACACACACACACACACACACACACACGCACACACACTCACTCACACACGCAGACAGATACATTATAGATATTCCCTTGAGCTAATGGGCCAAAACAGGGAATGGCTTGTGTGTGTGTGAGTGTGTGTTCAGGTAAGTAACATCCATTAGTAAGTTTCTTATGATGAAAATGGGTAAACATGTGGAGTGCGCGTGCACACACACACACACACACACCCACACACACACACACACACACACACACACACACACACACACACACACTCAATACACTTGTCTTCTTCTGTTAGTGGTTTGTGCTGAAACGATGAGCAGTAGAGACTGATAAGTGGATCATCAGGTTGTGTCCCTCTGTCTCTGGACTCTGACTGTCTTTCTGTTTATCCACAAGTTTCCCAACGTCATCTATGGTCAAAACCGGAAGCCGGTTTTGCAATTTCGGTGGAATTGTACATTTACGTTTCCATGGTTTTCAGTCGTTGTCATAGTTGTGGTAAACACATGGATCAATTAACGCTGGCTTTTAACACGGATGTCAGTTTGTGTGATATCCATTGTTAAAAACTGGTGTGATGATCCATGCGTTTTACAGATTTTCATTGGAAAAAAAAAAATTCTGTGCATTTACCGCGACTACCGAAACCATGGAAACGCAAACATAAAATTCCACCGGAAGAGCAAAACCGGCTTATGTTTTTGACGTTCGGAAAAAGGTGGATAGATGAACTCAGCTGATCCATTGTAAAAGTAGTTTATCTGAACCTGATGCTGCTCCACCTTAGGAACCCTCACAAACACCATGGTAACCATCCTTGACACCTGTGTGCGATTTGTGGTTGTTTTTGTTGTGTTTGTGTAACAATGCAAAGGACATCAATTAGTGACTCCCTAGTGTCACTGATTGATGTGCCATCCTAACGACCAAGTAGCCTAGCAACCACACAGGAACACCTTTGGAGGCAGCTGTGGTCCTTTTCACAGCTCAGAAGGACCGATGGCTGTTCATCACACACATCTGACACATCAGGCTCAGGTGTCTCCAAACTCTGATCTTTCATCTCATGTGACATGTTGTTGCTGCACATGAACTAAGTCTGTAACTAAAACCTTTTATTTCATAATAGTTTATAATAACATAATGGCATCAGGCTCTTTATCACATCAACAACAGCAGCGTCCACTTCTCCCTGACCTTCCATCACTGGTCAGAACAAAGTAATGATGGCGTTTTGCCCTGAGTCTCACTCTCTGTATTGCTTGTCATTACTAGGAAAATTAACCTATTATGAAACTCTTGCAACCGCCTCCCACTACACAACAAGACCTAGTTTAGTCTCTGCCTGGCCCTCCTCTGGTTGGATGCTGATTCTGTCATTACAGTGTCATCTGACAAGATCCACAAACACATCAGTTAATTAAGTCAGAGACTGTGCCGTGACTTCAGCTGTGTTTACTGTAAAATTATCGTTTTGTGGCGTTTCAGTGTCAAAGTGTTTATTTCTTAGGAGGGCTTTTTAAAGCTGTGCTGAAATAACAGTATAGTCTCCAGTTGTTGGTGTTTCTAATAAATTCAGCTGAGCTAAGGCTCAGAGCTAAACATTCTTATAACACAAATAACGTATGCTAGGGCCAGTGACACTCTGCCTAGGTAAAGATTTGATCATAATTTGAATTTAAATTGAATTATTTCTAGACCACATGAATGTGCTAAATCTTGCAGACCCTCACATCTGAATGTGTAGGCTATTAAAATGAGCAAATATGTAAATTACTTCATTTTTGTAATGTGCATAACTTTATTTTTCAATAAATAATCATCAGAAGGATGTCTTTATCTTCTGCTTGAGCACCTGGCTCTAAAATGCTGCTGCTATTCATGTCAAGTTGTTTCTACAAATTGAACTAGCTGCTGTCACTACCTGAGGCTTCCTGTGCCCCGAGGGAGAGCAGGAGGGAACGGAGCCGCAGGTCACATGACAGCAGAGTCCATTTGTAATTGAAAGGCCAATTGAAGTGTCTTTACAATGTCACTGTTTTGTAGCTCCGCCCCCACAGTTGTCTGCACTGCACTGTGGAAAGGTGGAGGAGGGCAGCACAAAAACACAGTTTGAATTAGAGTTTATGGCCTGTTCCCAGTGTGTGTATGTGTGTGTGTGTCCTCACCTCGTACTCCTCCTTGAAGCCGTAACCCTCAGCACATTTCATCTGGGTGATGTGCTGCAGCAGGTCGGCCACCCGGATGGCCGGGTGCAGCTGCCCTGTCTGGTAGGGCAGCGCCTCCCGCTCCGACTCCCGCTGCTTGTAGTGGGACTGGACCAGGCTGCTGGTCTCACTGGTCATGGTGTGACTGTCGTCTGGGGGGAGGGGGGGGGGAGAAGACGGATCAGACTGCAGCTGCAGACACCAAAACTCACTGTGATGATGATGATGAATATGTGATGTTGAACACAAGTCCCATGACATCTCAACATGGTATGGACTGGAACACACTGAACCGGGTCAAAACACAGGACAATTTGTAGACCGTCTGGCTCCTGATACCAGGAGGTGTGGATCCTCCTGGTATCAGGTCTGGACCTGACTGGACCACAGCTCTAACCTCTAGTTAGGTTCAGATTCAGTAAATACAGACTGTAAAGACCAGCCCAGTTACAGACTGTGCAGACTGGAGTGGACTCACTGTGAGTGGGAACCACCTTCAGTTTTATAGTCAGATCATCTAGACTCAACAGTAAAGACTGAAAATCTTGTCTGACTGTCTCCTCCTCAATTGTAAGACCACTCCCACTTTTCAAACATTTCCATAAACTTTAATTCATCAAGGACCTACAATTCTTTGAAGCAAACACCAGAAATACACAAATATGAGATATGAGACTGAAGAACGTTACTTTCATTTTGTCATTGTACGTTCAAATTAGGGCCAATGAATGGCATGAATTTTTGGAAATATTGTATAGAAATTTTGGGAAAAAAACTGGTACAAATTCTCCAAAAAATGGCAAGGTTTCTAAAAAATAATAATAATAAAAAAGTTTAAAAGTTAAAATTTAAATTTTCTAGAAAATTGATAAAATTTCTCAATTCAAAAAAATTCTAGAAGAAACTGGCAAATTCTCTAAAAAAAAAAGGTTTTTAAAAAATTCTAGAAAAAGTGGTAACATTTCTAAAAAATAAAAATAATAAAATAAAGGAAAATATTATTATTATTAATAATAATTAAAATGTTCTCAAAAAAAAAATTAAAAAAAAGTTTTAAAATTCTAGAAAAAAGTGGTAACCTTTCAGGAAAAAGTTGGGGACCCCCTTGGACCCTCTCAAGGACCCCTGGGGGTCCCCGGACCCTAGTTTGAGAACCATTGCCATAAAAACACAGTCTGGTATTCATGACTAAATCATTTGAGATCACTTGTGTGTTGAGCTTTGGTAACACACAATAGAGATGATAGAAGTGATCAGATGACTGATTAGAGGCAGTAGAGGATGAGGATCTGCCCAGAGTCAGACCTGGTCTACAGCCGCAGCTACCATGTTGTTGTTACAGCAACACAAATGAATGGCACACGCATCACGTGACATCACATCACATGACTAGAGAGAGGATGGTGATTGGCTCCGTTTTCTTTTCACACTGCTGCTGAAACTATCCGTCACAAATCAATCATGTGATGAAGCAAATGGAGTTTCCATCTGAATTTATTGTAAGCGAGGAACTAAGCGCTGATCCAGATCCAGCACAGCATGGTATGAGTGCTGGTCTAGATCCGATACTGCGAGGTATGAGTACTAGTCCAGATCTAGTACAGGCCAGTATGAGTACCTGTCTGGATGTGGTCCAAGTTCTTGGAGCTGCAGTGTGAAAAGAGCAGAGTTCAGAGTCCTGGAACAGAACAAACCTCTTTGATAAACTGGATTCTACTGACCCCTGAAACCCCTCCAGGACTCTGACATGAACATTTCAACAAGTCGGCGGACACACCTTCCACTACTCTCTCTAACTCTGTTCTTATTGGCTAGCCTGGGGGCTGACTGACCAATCAGAAGCTCTCTATCCCAAACAGCCCAACCAATCAGGAGATGGGTGGTGATGTGATGGTGGTGGTGATTTGTGATAGGACGGGTGAAGCAACCACGGCAACGATGACGACGACGCATGATGCGGATGGGGTGATGGGTTGTGATGTCACAACTGCACAGAGGAGTAAAGAATGAGGCGTCGCTACGCTAACTGATGACATCACAGCAGGTGATGGGTGTGGCTCCATGCGCAGCGGTGACCCCACCCCCCAACATGATTCTCCCCCCTTTAGCCCCAAATTTAACCACTTACCATTAATGGGCACTTTACACAGAGAAAGATAAAAGAGAAGGAGAAGAGAGAGGAGACAGGGTATAAGCAACAACTTTAGTTTGGCCTGTCTGTCCTGCTTCTAACACAGCCTGAGGAGAGAGCAGCAACAAAGAGTGAGAGGTGCTAACACTGGGTTCTAAACATCCGACTTCTACTCTGAGCCTGAACTCACTGTCGTTATACTGGAACCCTGTCATTTGGATAAATATATATAATATAATATCTCTATGGGTAATTTGTCTTCTGCTGTGGTGTTTGTGTGCGTATGTTCAGTTTTTTGACCATTAGCTTAACCATGTAGCAGAATATGAACTGATTTAGTGAAAGCATAAATAATAATCTGGTCCCATCGACCTCTGCTGGTCAATGTCAACAACACTACCTGAGGAGGACGCAGCCACTTCTTCATTCAGTCTTCATTTATTAGGCTATTAATTCAAGTTACAGTAATATTAGGACTGATAAGATACTTACAATGTCCATCTGTCTGTGCTTGTGTTATATTACATTTTATAGAATGGCTATTCTATCAGCCTGGCTGTTTTTCTTTTCTTTTCTTTTTTTAAAACCAACCAACGAACAAACAAACAAATAAACAACAACAAAAGACCTGTCTAAACATCGACTAGGGCTGGTTTCAGTTCAACGAACCCTTTACCTACAAATCAGTTAGAATGAGTGAATTAGCTTTAGCTACTGAACCAGTGAGATATTATTATTTTGTTAAAAGGCAGCTTGACATTTAAATACTTAGACATAACTAATAATGTCATTTCTACAATTAATAATACTAAACAATAATCGATTAATAAATGGTTGATTCTGCATAATCTATAACTGGTTTGTTGAACTGTGTAATTTAAATACTGGTCCATTGATTAGTTTGATCAGTATAAAGCTGTAATAAATTGCCTCTAAGCTGTTAAATATTAAATTAAAACTTCAGTCTTCATTAGTGTCATAATTGTTATGAAGATGCTGTAACTAATCACTAACAACAACATCTCTTGTTATGAACCTGTTATTATATGTTACGTATTATGTTATGTATTATATTACACTCTTTAATGTTTGGCCTGTTTCAATATATATTTGATATACTGAAGTGTTATTTCCTGTAAGTTAATAGTCTGCATTAGATTGTGCTGAGGTCTAAGTTGTGTCATGGTGACAGCTGGAGCTCTGAGACACTGAATGATGTCGGCTCTAAGATTCATGTGAATGCAGAACATGTGAGACTCCATGGAGAAGAGTGAAACACAGTCCAGAGTGAGACAGACAGCTAACAGGACTCTGACTGACTCCTCTCTGGTTGTCATTGGTTTCCTCCCCCCAGTCCATGTGGCCATGTTGTGTCCATGCAGAGGTTCGAGGTCACAGACAGACGTGACGTCAACACGACACGCAAGAATGTTGTGGATGCGGGAATGAAGTGAAGACCACCGTTGTTTCCAGAGAAAACAGGTAAACAACCAAAATTCACCGATAACAAAAAAAAAAAAGAATAAATATATCAAACTATTTATCAAATGAAACGTATTCAAAAAAGAAAGTAAATCAAAAATAGAAAAACAAAAGGTACAAAAATCAAATTATCAACAAAATAAATGAAATTTATGATGAAGGATTCAAATAAACTGTAAAAATCTTCAAAAGTAGAAATAAAAAAAAGTCAAAGAACCAAAAGCAGCTGAACGAGAAGCAAGCAGGGATGGATGGAATATCACTCTCTCTTTCTCTCTTTTCTCATTCTCTCCATCCTCATCTCTAGCCTTTCACCTCTCTCTCTGTCTCTCCTGTCTGTCTGTCTCTCTGTCTCTCTCTCTCTGTCTACCTGTGCAGGTTGACTTCTCTGCCCTAGGAAGGAAAGAAAGTGTCTCACCCAGAATGGCTGTTGGTACGAAGGGGTCTGCCATCAGGATGCGTCAGCAGCAGACAGACAGAAAGACAGACAGACAGACAGACACAGAGACAGAGGTAGACAGGTGGACAGACAGGTTGAGAGAGAGACAGTCAGAGAGACGGTCAGAGAGACGGTCAGAGAGATGGTCAGAGAGACGGTCAGAGAGACGGTCAGAGAGACGGTCAGAGAGACGGTCAGAGAGACGGTCAGAGAGACGGTCAGAGAGACGGTCAGAGAGACGGTCAGTGAGACGGTCAGAGAGACGGTCAGAGAGACGGTCAGAGAGACGGTCAGAGAGACGGTCAGAGAGACGGTCAGAGAGACAGACGGGTGCACAGACAAGACAAAGGAAAAAGAAGAGCAGAAGAAGAAAGAGTCAGCTCCCTACATCTGAAAAGCCTCAGCGCAGCCGAGTCAGAGTCAGACCACCTGGATGTGAGCCGGGTCTGAGCTGGACCGTCCAGGCTACAGGTTGTCCTGACTGGACTCATGTCCAGGCTGAAGACATGTAGTTTTTTGATTGCTTACAAGCAGTGGTAAAAGCTACTATTTCAAAACTCTCAGCTTCTCAGCTAAACTGTTCAACTAATCCCCAAAACTGTTTCTCACCAACTAAACACTGTCACTAACAACAGAGAGCATTATACATAACATATATTTTATCTTTTAGGTTTGAATGTTTTTTTTTCCAGATAATAAATCAGTATTTTATCATAAAACATATTGTGTGTGATGAAATTAATGTATTCTGAATGGTAATCGGGGCGGGTCCTGATAAGTTTTGTGCTTCTCCCGTTTTCCCTTTCGGTCATGTTGCAATTAACATGTCCGAAATAAATAAATAAATAAATAAATAAATATTTAAAGTCCCCCTAAAGAGGCATATTAAAATTTGTAAAAATGCTCTGCTATGATTATTTTTTTGATTAAAATTGCTTTTCCACAAAAAGTTGTTTAAAAAAAACTCTCAAAGAGGCTAAAAACACGTCTACTATTTCTCCCTCATTGAAAAATCCAGGTTATATGAATATTCATGAGTATGCAAATCCACCACCGGTTTGCTCAGTAGCGGCGGTGTGCGTCGGCGGGGGCAGGGGAGACGAGTGATTTGCTCTGAGATTCAAACCCTGGTCTCCTACATTCAAAGCAGCAATATTACCTCTCAGCCATGTCAACCACTGTTGTTGAACATCTAGCTGCAAAAAAACAACAACGGGATTGGTTGCTAAGGATTATGATGTATTAAACCTGACTGTTTGCTGAAAAACTGAATCCAACTTTTTCAGACTCTGGCTTTGAAACTGCATTTTCAAATCTAAAATGCTCAGTTGTGCCTGCATTAGCGACTTTGCTGCCGAAATGTCTTGTAGCAGAACCCAAACACTACATTGACATTTTTTGGTTTAGGGGGACTTAAAGTACTTCAATGAGTGCACTAAATTATTGTATATTGTAATAAGAATTAATCAGCAACACATCATATTGCTTCAATTACAGCACATGTATTGTGCGTAGTGATTTACAGTTCTTCTCGAAAAATAAATGTACTTGTAAATAAAAAAGCAGAATCAATATTTTCAAAATGTCTTCATTTAACATATTGTCAATATTTTGATTTGACATTCTGTAGATTTCACTGTAGCTGCAGCAGAAATGCACAATGTTTTTTTCATCATTCTTTTGGATTGTGTTTTTAACTGTTTTGAACGAAGTGTGTTAGCGTTTAAACAATGTGCTGTAAAACTACAGTGTTTTGCAGGTGATGGACTAGTAACTGAGAGAAGAGTTCATGAACTTTGGTGAGTGTGGTCACTCAATGCATTTTGTGTTAAAGCAATGAAACCTGATTCACCAGTGCTTGTTAGCAATTGAAAACAATTGTAATAACGACAATGAGATGGTTCCTCTGTTCTCTCTGCCCCTTAGTTCTGTATGTATCACATTACAGTGTGTCTATCACAGAGAGCAGCTCCAGCCTGGTTCTGCTGGACTTGAGTCCTCATTAGAGTCTGAGGTGCATCTGGTCTGAGTGTGGACCTGATCCACCTGCTCTCTCTCTCACAGCTGTTACCTGGGTAGTAGGAGTTGGGGACGGTGGTGCTGATGGTGTTCGTCTTCAGGGTGAAGGAGGACGGAGACGACACAGCTGGACAGAGAGACAACAACAAACTGTAATCAATATGATTGATTTTTTAAAATGCTTGTTTTATTGACCAGTCAGTCTCATTAGCCTCATGTCACATAATAATGTACTAATCATAACCATGACAATAATAAAGGGACGGAGACGATAATCAACAGGAAACTGGTCCTGTTGCAGCTCCTGTGTGGTTGTGGCTGAAATCAGAGGGAAGTGAAGAAACAGAGAGCTGAGAGGAGGTGACAGCCAGAGGGAAGGTCGACTCCTCCGTCCTCTACACCTCCATCATCCCTCCATCATCCCTCTCTGTGGCCCTCGGCTGCCTCTGACAGTCACCTCATGATAAAACATGTGCTCACATCTCCTGCAGTCACTCGTCTGTGTCTTCATCCCTTCATTTCAGCGGCGGTGAGGAGGGTGAAGGT